>NC_138548.1:185109461-185434461 GCF_964273705.1 Natrix helvetica
TGCTAAAACAATGCAAATGTCCATCTGCAATGAGTACAAATCCTTTCATTCCCCACCATCCAGTGAGAGCTGAAGAATCTTCTTGGATGAGGAGTTGCCTCTTGAAAAAGCACCTTTGGAACAGCCATGACCTGGATGACTGAGAATATCCATAGACTTAACTCTACTCCCACCTCATTGCTGCCACTAAAAGGGATCTGCCACCACTTTGAAAGAATTGCTACCAAGCACCTCCAATACCTCAAGGCCTCATCAATGCCACTAGCTTCATTGATGCTTTGCCAGCTGTTGAACAGTTATAGCTGGGGTGCCAGCTATTCCTTTGTGGCCTACCATTAGTTTTGATTTATCAATGCAGCCCTTTCCCTCTATGAGTTGTGCAGATCTAGTTTAGATTTCCTGTCATATGCAGGAGTCAGGCTGATGATAGATTTATTTGCTCAGTAAACATTTTTGCTAGACTATATTTAATGACCACCTACACTTGTAAATAAGTAATTTAAAACTCTATGTATTGTATCTATTTCTTGTCTGTCTTTTGAAATAAATAAAATAAAATTGCTTCAGTAGTAGGGGAAAAATTATAAAGCTTTTTAAACTACATACACATTTGGAGAAAAATAAGGATAAATCCACATTTCCAGTTTATATCAGGATTATTCCTTATCAGAAACATTGCTTAATGTTTGTTCCTAGAAATTCCTTCTGTTCTGTCTACAATAATGCTTGCTTCAGACTTGCATTTGTAGAATTCATCTGTGATGAGGTCAAAATTGGCCTTTGAGAGGCAACAGATTAATGTCATTTTTATTTGGTTAGCTAGAAAATTGCTCAATTAGTGCGTGTGTCTGTCCTCTGTCGCAAAGTATACTAACCTTGAAGCAAAAATTGAGTTTCAGCATAATTACCTGGGCTTGATCCCAATATTTTCAAAGCTGCTACCTGAATTGGGTTACAAATAAATATAATAAATTTTCTGTAATATTATGATGGTGACCATTAATTAGTAGAGCTATATTTTTTAAAGAATAATATATGACTGAGTAGGGGAGTGAGTTATTGACTTTAATTAAATATCTTTATGCCTGCGAGAGAGGACAGCAAGTTAAACAAGCATGTCATGGAATGAAGTGAAGAAAACTAGGAATTCTAACAAACGTTAACATCACATGTGGATACATCTGAAAGCATGTATACTTCAAAAACAGAAGTTCTTGGGCTGTCCATTGGGTAGTTGGTAACATTCTGATTTTCAGGGCTAGAATTCCCACACATTTGTGATCATTTGAATTTCCTGTAAAATTTCTCCCCATTTAGAATAGCACAGAAGAACTTTTAAGAGCAAGAGAGTTAAAAAAACCCCAAAAGTTTGACAAGTTATAATTCCCTCTGCCAAAAATAAACTTCCTGCTTTGTGGATCAGAAGGCTGTTACTCCTTACTCAGCATTGGTTCCTAACTTTATTTGCATATAGAGAAAAACAACTATTGATTTATTTTTTGTTTCTCATTTTTATTTGTGAGTTCTGATTTTGTCAGCAAAATGTTGTTACTTAAAATATATTTGAAAAGATACACTTATTCGTTTTGCTCATTTTTAAAAATTTCCTCTGCAAATGTCCTATTAATCTGATTGTGTTAATCTTGTATTTCCATTCTGTATAATTCATGTTCTAGTATTTCTTCCATCATTAATTTTATAGAGTACAGAATTTTCGGAAACTCCTTCTCCAGACAGCGATTCTGTCAACTCCGTGGAGGGCCATTCTGAGCCATCATGGTTCAAAGACATCAAGTTTGATGATAGTGACACAGAGCAAATTGCAGAAGAAGGAGATGACAACTTGACTAGTGAGTCTCTGTGTCTGTCATTTGAGGATTTCATTTTAGCTGCTAGTCCCATTGCTGCTGCTTTCTGCCTGCTCTACTGTAGAAACAAATGCTTCCCCCCCACTCCTAATCCTTTTATGCCAGTTGGCTCCAACTCATGTGTCTAATTCTTAGTATTACAACTCCCATTAGGAAAAATGGGATTTGTAATCCAATTGATCTGGAGGATACCAGACTGAGAAGATTGCTTAAACAAATGCAGCATTTTCTGTGCAGTCAGCTAGACTGTTTTAGTTTTGTTTTCAGGCTTTAAATACGCATAAGGTGTTTGCAGTGTATCTCTGTAGCACGATGGTCTGATAAAGTAATGGTTCTTAAAGACCATCAGAATTTTAGAAAAGCCATGAAATACAAGTGGATGAAAGTACTGTCTTTCTTGCTTTCTCCAGCAGTCAATTTCGTGTAATTAAGATAATGTCTCTCCTCTCCTTGATATCCTCCTGAAACCTGTTATTTGCACCCACCCTCTCCTCCCTGTATTTTTCTTCTCCCCACTGAAATCCAAAAGATTCTGCCAGCCCTAGCAAGCGTACCTCAGTCAGCAGCTTCCAGTCTGCCATGGACAGCGACTCAGCTGCTTCCATCAGCCTGAATGTGGAGCTGGACAACGTGAACTTCCATATCAAGAAGCACTCCAAATACCCACATGTGCCCCCTCATCCTGCTGACCAGAAAGGTAGGAGGTAGCTGCCTCTTGGAGTCACCCATAAGAGAAAGCAAGGCTGATGCCTCAGTTCAGATATGCCCAAATAATCCTGTAATCTTTTCACAGTTAGGAAATTCATTTTCAAAAACAAGTGTTGCCTATAGTATTGGTGAGTTCTTGCATAACTTCCCTGACAGTTGCCTTTTCTCCATGAAGTGTAAGAGTTTTGATGAACATCTACTCTGAAGACAGCTGATATAAACACAGATCTTCCTAGATACAGCTATGCCAGTCCTATTAGAGTAGGTAGAGTACTGAGATAGAAAACACTTAATTTGGATTCAGTCTCTTAAATTATAAATGGAGTCTTTTAGGGAATTTGTTCAGACCAGTGCAGGAACCTAAATTTCCTTTTCTTCTTTCTGTCTCAGACAAATGCTTTTGGGTATTTGATCTCTACTTTCTTAAAAGAACAGAGAAGTTATTGTCATATGTATTGTCCAGCTATTTTGTAACTTAATTCAGGCTTCTTGCATGTTGCAAGCATAAAGCATTTTAAACTCTTATTTTCTTTTACTTATCAGAATGGTGGCAGTGAAGGATCTTCCCTTTAAGTTCTTAATAGTAATATTTATTTATTAAATGTATTTAATAAATAAATATTTAATATTTAATATTTATTTAAATGTTAAATAAATAAATAATTTATAAAATTTATCCAGAAAATAGGTTCAAGATTCAGATGGATCTCAACAAGCTTGAATACTGGGCCCTATTTAACAAAATGAATTTCAATGTAGAGAAAAGTAAAGTCTTACACTTAGGCAAGAAAAATCAAATGTACAGATACAAATTAGGTGAAGCCTGCTCAATAGCAGTAACTGTGAGAGGGATCTTGGAGCCTAGTGGACAGTCACTTAAATATGACCTACCAGTGTGTGGCAGCAACCAAAAAAGCCAACACAATCCTAGGTTGCATTAAATCAAGATCACATGAAGTATTAGTATTGCTTTATAAAGCCTTAGTAAGACCATACTTAGAATACTGCCTCCAGCTTTGGTCACCATCTTATAAAAACAGATATAGAAGCTCTGGAAAGAGTGCAGAAAAGAGCAACAAAGATCATTAGGGGGCTGGAGGCTAAAACACCTGAAGAATGGTTGCAGGAATTATGTATGTCTAGTCTAGTGAAAAGAAGGACTTAGAGGTGACATGATAGCAGGGTTCCAATATCTAAGAAGATGTGGCCAACCTATTTTCCAAAGCACTTAAAAGGCAGGCCAAGAAGCAAATGAATGGAAATTAATCAAGGAGAGAAGCAACCTAGAACTAAGAAATTTCCTGACAGTGACAACAGTTAACCAGTGCCTTCACAAGTAGTGGACAATCCATCACGAGGTTTTAAAGAAGAAACTGGACAGCCATATGTCTGGAATGATAATAGGGTCTCCTGTTTGTGCAGCGTACTAAAAGACCTCCAAGGTCCCTTCCAACTCTGTTATTCAGTTAAATTTATATGTTGCCCACCTCATTGCTGGAGGGACTCTGGGAGACTTATAACATGATTTAAAAATTCCAGATAAAAATGAGCTTTTCATCTAATCTTTTCTTTTGACAACTTTGCTTCACAAAAATCATTAGAGGATTCTGTTCTCCTAAAGAAAATAAAATAAAAAAGGTAAATTTTCCTGTGCCCATGCTAATGACAAAAGCTAACAAATAACCTTAGATATTTTAATTCAGTATTTGATTCTGCTGCTTTATGCATGGAATAACACTGTTCACTAAAATTAATACTAATAATATCGGTTCATGTGAATGATTTTCATTTTTCTAATATTATTGCATGATACTAATATACCAAGTGCTTTTGAAAATATTCCTTGGTTTTCATTGGAAGGGAAGGGAATTTTGCTTCTAAGCAGAAAAATCTTGGCACCTCAGTACAAAATGTTACAGAAACATAATTCAGTCATTTATAATACCAACCAATCTCTGCCTGGAACTTTATCCAAGCCCTTGAATTTTATGCAGATTAGGACATTAAAATGATGCTTCTATCACTGTGACTCCAAGTATTTATTATTTTATTTATTTTATTTATATCCTACCTTTATTATTTTTATAAACATCTCAAGGCGGCGAACATATCCAGCACACTTTCTTCCTCCTATTTTCCCCACAGCAAGAACCCTGTGAGGTGAATTGGCTGAGAGAGAATGATTGGCCTAAGATCACCCAGTTGGTTTTCATATGCTTGGATCTGAAAGCTGCTTTAAATCATCATTTCACCACAACTTAATATTAAGTTTAGTCTATAATGTTGTTTCATTACTCAATGAGTAGGTGTCAGTCATCTTTCCTAAAAAAATATAGATACTCAAAAAAAAATCATGGAAGGCATATCTGAAGATTTAGCTGCCATTGATTACCACTTTCTATTTTAGTAAGAACTATTTATTATTTATTTATTTTATTAATTTGACTTCTTAGTCGCCCCCTCTCCCCCAAGGGACTCGGGGCAACGTACACTAGCAGCGATCACAACAATACAATATGGAGGAGGTGGAACAATAAATAAATAAATTACAATAATTTAAAACAATTAAAAACCCCAATGATAGTTAAAGTTTAGTTAAACTATAAATATTTTGGAAGATACTTGTTTTGATCCAGCAATTTCTTTTTTGAAGCAAGGAATAATTCCTGATGTTGGATATGCAAATTTGAGGGGGGGAAATAGGAAGAGAGTATAAGAAATAGAAGTTCCCTTAACTTTATATTTCAAAGTAAGTCTATGCAATATATAGCAATGATAATAATGTTCAAGCAGTTGAATGATCCTGGCTATGTAGAGTGATGAGCTGTTACAGCATGGCATTTCTTAAATATCCAGCCATTTGTAGCTGCTTCCTTAGCAAATAAATTTCTTTGAAACTAATATAGGGCTCTTCCTCCCCCATACTATTAGTTGCTGGGCAGAAAGTTGTGATATTCATTGAGCAGTAAATCAAATGAATGACTATTTGGAAATAAATCCAGTCACCCAGAAATAAAGCAAAACCAAGTGGTGTGGCAGAGTACCTTGGGAGGATAAAAGGAGAGTGGCATCAATCCCATGTGCTAATGACTTTTGCAATTAGCCGTGCGCAACATGGCAGCCATTTTGTTACTAGGTAAGCTACCATAGCAGTTATGTTTGAGAGCATCTGTGACATAACTCCAGCACTGCAAATATATTTATAACCAAAAAAGATTGCCTCTCTCTCCTGAAAACAACATGATGTTTGCTCTCAAACATAACTGCTTTGCTCTCAAACATAACGGCTTGCTCTCTTAAAGGAAGATTTTTGGCAGAATATTTATGTGAGTAATTTGGGATTATGATATATTGACTGGTTTAGACTTCTAACTAAAATATTGCTTTTTAAACCATGCTTTGTAGAATATTCCATAGTCATGTGGGTGTACATAGTATGGTTCAAAAGCTACAATAACTACAAACAGGCATGATTATATTTTAAATTCTTTGGCAATGAGTTCATTGCCTCAGAAATTATGTTGTGGACATAAATTGAAATTATGTTATGTCTAGTTCTATGCGGCTTGGCAAATCAACACTTCCTCACTGAAAAGTTTTCAAAATGTAGTTTGCACAGGCTGGGTGTAAAATTTCACCTTCAGCATTCAGGATAACTCAGTATACAGTAGTATAAAGGGAATTATGTTTGAATTTTGTTGCTACTGCCTTTACTTCTAGAATCATAATAATGGTGTTGGGGACCGTTTGCTATGGCTCACTAGTAATGTATATACTGTCTCATAAGCCCTCTTAAGTGTACTTTGGGTTCAGCAATGTACATATGTGTGTGTGCGCGCGCACACATGCACACATAAGACGAGGGCTTAAAATAGGATTTAAGCTGTCTTTTTGTAGCAGTGTGTCCTATTTTATACTGGATGTATGCATATGTGGTGTGCAAAAGTAACATCAGACCCACTCAGATCTTTGTAATGGTGAACAAAGAACTAAATGGCAAGCTTAAGTAATGAATGGGGGCAATGAGTTCTCCCTTAAAGCTGTCTTCTCTGTTCTTTGAGATATCAGTGTAGCAACTTGTGTAGGAGAGGCATTATTTCTTTTAATCATGTTTCTGGCAGCATTTGTCATATGAGAAAGAGCTTGTGGGGACAAGGCAAGAATAAAAAATTGCTGTCCCAGTTCTCTTGTGGAATGTCAAGTCCAAAGATGTGTTTTCCCCCCCAGCCACTAACTGAGAACAAAGTTGAGTAACTGAGTTGTTGTCAGGAAGTAGAGATGGGGTACGAGGAATGTTTAACGCATCTCTTGTCTTAAATGTGGCAACCAAGAATCCACTTAAAAGAAGATAAGACCACTCCTTGTCTTGTTTAAATACTTGCCATATAAGAAGTTAATTAAGCCCCACTGGAAAATATTTTTATTCAGAATCTTTTTCATATACTGATTCCATTGGACGATAATTTAGTATTTATCCTGACACAATGAAGGAAGAAAGAACGAGACAGGTTCTCTCAGGACAGGCCTTCAGTGACTAAATACATGACTCATGTTTCTTATTAACCTCCTGGAATGAATGGGTGTATATGTCATATAATAGCATACAAGCATAACCTGTCATTTCTCCTCCCATCTCTATTTTCTATATTCATTCAGAGTATATGATTGCCGACAATGGAGGACAACAAATGATCTCAATAAGTGATGCTTTCATCAAAGGTAAGTTGAATGTGAAAGGGATGCCCCCCACCACAGAAAATGGGATCATATAACATTGGGTGAATGTCAAATTATTCTCCCTCCAAGTGCTGGGAATGCATACAACTGGAGTAAAGATAGCCTTAACTGCGGAAGTCTTTTGGTACTTTAAAAAATCCCTGCCTTTCCTTCTGGCTTCTATTTTTGGCATTTGTCTTTTAATTTAACTAGTTTTCTTTTAAGCTTAAAGCTATAAAGTTCAGTTTTAACTAATGTTTTAACACATTAAGTGCATTTATTTTGCTTAAATAATTCAATAAACTTTATAGCTATTTCTAGGTTTCATCACATGCTAGTTGAAGGAATAAAAAAGCACTATGTTAGCTTATAAGACATTTTTCCATATGAATTAAATTTAGTATATTTGATGTATAGAATATGAAAATAGCAAAAATATCTTAAAAGCAGTAAATACTGATCTGCCTCAAGTCTTTACAATCATAATAGGGTTTTTTAAAATTTTAAAAAGAAACATTTTTTTAAAAGGTTAATATAGGAACAGTTTTGGGATTTACTCTTTTATTTTACTTTCTTATATATAAAACAAAAAGAGAGAAAAGCACATAAAACCTTTACAAGATTTCATTCAGTCTAATTTAAATAAATAATTAAATATTGACCTCATAATATTCATCTGTGTTTCAATAAATGAGTTCATAAATGAAAATTGAGCTTCCATCTATACATCTTAAGGTTGTAGAATCAGAATAACTCCTATCTTTTCAGTCTGAAATAATTATATTTGATATTTTAAATTTTGATTGTTAAAATTTAGATGCTGTTAAAACTTGATTTTAAAGTTGATTTTTCACATTTCTCAAAAATGATTTTGATTTCACATTTCTAGAGTTGATTTTGTAATAGCTCATGGCTATTAATGCCTCATGACTTTAAAAAAAGATGAGTTATCACAATATATAGTAAAAAATATAAAATAATAAAATATAATAAATTTGGAGCCAATTACCTATGTTAATATCAAATAGGTCATATTAACTTTCCATGAGGAGAAGCAATACATTCAGCGCAGTCTTTCCCGATATCTAGGACTTGTGGGAGAAGTATTCTTTTTTTTTTAAACAGACAAATATAAAACCATCTTCCAGTTACGTACAGTGTGTCGATTGGTTACAACACTTTTGTGCATCCTCACCATAGTCTTTACTTACAATTTATATAAAATCTCATATTATCAATCTGATATATATGTATACGATTATTATCATTGTTAAACATTTATTTGACTATAACTATTATTACTTCATTTTATGCGAGATATTCTAAATTTTGAATAAATTTATATTATGGCATTTTATTACATCATCCTAAAGCCATCCAGTAGTAGTACATCTTTATATATATTCTGTATAAAATTGTTTATTTTGGTTACAAAACTTTTGTGCATCCTCTCCATAGTCCTCACTTACAATTTATATAAAATCTCATATTATCAATCTAGTATATGTATACATTATTATCATTGTTAAACATTTATTTGACTACAACTATTATTACTTCATTTTATGCGAGATATTCTAAATTTTGAATAAATTTATATTATGGCATTTTATTACATCATCCTAAAGCCATCCAGTAGTAGTACATCTTTATATATATTCTGTATAAAATTGTTTATTTTGGTTACAAAACTTTTGTGCATCCTCTCCATAGTCCTCACTTACAATTTATATAAAATCTCATATTATCAATCTAGTATATGTATACATTATTATCATTGTTAATCATTTATTTGACTATAACTATTATTACTTCATTTTATGCGAAATATTCTAAATTTAAATAAATTTAAATTAATTTTTATTATAGCATTTCATTACATCATCCTGTATCCATCCAATAGTAATAGAATCTTTTATCTCTTGCCATTTGTAATATTTATGTTCTAATTGCTTTCTTGGTAAATCTTATATGGATGTCTCTTGGCAACTTGTTTTTAAAGACACGAAACCCCTCGTCTGTTCCTTCCATCATCTTCCCTTTGGTTATCACCAATGCTTCTGCCAGAATTTCTATCATTACTTCTGCCAAATTTTCTCCCTTTTCTTCTTCTATATTCTGGAATCTGAGGTAAAATTCTGATCTGTCGATTTCCCATTCCAATATTCCACTCTTGTCTTTTTCAACCACGCTCAATCTGCTGTCAATATCTCCAATTTTCTTATCTCTTTGTTCATCTTTTTCTTCAATTTTTTTGAAATCTGTCCTCATATTTCATCATCATTTGGTGGATATTCTCAATTTTTTCATGTTTTTTCCTGTTCTTTGTTCAGTATACCCTGTTCTCTTTTCAATGTTCTCTGTTGTTACTTGTATTTTTTGAATTTCTTGCATAATCATCTGCAATGTCACTTCCTTTTCTTTTTCCTGTTGAAACATCATCTGTATTGATCTTTTCTTCCAGATAGTAAACACTGCCACTATATAGAATCCAAGGCTCTTTTATTAAGTTCCAAACAAAGTTAACAGTTCTCTTTCCAAGTTCACTGCAATCTTCTTTCTTTCAACTCAAGCTTTTTTTTCACTCCAGCCCAACTATTGATAGTATCCCAGAGGAGCCCCTGTATAAACAATCCGTGCTCATCCCACTATCATTTTCATTAAACAAGCTCAGAGTCCTTGAAATGTAACACCAGCTCTTACTTTGCACAAGATTATCAAATGCTCAAAGAAAGAAAAGAAAAACAATGTTTCCAAGCCTCTAAGGGGCAGTGTTACTTCTTTTCCTCTACTTTTACTTCCCTCTTTATATTACAAACTTAAGAAAAAAAATTTTTTTAAAGAAAATACAATAGGGCATTGAAAAAAGAAAAAGAAAGTAAGTCTTAAACAATAAGTATTAAAAAAAAAACAGTCCAGTTTAAAAAATAAGCGTTTGTAAAAATTCCAGCAATAAAAGGATTAAAGAAAAATAACACACTATGTTTGACTCAGGCTTAATCTCGCCGCTTGACCTCTTCTGTCTTCAATTTTAACTTTACTTTTAATCTTTTAGGGTGTTCTCTCATCTAATAATAAAAATTATCTCACCAATTCAACACACTTTCTCTCCAGCTTTCCTTCCGTTCTGGAGCTCTCCCAACTTTCAGCAGCTTTAATGGCTGCTTCTCTGTCGCCGGAAAAAAGGGCTTCTCCTGGATTTACCAGGGACTTTGCAATGTCCCTGGGATCAGCAAGATGTGCCCTTCTCTATCACTGTCTCTACAGGACAGTTTAGGTCCAAAAGGAGTGTCCAGTGGCAGAGATATCGACAGCGATCTTGGAGCTTCAAGATCGCACGTCCTACCGTCACAACACCAGCCCCACCTCCTAGGAGAAGTATTCTTTAGTCTTTAGCTGACTGCAGAGTACAGCAATTTTTCCAATAATGCTCCCCCATAACTATGTTTTGCCTGCAGGATGTAGATCTGTGCTAAACTATACAAGTTATGATTTTATTAGGGCATTGGTCAGAACCGTGATAATGAAGTTATAATCTGTATTTAGTGCACAAATTAATATGCAAATATGCAATTCCATCTCTATTTTTGTTTGTTTTTAGAGTCACTTTTTAACCGGAGGGTTGAAGAAAAATCCAAAGACCTTTTCTTCACACCCCTAGGCTGGCATCACAGCAATCTGGATCTGCTGAGGGAGGAGAATGGGGAAAAACAAGCCATGGAGAGGTTGCTGTAAGTTGAGTGAAAATGAATGAAACCTGGAAAATATTTTAACTTTTGAGCATAGTGACTATGGCCCCCCAGTGGCACCAATTTACAGAAAATTATTACACATTGAGTAAGAAGTAGAAAACAGGAAATCTGTTCTTAATTTCTGTAGTGTATAAGGGCTGAAAGGAGTTTAATACTAAATACATTTTCTAAATTTTGATTCATATATTGAAAACTTTTCTATGTCAGACTAAAAACATTTCTCATTAAGATCTTACAGAAAGAGAAAAGAGGTAAATAATGAAATGGATTGTTTAGCTAAGAATGAGAAAATGTACAAACTTTAGTTGACTCCAACTTTTGATCCTCCAAAAAGGATAGCACAGATAGTCCTTAAGATTAGACTGATCATTTAATGGCTGTTCAAACTTACAACAGACCATCAAAACGTACATACAACCCCATTTCAAAGTCATGATGGCTGCCGCGCCGCTGCAGTCATTCACTCTTATCACAACTACAGGTACATTGCAGTGCCCCCACCTCTCCCCCCACCCCACTCCACAAGGATTCCACAGCACTTGGGCCTGCTCCCCATATGTCCATCACCCGTCACATTTACCTTTGGAAGATTTCCTGGCTTCATTTTGGAGAAGGAGGATTTTGCTTTATTGTGATTTGCACAACACTGCAGTACTCAGAAACTTCCGCAATCTTGTACAGATTTCATTAAGGCAACAAAATGGAGCACTTTTTTTCTGGGCCACACAGCTGCCATTTTGTGGGTAGGACAAAATAATGTCTGTTTCGGGAATTTTGCCATGCAGCCTTGCAATGAAGCGATCTATTCTAGCACCCTGGAAGGCTTCAGAGCTCTTCAAAAGGGAGGAGAAGGGTGTATCCCCTGACGGGATGGGAATCAGGCTTAAAGCCTGGGAAACCTGGTATGAGTGGAAAGAGGCCTGTAGAGACCCAAGGGGCAAGAAACAGAGCACAGGTGGGATGGGAGAGGTCTTAGGAGGACCATTGCAGGTGGGCCTAGGCCTCCAAGGGCCTCCCTTACCCCTGATGTACTGCATGCTCTGCATAACGACCTGCACGTTCACTTAATGATTCATTGGGGAATGTAGGATGTTGGGGTTATTAAGTGGGATGCTTCATTACGATCGTATCATGAGGACTAACTATACTAAACATATCATCAGAACTCTAACATCAGTGCAAGGCAGAGAACTTGTTTTTATCACTGCTTGGCTACTAAAAGAGGTATGGATTATTTCTATTGAAGTGAACTTCTTTGTTGCTTACCTACAGTAAATGACTCACCAAGAACTTGTAATTCTTTTTTTAATCCCCCCTCCCCCTCTCCCCCAGCCAGAAATACAAAGAAGTTTTCAGATAGATGTCACATATCTAACCAAGTCACATATTTTACACAGATTCTTGAGCACTTGTTTTCATATTTGGAAGTATTTATCCTGAAGTTACATACTTATAATTTTTTCCAAAGTTTTTGCAAATTTTGAGCATTTGCAATTGACATATGTGAAGTTCACTACTAGACAAAACGTTCGTATATTTGCACAGAATCTGCCCCAATATCTATAATGACTGTAGCTCTGCTCTCTCTCTCTCTCTTGAACCTTTACCATGTTTATCTGCAGCTCTGCTAATCATAACCACATGATGGCTCTGCTTCAACAGCTGCTATACAACGAAGCATTGTCCCTCTCCTGGCGTGATATAATTGTGCCAGTGGTCTGCCAGGTGGTTCAGACTGTTCGACCTGACGTCAAGAACAGAGATGACGACATGGACATTCGCCAGTTTGTCCACATCAAAAAAGTGAGTCTCTCTGTGTGTGTTTAGAACTGAAAAAGGAGAAGGGGGGGGGGGCTTTTTTGAAAAGATGTCCTTTCTTAAAATTAATCCAACTATACTCCTACTACCAGGGATTTGCCTACTTTTCTGTTTTTCACTGTCTAGTCAAGTAAAACAGGACAGGATAAACCAGGGGTGTCCAAACTTGGGAACTTTAAGACTTGTGGACTTCAACTGCCAGAATTCCCCAGCCAGCCATGCTGGCTGGGGAATTCTGGGAGTTGAAGTCCACAAGTCTTAAAGTTCCCAAGTTTGGACACCCCTGGGATAAACCATCAGGCTGGCTAGTTAATTAACTGTATTCGAGAAGGATCATATTCATCCTACCTTAAATCTGTATATTACCCTGGCATAATTTTTTATGTGCCATTTTATGTATTTAACTTTATTGTAAGAAGAGATTTTCTTTTTCTCTTCTGCCAACTATCAACATAATTGTACTGTCTGCTGCATCATTGCTAAGGAAGCTGCCACCCACAACTTCCATTTTCATCAGCCACTATGGATTAGAAGGACTAGGACTAGTTTGCTTCCTAATTTAAGTTGGAAATTAGAAAATGCAAACTTAACATAATGTTTTATTATAATTTTGCAGATTCCAGGTGGAAAAAAAATTGACTCTGTAGTGGTGAATGGCTTTGTATGCACCAAAAACATAGCACATAAAAAGGTATTGGGGAACCATATTTATATAATATGGGGGGGGGGATACAGCAGTGATATTATGAATGTTCTATGCCAGGGGTGTCCAAACTTGGGAACTTTAAGACTTGTGGACTTCAACTCCCAGAATTCCCCAGATAGAATGCTGGCTGGGGAATTCTAGGAGTTGAAGTCCACAAGTCTTAAAGTTCCCAAGTTTGGACACCCCTGTTCTATGCAATTCTTAATGACATGGCATCTTTTGCTCTTTATGTTATTACACTTCACTGTGGTTCTGTAAAAAAGTATTTATCTGCCCTTTTCCCTTAATTTTTGGATATGATGAAATGTCATCTAGAGCCTGAAGCAGCAAAGGCATCTCTAAACAATGCAACCGTCATTTCTACGCTTGGCAGTTATGACAGCCATTTTTTTCTACATAACATTTATTCATGAGTCTGAAGAATCACAGAGATACTTTTGATGTATTTTTGATAAGCATCAATTTTTCTTTTAACGAGTTGTGATTATCCTGTGCTTTGTTGTTGGTGAAATCATGAAATTCTAATCACAGTAAGATAGATCACTGCATATATCTGGATTTTTCTTATTTGTGACTACCTGGAACATTTTATGCTGCTGTCTCAGAGTGATTTTGACAGAATGGCTCCTTATGGGAAGATTCAATATTGTTGTATAAACTGCGACTTTGTGGATGTGACTGAGCGCTGTACTTAAGTTTTCTAAACTTCTCTAGACTGATGGGGGTCAATTACTTTTTTGGTGGAGATCTTGAGAAATTTACTTTCAGTGGATTATGTTGTGTTTGCAGAATCTCTGTAAGGAGAACTTATCTATGACTAGCTGATAAACCGGCGTTTCCCGGGTATTTATTTATTTATTTATTCCAATCCTGTATTAGATAGGATTTCTAATGTTGGATTCCTCCCCCTTATCAGAGGGAGCCCTCTTTTGGAGTACTGTGAAGCCATTACCATGCCAACTCCACTACACTGTACAGTAGAAGCCATTTTACAGCAGTACGGTAGAAACCATTTTAAGGTACAACAGGCTGTATATTAATAGAACACACACCCCGAGGGGTGTTAGGGGTGTCTTACCCCCACAATATTTGTTTCCAGAGAGTAAGTCATTTGTGTACCAAGTTTGGTTGAAATTGCTCAAGGCGTTCCAGAGTTCTGCTGGAACATACACACACACAGCCATTTTTATATAGATAAATGAAGGGGAGCAAACATTTGTAGGGAGCAAACATTTGTAAGAATAGCAGAATAACAGAGAAGGAAGCGACCTTGGAAGTCTTCTACTTCAACCCCCTTCATAAACAGGATAGCCTATATTATTCCTGACAAATAGCTGTCCAATCTGTTCTTAAAAACCTAAGGCCTAAGAGAGAGCCTTGGAGTACCCCACTGCAGGCTACCTTCCATGTAGATGTAATTCAGTTAAAGACTACATGTTGAGTGTGGTTGGTCAGCCAGTTATGAATCCATCTGGTGGTGATGCTCTCTATTCCACATTTTTCTATTTCGGAAGTTTCAAACTTAACTGTGTGACGCTGAGCTACAGACTTGTTTTACCAACGCTGCAATACAACCTTGCAGAGGAATGCATTTCATAATTTTTATCTAATTCCAGATGAATTCCTGTATTAAAAACCCCAAAATCCTTCTGCTGAAGTGTTCCATTGAATATCTTTACCGAGAAGAAACAAAATTTACATGTATAGATCCCATCGTCCTCCAGGTGAGAATAGTTTTATTTTCCTTGTCCTATTCATTCACATTAACATTAAATCAAAGCCTAATGAATTAGTTTGTTTATGGATTTTCGAGGTTGGTTTTAGTAACATTTTCTTAGCGCTTGACTAGCTGTTCTCAGGCTAATTGCTAAAGGTTTCTCTTTTAGAGACTTTTTGGCTGTGTGCAATTATATATTTAATATTTATTATACAATTATGAATACACAGTAATATTTTATAGCACATTATATTTGGGAATTTTATAGAAAACATTTACAGGAAATAAATGCTTCTGCCACCATCTTTCTTCCTAGCCGATTTGAGATGAAATGCCCAGTGCCGTGTACTATGTTTCACATGTGCTTAGAAAATGTTCAGTAAATGATACTGATTTTAACTCTTCTAGTGTTCAAGAACATAGTATTCCAGCTCCTGCCTACCTAGCAGTTTGAAACCATGCAAACTTGAGTAGATTAATAGATACCACTTTTGTGGGAAAATAACATTGTTCCATACGCCTTTGGTGTACAGACCTGCTGGCTACATGACCATAGAAAATGTCTTTGGACAATGCTGGTTTCTTTGGCCAAGAAATGGAGATGAGCACTGTGTCCTACAGTTGGACATGACTGGATAATGAAATCTTTAATAGTATTCAAGAGCTCTATTAAGTATTCTCAGAACAATTTTATACATGTTAACTCAGGAATACATTATGGGGTTTGTTAAGTTTGAAGGAGGCAAGAGCACACACAGGTGATTTTAAAGTCTACATAAAGCTAGCCTTTGTATACCTATTTATATGGGGGAAGATATATTATACTATTTGATCAGTTCCAAAAAGGATAGGCAAAAAAAGAGAAGAATGTTTCTCATAATTTTGAGATTACATGTGTGAGAATCTCTAAATATATTTTCAATAATTTAATTGTGAACCAAAAATGAAACAATTTTTGAAGCATTTCTTCTCAATCTTAAAAAGAATGTGTCCTAGCATTTTGAATATAAAATGTTTTTAATGAGTGAACTGAAATTTTAGAAATGTATCTGATTTTTTGTTTATGATTTAATTATATAATCTGTTGTATACACAATTTAGATGATATGTAAATTATGATGGTACTTTCCTCATCTCTCCTATCCCTTGGCAATATCCCATAAAAAAAAAGAAAAGGAAAACTCAAGTTTTTTTTAGTTCAATCTTGAAGAACTCCAGAAATACTCTAGTAACCCTTTCTGATTGTGCAATGCTCAGTGTATGACTGCAAAGTCTTTTTTATCATTTTAGGAAAGGGAGTTTTTAAAAAACTATGTTCAGCGAATAGTGGATGTCAGACCTACTTTAGTCTTGGTTGAAAAAACTGTGTCCCGTATTGCTCAGGACCTGCTTCTGGAACAAGGCATTAGTTTGGTCATTAATGTTAAGCCTGTAAGTACTAACATTTTAAATTATATTATGATTGTGTACTTCAAAGTGATTCCACATTATTAAAAGCTCATACATCTTAAATATGGTAAAATGTAATGAAATGTATAGATAAATCATTCTTTTTGTGTTAATGCACATGTAAATAAATTCTTGTATACAGTATTTTTGATAAAAAGAATTGTAATGCTTTCATGTATTCGGCAGAAAACAAAATTTCTATAAAAACGTTTAAAAGTTATAGAAAAGGATTGAACCAAGAAGTAAACATTAAACCTCCTAAAGTAACCCATATTGTTCCTTTTGCGGTTCTATTTTCTTGCCATTCTGCCATTTTTTAATGCTTTGTTCTTTATGACATTGACACAAAGCTAAATGTTTTATTTGTTTATATATCAAATTTATATAGCCCCAAAATCTTTCAAAAATCATATTCTTGTGATAATCCCTTACTTTCATAAATAGATTCCTTGCTTTTGTCATTTTGGTTCTTTTCTGTTTGTCTACAGTCTGAATTCAAATACACTTTATCTCTTTTCACCTTTAGTTGGAAGTTTGCATTAAGTTCTCTAGTTTGTCTAGATGTCTGTCTTCTTGTCTTGATTATGTTAGTTATTTCTGTGGCCTTGTTTGATAATGCATTCTTCATTTTCTTTTTTGTGATGTATTTTCTGGCTTCCTCTTTTACAATAATATAACCTTTTCCCATAATTTTTCATGTTCTTTATCCATTGGGTCTTTGAATCTCTTTCTAAGCTTAATTTTATATTTTTCTGGAATTTTATATCTCATTTGGATTAGATCATTAGGTCTTTTTAAGGCTTATGAGTACTTCTATGATTAGAGCTGATGTCTATGGAGATTCTTAGTCATACAGGCCATAGTCCCAAAGGTGCTTTTTCAAGACGCAACTGACTTCTTCAGCTTGGATGACAACTGAAACATTTTAAAAAACAAAACAAATCCAGTTGCCTCTTGAAAAATCACCTTTGGGACGATTAGAGCTAATGGTGTAATCCACGGTCAGGACCCAGCAGTATTTTGCAATTCAGGAATACCTAAAGATTTTTGGTAGAGGACGTTTATACAGGGCTGTAAAATGGTTATGCCAATAAAAATACTGAAGGAGACTTTTGAAAATGAAATTGAAAATAATACAGGTAGTCTTCAACTTATGTTTCAGCAACTATTCAAAATTAATATGGCCCTGAATGAAGAGAATTAAAACCTCTGCTCAAAGTTATGGCTGTTGCAATGCCCCCATGGTCACATGATCAAAATTTGGGTGCTTGGCATGTAAACCATTTTATGTTCTTGAGAGGAAAGGTGGGATATAAATCTGATGACGAAAAGACACAAGAAGCCAAAAGTAGTCTATATCTTCTTAATGTTTTGCAGCATGTTCTGGATCGAGTAAGTCGGATGACCCAGGGAGATGTATTGATGTCAATGGATCAGTTGTTAACCAAACCACACCTTGGGACCTGCCATAAATTTTATATTCAGGTGTTCCAGTTACCTAATGGTGAGTAAAGCCAAGAGGTTCTGTTATCCACTTATGTCTGTCTGTCTGTCTGTCTGTCTGTCTGTCTGTCTGTCGAGACTAATGTGAAGATAAAATAAATGTTATATGATTGATTGACAACATTAATATAACATTGGAATTTATGCAGTGCTTTTCTTATGGCCATCTTAAAGTTAGGACATAATTCTTATTTACAGGTAGCAGAGGTATACTGTAAATACATATTATAAAGCCTGTCTAGTACAAACTCAGAGCACAGACTGTTATAAATAAGAAATGTTCAAAAAAGATGTACTTACTCATCTACTGCAATTAAAATAATGAAGGGTAACATACAATGTGACAAAATATTTCATGGACCAAAAGCTCACTTTGTCAATGGCATAAGTTTGTGGAAGTAAAAAAACCCAAAACAGTTCATATGAAATACATAAACTAAGCAGAACATGCTAAAACCCAGGAGGCCCCTTTTCAGTAGCTGCCATCTTTTGCTGTATTATCCTGGCAGTTTTATGGAAAGTTAACCAAATATTATTTTGCAAACCATTCATGGTAGAACCAGTGACGTTACATAAAGATTTCTATTTACTTTGTGTTTATTTGTGTGTGTATTTATATTTCATGTTATTTTCACAGTTTAAAAGTGTTTGTTCAATCTATAAATAAAACTCTGAACTTGATGGATTGAAAGATATAATGGAAATCAGTTGAATTTCTGATTGGACTCTGTTTTGAATACATTTTGAATCATTAATAACTTTGACTAACATATACATATTGGTCAGACTGCCACTCTATGTAGTGAGAGTAAGCGTCATTATGTAGTAAGCATCATTCTCTTCTCTTTCAGAGCAAACGAAAACTCTGATGTTTTTTGAAGGTTGCCCTCAACACCTGGGCTGCACTGTCAAGTTGCGTGGTGCAGGAGAGTATGAATTGGCTCGAGTGAAGGAAATCCTTATTTTTATGATCTGTGTGGCCTATCATTCCCAGTTGGAGATCTCCTTCCTTATGGATGAGTTTGCCATGCCTCCTCAGTTGAGCAAAAATGGTTCCTTCCAGAGTCTGATGGAAGAACACGGGGAAGAAGATGGGCAGCAAGATCTCCTGAACAGAGAATTTGACTTAGCAGGAAAAGAGGCTGATATGGCCTCAGATAAGCTGCCTTTTATATCCGGATCTATGTCTCTAGATGAGATAGGCTCCCATGAACAACGGATTTGGACAGAAGACGATGACCAGATCAATGGTGATTTACAAGAAGCTGCTCTCCAGAAGCAGCAAGGGTATCCTCTGGTGGATTCCTTATACAGAACAAAAATAATTTCTGAAGCCCTTTTACCTCTTGACTTAACTGAACAACAACTAGGAATCTTAGATACCGAACAACTGGAAACTCTAGGGATAATTAATGACTACCAAGAACCTAAAAGTCAGGCCAGAGAGTTTAGAGATCCTTTGCAAGATGACACTGGGTTGTATATCACAGAGGAAGTGACTTCCTGTGAAGATCGCCTCAAAACGTTTTCTTTAGCATTTAAGCAAGAACTAAAGGATGTTATTCTCGGTATTTCCCCAGTAATCTCATTCCGTGAGCCATTTCTTTTAACAGAGAGAGGCATGAGGTGTCCCACTAGAGAATATTTCTCAGAGCAAGTTTTTTTCTCTGCTCTGCTCAACAAGGAGTACAAAGAACTGGATATCAGAAGGAAGAAACAATTGTTAAGGGATCTCTCTGGACTACAAGGGATGAATGGAAGCATCCAGGCCAAGCCTATCCAGATTCTACCTTCTCATGAACTTGTTAGAACAAGAATTGCTGAGCCTCTGAACAGTAGCTCAAACCTGGCCAGAATGGTCGCTGACTTCCGAGCCAGAGGAGGAAGGATTGTGCAGAAAAACACAGATCCATTTGTTCAGTCTAAAGAAGCATCGGCTGTGAAATTAGGAGTCAAGAGTGAAGATGATGAAAAAATGTTCATTCAGAGTGAATCTCTATGGTCTCAAAAAGTGAGTGAATATTTTAAATAGTTTGGTGGATTCTGGAAGCTTAAGAAATAAACTTTTCTAAATATCTTCCAAGAAAGTATTATTTTCAGGAATTTTGAAATTAAATTCTACTCTTGCCCAACCCTCTACATAAGGTTTTAATCTTGGTTTGGTAAGAGTTAGCATTAGAGTGCATCGTAGCAAAAGCTATGAGAAACAGTACAGGTAGTCCTTGAGTTACAACAGTTGGGACCAGAACTTCCATTACTAAGCAATGTGATTAGGAATATAGTGAGGTACACAGGTGCAGCAAGTAGGTTATTGGGCACCATGGCAGGCACTAGGGAGCACAGGTGAGCTGGTAGGGGATGTGGGTGGCAGGGGTGCTATGCATTATGAGATCCTTGGAATTTTGTATTCTAGTAGGACTCCTTGAGGAAAAAAGGTGATGGAAGATGACCTACAGGAGTGATTTGTGACCTTCCCTGCAGGCATCCCCATTGACTTTGCTTATGGGAAGCCAGCACAGAACGTCACAAATAGCAATCACATGACCATGGGGATATTGTGATGGCTGCAATTATGGGGATTGGTCATACGTTCCCTTTGTTCAGTGCATCATAATTTTGAATAGCTGCTAAACAAGTGGTTGTAACTCATAGATTACCTGTAATCCTGTCCTTAAGGTGGGAGGGAAACATATTAGACAAAGAAAGAGTTTAAATTGAAAAAGAAAGTGTAATGTGCATGGCAAGGGGGTGATTGCTGCAGAAGAAATGGAGAGAGACATGCAACAAAGATTTCACATACATTTAAGAATGGAATTATGTAGTTCAGATATCTTAAAAGTTTATCACGTTTGACATAGCATTATCCCAAATTCTATTCCTACATTTCTGTTACCTGTAAATATTTAGTTTGCATAAAGTCAAATTAAATATTTTTACATTATAGGTATAGGTATAATAAATGGTGCAACTATGTTTCATTTTCTTGTCTTGCATCTTTATTTAACTTTTTCTTATTTCTTTACTATGCTTGGTATGTATTCCTTACCTTGAAAGGCAGATTGGTTTGTATGTATGTAAATACTGATTATGATTTATGTGCCATCAGGTTCATGTTGTTTCTTAACAACCACATAGAGAGACCTTCTGTACCCAACCTGGCTCTTCAGATCTTCCATCATTGTACTCATAAACATTTTATTTTTTAGCCCATCCATTGCTAACATAATATAATAACTGTTTTTCATTTACATGTCTTCCCAGGTGGACTGTCTTAGCTGTGCAAACCATCAGAGACTGTGTGTTTTGTTCAGTAGTTCTTCAGCCCAATCTGGCAATGCTCCAAGTGCCTGTGTTAGCCCATGGTATGATACTAATTTTATTTACTTTAATTACTTAAATTTGTGCCCTAAATACTTCCCTTCTATTTGATGGGGAAATATTCCTTAGAGGCTTTCCATTTACTCATTTGTAAACATGCAGTTACTACTCCTACAACTACTACTATTACTGCTATACAACACGGGGTTTTTGTAATCCTGGGGGAGAGGCCTCTTTGAGACCCCACCTTCTTTTTTCCCATCCTATGCTTTTTTCCCTCCATGGTTTTTTTGTCCATTGAATGGTCCATCAGTGACCCAAAGAACAGGTTTTCAGGGGAACCCTGGGCAGAGTTCAGTTAAGAGGCGTAAGAGAGCACTCTTTTCAAGAATTCCTCATCAACAGCTACACTCCAAGTACAGCTGTGCAAGCAGAAGATCCCGGGTCAGAGTCGGCCAGTTATCCATATTGTTTTCTGGGAGAGTACCACACTTACAGCAGTAACGAGTGGGCAGTGGCTTTTCTATCGACAGGTTTCCCTCCTATCTTAAGGACAAGAGGAAAGTCCATTGCCATCTCTGGGTGGATGAGCTCAAATCTACTTTCCAACCAATGTAGCAATGAATCAGATTAGCAAAGTTTTGCTTCTCCCACGTGCCCTTTCCCCTCAGATCTGATAAAGCACTTAATCTTCCGCAAAAGATCATATAACACTGAGGGTGGTGTTTCAAATTCAGTGCATCTCATTAAAACCAAAACTTGAATGGCATTTTAAAAATGGGGAAAGAAAGGGCCCAAAAATTTTAAATTATTTCTTGGATACAGACATATTTTTGTGCTACTTAAATATATACATATTAGCATTTTGTTGAACTCACGCCTTGCGGTATCTGACATTCTTTTATCCATTTATTTTATTTACTAACTGCTTAGATCCTTATGGAGCCTAGGCAGTTTGTGTTGAATGAATGGCAGACCATGCAGTATATAGTATAACATGCAGTTGCAGTGATGCAGTTTGCTGCTTCTGTCTTCCAAATCATAAAATATGCAGCAGCAGCTGCATTTTCCTGCAGCATATTGATGGAATAACTGAATTTATATCTTGCTGTAATCTCACAACTCTTGAATATTTGATTTATTTTATTTTGTTTGTTTTATCGGGTTTACATTGCAAAGAAGCAAGAGAATAGCAGTAATTGTCTAAGGCCAAGAGAGCAATGTTGATAATGAATTCAAAATCAGTTAAATTCTGTAGAACCTCATTTTTTTTCTTTGACATTTGGAAAAACAATAAAGGCCTCTTGCATGCAGGAAATGTCCAATAACTCCAATTATTTTAAAGGTAACTGTCTTAGTTTCTGTTTTTTAGGATGGTAGTAATGGAGTTCTATGGGAAGAATGATCTCACCTTAGGAGTATTTCTAGAAAGATATTGTTTCAGGTAAGAATATTTGATTGTAAACTATCATAAAAATAGGCTCAGTATATTTAGGGGATTGTTTCATAGCATTCCATGAAAGCATTTCATTCACATTCTATGAAGGTTCCAGCTATGGTATATTTCTGATGCAGTAGCACAGTTCATTTTGATGTAGTAGTGATATTTACTGGGAGTGTTTTTTATTTAATTTGCTTCATCAATCTGGATTTTTATTAGAAAGATAAATATGACTATTTTATCATGTTCCTAGTAAAAGAAAGAAGTAATAGAGAAAGAAATGCTGTTTATTCAGTCAGTGACCAGCAAAATCTGAAAATACGCAATACAAAAATAAAATTAAATGAGATAAAATACTAAGAAAACCTACTCTATAATAAAAATGTCACATATGCTACCATAATAGCACCCGTGCAAGTGTAAATCTAAAGTAATATAGGCTGTGACTCACCTAATATCAGTTAAAGCAAATATGCATTAACTCTGAAATGATGAACAAAACAGAAGTGGTTATTCTATTATCAGTTATGTCTTAATTTCATTGCAGCAAGACAGAATTTGGCTACTGCAGAAAAAACAAAAGGTTTCAAATCCTCTAAAAGATGGTTCACATAAAAATTGTCTGGCCTTCCTGAAATGAACATATTAGAAGCAAAATATAAGGGGATCTGATATCCTTGTAGAATTTACAATGTAATAATACATGTGAAATGGTTTTGATCCATGGGCAGCTATGCTCAGTTAATGCAATTTTGCAAAATATATCCCTTGCAGCAATGCAGATGGTAATAGATTGCACCTGGCTCTGAGAAATGCTATTCTCCACTTGGGGAAAGTTAAATTTTGTTGGAATCTTGCTGGTTCCCAAGTACCTTTACTTATCCAATTTCTGCCATTTTGACCAGCAACCTATAACTTTGGCATGAAATTCCATATTCCATATTCTTTGAGTGAGCAGCTGTTTGGTTATACCCTAAAGAAATTAGGAACAGAAGTACAGAAAACTCATAATGCCAAATTCTGCTGTTTCCAGGGAGAAAGGAAAATTGTCTATAAAACTAGAGGGATCACTATAATTGGAAAGAGATAGATTTTCAGCCAGTAATTTGTCATTATTCCCCAGGCTTGTTACCTAGGAAGGTCCATAGCTCAGTAGTAACATACGTGCTTTATCAAAGATTTGTGGATCAATTTCTAACATCACCAGTTGAAACAAAAACAAAATACAAACGTTAATAAAGTTTAGGCATCCTTGCTATTTGAACAAATGTTATTGAGAAACATGGACCCTTACACTGATATAGTGTGAAGTCCAAAATAAACATCCTTTTAAGTTTTTTTTAAAAAAAATAATGCGTATGTTCTGATTTAAATAATGATCTGCAGTTTATACTCATGGATCTTTTAAAATTATTGTTGTTGTATTGCAGATTGTAGAACTTGAACTATTTCAGGTACTATTCAAAGGCATGGAAATAAATTATAAATATAGCAGGGTAGTGTAAAATGCCAGTTTTGGGGGGAAAAGTTTAAAAAGAAATTGCAGAGATGTACAGGTAGTCCTTGATTTGCAGCCATAATTGAACCCGCAGTTTCAGTCATAAGTCTGATAGTTGATAAGCAGCTTATCATGTGACTGCACCTGATTTGTGACCTCTTTGTGGCAATTGTTGAGTGAACGTGATAGTTGTAAAGCAAATGTGGTGATCACTGAGTGAATGCAGCAGTTATTAAGCAAATCCATTGTTTGCTATGAGCTGTTTTTCCCCAGAAACTGGAAGTAAATGTAGCTTTCTGAGAAAAAAAATGTAAATTGTGGTCCCATGACCATAGAATACTGCAAACCGCCATAAATGCAGACTGGTTGCTGAGTCTTGTGACTGCAAAGGGGAGATGGACATCAGAACGAATCTGGGTCCTTTTTTCTGGGTCTGTTTTAACTTCAGCCAGTTGCTAAATGACTGCTTGTATATCCAGAACTACCTATAGAGTAAAAATGAGGAAATACAACACAAGACATGTATGTTCCATGCCATGATAATAGCAAGTTAACCATTCATTTCCTTAGAAGGAGTAAAATACAGCAGGATTTCTCAAAGTTTCTATGATCATGGACTACTAAATAAATATTTGGAAAATGCAGTCACTCCCCCCCCCCAATTAAACAAACACTCCCCTTTTTAAAATATTTAAAAGCGTGGAAGTTCTTGTTTGTCAGTGAAGAGCTTACATTTTTGTTTGCCTTCCCAACCTCTCCATTTCAAAAGGCTCAACATGAAGCATTGTAATGCAAAATTAAGTATTTATTAACCATGAGGCTTAAGTGGGCTCTATGCTGGCCACCTAACTAGCAATGAACAGGAGCACATGCTGATGGAGATTGTGAGCAGGTAATGAATGAACTGATTTGAGTTAATGAAGGATGTGATGGTTTAAGAACCATTGGTATAGAACATCAGACCAAAAAAACTAAACTTTTCACAATTATTCTTTATTGCTTGAAGGCCCTCCTACCAGTGCCCAAATATGTTCTGTGAAACACCAATGGTGCACCACATCCGTCGCTTTGTCCATGGACAAGGCTGTGTACAGATCATATTGAAGGAATTGGACTCTCCAGTGCCTGGTTATCAGCATACAATTCTCACTTATTCCTGGTGTAGACTATGCAAGCAGGTAAGAGGAGATCCCAGTTGTCTTTTTCTAGAGTCAGGTAGTTCATGTTGGAATTCAAATACTGGCAAATTTACAAGAAGAGGCACAAAATTGAGGATAGTGGAGAGTGGAAAAGTCCATTTTGAATGCACAACAATGCCACTTTTAGGGCATTAATTCTTCTTTAAAAGGTATTTCTAGATTTGGACAAGACAAATAAGTACAATAAACTTGGGTTTATTCATAATATATAGAATGTGCTCTTTTAAAATCAAACAAAACCTCAGCCCTCCTGCTTTGTAGCATTTTATGAGTAATGTTGAAAGACATTTTGTTTCATTTTTTTTTAAATCCATCCAAAAATAAAATGAAATTAGGAAATCTGAGTATAATAACAGTAGTGCTTTGTTTTCCTACAGTGATCTCATTGAATGCAACGATATTATGTTACCTAGTTCTTAAAACAGTCATTATTGTTATTGTTGGTTGCACAATCAGCTAGATGTTTAGACTGGATAAGGCATTTTTATCCACCTATCGAGTCCTTTCCAAGGACTTGGGATAGACAGATGTCCTTTGATGGTGTTAAAGGTATCGTTGCAGGATATGCGGGGTTCCAAGTAAAGCAGCTTTTTGTAATTGACTGATGATGAGTTTGCCAATGCTGGTGGTGTTCAAGTTGTGCTTCAATTTGTGTTGGGATTGTTCCCAAGGCACCTATTATTAGTAGTACTATCTTTGCTTGCTTTGCCATAGCCATTCTACTTCTATTGCAGATTTTGTTTTTTTGTGATTTTCTCCAGTTCTTTTTCTTCTGTTCTGCTGTCTCCAGGTACTACAATGTCCACTATTCAGACTTTTTGTCTTTCTTATCAACAATTATTGTTTCCAGATTACAGGCAGGGAAGGACTAAGATGGAGGGAGAATAGCCCATCTAGGAATAAGTAGTGAAATAATGGAGCGATTTAGTCCAAGAATTTTCCAATGCAAACCTTATGCTCTAGAGCAGTGGGTCACAACCTTCCTAATGCCGCAACCCTTTAATACAGTTCCTCATGTTGTGGTGACCTCCAACCATAAAATTATTTTCTGTTTTCCGTATTTTTTTGAAAATATGTGTTATCCGATGGTCTTAGGCGACCCCTGTGAAAGGGTCGTTCGACCCCCCAAAGGGGTCCCGACCCACAGGTTGAGAACTGCTGCTCTAGAGCAACATCCTCCATATAGTCTTCTCCAGACATGCTTGGGCTCCAAATTTCATTTAAAGTCTAGCCTAACAGCAAGTTATCAGTTTGGAAAAAACTGCTCTTACGCAACGGAGCGCTCTGGCGAATGACAATTGTGGTTGTTATGAGTGGAGACTATTGAGTTACCGAGTGGGTGAGAAAGCTTGCCATAGCTTAAACTGTTTGCCTTTAAAAAGGCTCTGTATGACAGATTAAGTCAATAGTTTCATTTCTTACTTCTATGTAATGACATCCCCATCTGAATATAGGCTACTCCTAATGTTTTCTTGACAGCTGCCAGCATAAATTTAAGATAAGCTGTATGCTTGTTTGCCTTTGTCATATTCAAGAGTTACTGAAATGCAAAATCAAATTGGTTGACTGGATCTGGGGGCAAGTCAGGAGTTTCCTGGGTATAAAATCACAGTAACTCTTCTAGGTAACACCTGTGGTTC
Source organism: Natrix helvetica (assembly GCF_964273705.1). Lineage (NCBI taxonomy): Eukaryota > Metazoa > Chordata > Lepidosauria > Squamata > Natricidae > Natrix > Natrix helvetica. Next base: position 185,136,795 of record NC_138548.1, read on the forward strand.
CACTTTCCAATGATTCGTGGTCTATGTCCTTTGCCAAATACCTTGAACTTCGCTTTTATGGCTACCAATACACCCGAAGAGCCAATGCTGAACCATGTGGCCATTCCATACATCATGACTACCACCAGTATTTTTCCTACAATCAGATGGTAGCGTCTTTCAGGTAAAAAAAAAACTCAGTTACCTTTTTTTTTTAAATAAAGTGTATCTTTTTAGATACCTTCTGTCCAATATCATCACTACATATGTTTTACAGGTTTTAAATAACTTTGTTTATGTAGACATTTCTAGCATCTTAAAAGCATGCTGAATTAAGTGTGGTCAGCTCTCTCATTAATATTAAAATGTATTTACCGTTCAAAAGGCATAATGTTTGCAGGCCTTGCATCTCAATGTTGTGTTTTGTTCTCTTCCTAGTTATTCTGCTATACGGTTACTGGAGGTATGTGTCCCTCATCCTAAGATTTACATCAAACGTCAACTACCACTGAAGATTACCATGCTTCAAGATCTGAAAGACTTTTCTCAGAAGTAGGTTTATATCCCCACCCCAGCCCAGTATGTCCCATTTGAAGTTTGTGTTCTGGTTCCTTCATTGCCCCCATGTTGAAGGATAGCAAGTATCTGTATTGTGCACTTAATACTGTATGCAGCAGACAATGGATAAAGCATGACCCCACAGTCTCAAAACTAAAATATAATATTGTATTTTTCCCCTTGAAATTCACAGTGTTTTCTGTAGAACTTTTCTAATGTTTTGCTAGTTGTATTGTGCTTCTGGATAGAAATTGAAGAACTCCCTTTTGCCTGAAGAAGTTACAGTGTGGAATTTTCTAATGATACTGATTAACATATACATTCAAATCAGTTGAAAGTCTAAGCAAACAGTAATAATATTTTGGACCTTATCTTTTGTATTCTTGTTTATTTTATGATTTAAGATACTGTATGTATTCCCTCTGAACATTTGTTGAATAAATACATAATATGAAAATTCTATTTGTTACATGTTTCTCGGCCTAATATAGACAATTAGGTTACTTTCTTTGAAAAACTGCAACTTGTAGTATATTGGATAAAATTCTTAAGGAGAGCTTGCAGGAGTTTAACTTCCAAATGATGAATTTGGATTCAGAGTATGCTTATTGTTGTTGCAGGATATCTCAGGTGTATATTGCTGTTGATGAGCGCCTCACTTCTTTGAAAACAGACACATTTAGCAAAACAAGGGAGGAAAAGATGGAAGATCTCTTTGCCCAAAAGGAGGTATAATGTACTGCATGTTTATAGGAATTAATTTCTTTTTCATTACAGAAGGTATAGGATACATGAAGCTAAAGAAAGCAGCTATGCCCTTAAGGTGATAATTATTTTGAATCCAACATCAAACCAGTTTTCAGTAATTGGAAAGCAGTGTGGACAGGGCTGAGTTGAAACTGCAGTATGTAAGTAAAAGTCACCAGTTGTTACCATGCTGCTGCAAATGTGACTTTTGTTCTTATTAAGGATTCTTCAGAAATAAGTATCATTTAAAGTAATCAGCTATGAATATTTGATCGATGTTTGGAAGCCCCCTGGAAGAGTGCAGGTTAGGAATAGCAACCTCCATCTGAGAAAAGTCAGTGTGGGCTTGTTTTTGTTTTTTCCCTTTGATAGATGGAGGAAGTGGAATTTAGAAACTGGATAGAGAAAATCCAAGCAAGGATGCTTTCTTCTTCACTTGATACTCCTCAGCAGCTGCATTCAATTTCTGAATCTTTAATAGCCAAAAAGCAAAGTCTCTGTGAGATGTTGCAAGCATGGAATAACAGGTAAGAAAAGGAGTGCTTCCTCAAGTGGAAAATCAAGGATTGTTTTTTTCTACCGGTTATTCTTTTTCCAGATAGTTGGTTATGAATCATATTCGATTTCTTTATTAAAATTAGATACTGATAGGGTAATAAAATAAGCATTTATCCAACATTTGGCACATTCTGAATAGGCTGCATTGACTGCTGAGTATAAAAGGAGGAGTATATTGTCAGTTCAGTGTGGTTTTCAATTAACAATCTAATAAATATGACTTGAATGAACTCCAGATAAAAGGCTTGTTTGTCTTCATAAGGTTTGTTCTCTAAATGGTTTATATATCTCAGGGAAAAATTGATTCCTTGCTAATATTTTTTTGGCATTAGATATATCAGAATATCATATGATAATATGAAATCTGTTATAGGCTGCAAGATCTCTTCCAACAAGAAAAAGGGAGGAAGCGCCCCTCAGTGCCACCGAGTCCTGGGAGATTAAGGCAAGGTGAAGAGAATAAGGTAATGGATTTTGATAATTGTGATTATATATTTAAAATTGCAGCTGTAAGTAGAAATAAGCAGTACCAATACCATTTTCTCTTTGCAAATAAAATGCTATTCATTTAAATATTGGCATTTGCATACATTATTGTAGTGCCTGAAACAGCATCCCTGTATTGCTAGTTCAGAAAGCACCTGTTTCTAAGTGCACAAATTAGCATAATAAATCTAGAATAAAGTTAGGTTTCTGTTGAACTCCTCCTACATGCAGGAGGAATTTGTGAAACACTTGCAATGTTTTCTACAAATTGCCAAACTGCAGCAGAGAGTACATGATGATTGTGTGACTTTGGATTTCTGCTTCAGAAAGCTTCGTGGGTAAGGAAAAGTTTGAGAATGCTTTAGATCTATTTGTAATTCTACAATACTGATCTATAGTGTGATCAGAGCTTCATCTCAGTCTTATTAATAGAAATTGTTGTTAAAACAATATAAATAATATAAAACAATGTAGTGTTCATATCTTCATTAATGTACTAAGCCAAAATTCCCTATGTTTGTTAGGAAACAAATGTGGAAACCTTAAGGCAATAAGTTAAGTAAAATATTCTAATTGGTGAGATAACAATCATGTCTGCTCTCTCTATTTAGAGGGCTTTTGCTATTAAAAAAAGATGGTTCCCCAGCCAGGGTTTGATCTTTGTAACGTAGATATGTTGAATTATGTGCTTATCAAAAGAAATTTTGGCACACATGAGTCTGAAAAGGACTACAAAACCATTGCCAAAGTCTTTGGCCTCCATCAGTGCACAATCAGGTTACAAATGAAGAAAATGAAACACCATTGATTCATTGATTCCAAAAACAGTCATTCATCACAAGGGCAAGGTATTCTACACTCCAGGAGATTGCAAAATATCTAGAATAATGGTGAATGATTTGTAGGGCCTACTTGCATTGTCTGATATCCATGTTCATCAAGATGCTATTGTAACAGTGTTCTGTGGATAGATGATATAAAAATGAATTTATTTTGGCAAATTTTTTTTGGAAAAAGTAAGATGTTGCATTCTAACAAAAAATTACAGACTGTTAAGCACTAAGTGGCATTTCTTGGTTTGGGATAGCTTTGTAGCCTCAGGATCGAAAGCTTGGCTCATTGAGATAATAATGAATTCTAGACTCTACTAGGAAAATTTCCAGTTTTTTGTTATAGCATTTGTTATAGCGTCTGATGTTTAAACAGACATACTTCATCCAGTGTAATAACTATGCTATCTTCAAATGTATCTGCAATAGAATAGCTGAAGCAAAAGAAAGTTTCTGTTTTGAGATACTAGAATCAAGATCCTTCTTCTTAACCCAAGTGAAATATTGCAGCATGATCTGTAGCATAGGCATGCATAACAATTCAAAAAATGTAATTGATTTGAATCAGTTCTGTAAAAAGAATGAACCAAAATATTGCCAGGTTGATATACAGAATTGAACAACCAGTGTAGGAAATGTAGGAAGTCACTGCTGCTAAAGGAAGTATCATCAATTATTTAATTTCAAGCTCTACATTTTTAAAAGAATGGTAGCAAATGTTAGCTCAATGTGTTCAGTAAAGGTATGACACAGTATATTTATTGTATAGATTTTCATTTAAGCAGAATATTTATTAACAGGACTTAGATGAACTACAGATCTCATTATAGGTCACAGTATTACAGTGCCACGGTTTCTCTGACAATTGTACTTTTTCATTGAATGAAGATGAATATCTAATTATATTTCTTAAAATGAGGGGTACTTCACTTGTTCTAGAGCAGTGATGGCAAACCTTTTTTGGCTCGCGTGCCACAAATGGGGGGAGCGCAGGGGGGTCAAGTGCGGGCATGCCGCACCCATAATGCAATGCGCGACCCCCCCCAGTGCGCATGCGTGCAAAACGCGCGACCCCCCCTCATTTTTACATTTTTTTGCCCTCCCCATGCTCCAGGGGGTTTATAGGAGCTGGGGAGGGCGAAAAGAGCCTCCCCCGACCCCCCGGAGGCCCTCCGGAGGCTTCAGGGACTGTCCAGAGGCTTCCCTGAAGCCTCCGGAGTGCTTAAAACCACCCTCCGAGCAAACCGGAAGTGACTTCCGGTTTGCTCGGAGGGTGGTTTTAAGCATTCTGAAGGCTTCAGGGACGGTCCCTGAAGCCTCCGGGGGGGTGGGGAGGCTCTTTTCGCCCTCCCCAGGCTCCTATAAAGCCTCTGGAGCCTGGGGAAGGCGAAAAATAGCTTTTAAAAAGGTGAACTCAGCTGGCCAGCGTGCGCATGCGCGCTGGCCAGCTGACAGGGCAGCGCCTCGCGTGCCCTGACAAATGGCTCCGTGTGCCACTTGTGGCACGTGTGCCATAGGTTCACCATCACGGTTCTAGAGAAACACCAAGAAGAAAAGTTTTGCCCATTTCTCTTTCAGGAGATTACATGTTTTCATGTTTGTGTACATTGAGGAAGCGTGGTTTGTTTTTTTAGCAAAATGATGTTGATTTCGAAGAAAAAATCTTAATATGAAAGAAGTAACTCTTTGTTCTACAGATCAGTTCAATGGATGCATCTCCTCGCAATGTTTCTCCAGCTCTTCAGAATGGTGAGAAAGGTATGCTGCATATTTAAGAAGACGCGTCATTGTGTTTAGATTGCATTTTTTGCAGCTTTTCCATATGGAATTTACAGCTTAAGAAAATCTAATATTTATGTTGAAATATTTGAAAAATTAGAAAAAAAACACCTGACCTGGTTTTCATACAGTATAAATGCTAAAGAGTGCTTGTCCTAGTATCCATTTATCTTTTTCCGATCTGTGCTAAAACCTTTTTGGTGGTTACTTAAAGCACACATACCTTATTTTGAAGGCATTCTAAGAATGCTCCAATGTTTGTATATTTTGTCCACAGAAGATCGTTTCTTGACTACTCTGTCCAGCCAGAGTTCCACCAGTTCTTCTCTACTCCAGCTTCCTACTCCTCCAGAGGTTGTATCAGACCAGTTGACAGGAGGGTCCACCTTTGCCAATGTTCTCTCTGACTCAGATGCAGCTGGCAGCTCAGAAGGTATCAGCAGGGTCTTTCTCTCTTCACTCCTTCTGTGAGGGTCTAGGCTGCCTTGGATGTCTGGTTTAGTTTACATCTTATTATATTTGCTACTTTAAAAATTATCTGGCTAGAATGTCGTTATAAGAAATTCCATGTTTGTTTAGTGTTCAAAATACATATAAGGTAGTTTGGCTAAAAAAAAATCACATTAATTTTTCTGCTGAATTTACTAAATAACCTTGAAAACTCTTTCCTGGTCTTAGTCCCTTCATTTGCTCTAAAGAGTACAGAAATACAGACTCAAATTATAGGGTTGCTTTCAGAAGTCCAGTTGATATATGGGCCCTGAACACTATAATGATAATACAGTGAGGATCATGCACTATTACAGCAAAAGGTTTCTTTTTGAATTATCTATCAGTATTGAATTTATAATTAAAATGAAGAGAATATGAAGAAACCAAGAACTCTTCAACCCCATGCAGTGTACTTAATGATCCTGTCTTTTATTTTTCCTATGTCAACTACCACCACTGTTCTGTGATATGGGTTGGGCTGAGAGACAATGACTGGCCCAAATTCACTCATCTAGCTTTTGGGCTTAAAAAAGGATGAGAACTCTGGGCCTTCTGGTTTCTAGCCCAGCATCTTAATTACTACACCAGACTAGCTTTCACTACCTTTTCATTTGACACTAGAAATTTCTGATTAGACCGGATGCAGCAGAATTCCCCAACTGGCATCTTCAAGCTGTGTTGCCCATTACAGAAATACAAAAATTAATGTGATTTTTTTAAAAAACATTTGTAGAGTTCTGAAGATAGATAGATAGATAGATAGATAGATAGATAGATAGATAGATAGATAGATGAGAGAGAGAGAGAGAGAGAGAGAGAGAGAGAGAGAGAGAGATTTCACAGACTGTCCTTTTGCAATGTCATATTTTATAAGTCTGGCCTTGTTTTTCTCAGAACATAAAGGGACTGATCAATGAAACTTATTTCAGAGCTTAACATTCATATGTTGTTATTATTGATAAAAGTTCGTAGCCTTGTTGACCATTTTCCAGAAGCAGCAGTATATTTCAAAATTATTGAAGTTATCAATTTGTGATGACAAATTATCTTTGTAGCACCCCAAGAATGAGCATTTTAAAGAAATCTTAGAGCTTTAGCAATATTAAAAGTTGTACCTTCCTTTTTTTATTCCAGATGTGTTTGATGGGCATTTGCTGGGCTCTATGGATAGTCAGGTGAAAGAAAAATCCACAATGAAGGCTATTCTAGCAAATCTGTTACCTGGAAATAGCTATAATCCAATTCCATCCCCCTTGTAAGTAAAATCCAGCTTGGAAGGAAAATAATTTTTGTACAATGTGTTTTTATGTGTGTTTGTTTTGTTCATATTTCTCCTTGGTTGCAATGCCTATTGTCAATCGAAAAGACAGTAATATTTAATCCATTAGCTTGTATAAAGTATACTATATTTTCTGTGGAGTAATAGTAAACTTATAATGAGATAGCTTTAACCTTTGTCTTCTGATAATTATTTATTACCTCCACAGGGACTTTAATAATAGTTTAAGAAGAAGAGCTGGAGATTTGTTAACTGGTTGCACTACTTGCATTTGTTTTTGTGTGTGTGAGAGAGAGAGAGAGAGAGGGAGAGGGAGATTTTCTTCTTTGGATTATTATGCTAGTTTGGAATTTTCCTTTCAGTGAAACATTGGCATCAGGAATTATAAAAATAAAGAATAACAATTTTATCCTTATCCAAATATTATAACTAATGTCATACCTAAATTAAAAGTTATTTCATGTGTTAATTGGAATTAGTTGGAATTTTATTGGTCTGACTGAAAGTGAACTTTAAAGTATGTATGTTAAGGAGATCACTTCCGGTTTCCGAAGGCGACGGACGTTGGCCGCTGTTCGCTTCTCCAGTGGGCTCCTTTTAGGAGCACAGGCGGTCTTGGAGGGACCACCTGCCGTAGGGCGGCTTGCTGGAACCCCCCAGATAGGCGGCAGCCATGGGGGGGGGTCTCCAGTTTCGCCTTAGGAGCCGGGGAGCGTAGGGGGTGCATAACAGCACCTTCGCTGAATGGATTCCGGAAGGAAAGAGTGAACTACATGCACTGGCTGAAGTGTTGGAGGTGAGAAATTCGCTCCAATCTCCTTAATTGCTTTTAACTGACGAGTAGCGGCTTTTTTACAAGTTGTGGATTCAATCTGTTTGAAGTAGGAAGATTGGAGGGGTGTTGCTTTTTTTCTTCTACCCCTCTCAGGCAAAGCGGCATTTGGACTGTTTCTCAATCTCGGAATGGAGATAGAGAGCAAAATAATGAATTAGCCACTTGAAATAACTATGTGAAAAGATTTATATCATAACTGCAAGAGCTGATTGCTGAGTTGTTTTGAAAGTTTTATGGAAGTTTTTAATGTTCTGCTCCTGATCCTGAGGAGGACCCAAGATGGCCTCCTTCCTTCTTCTTCTTCGCACTTATAAATGAAGCCTGCCTTTTGAAACTACCTTTGAAGAAAGTCTGGCTTTATATTATCCCCCCTGAAGGACTCTTGGAGCCTCTCCTATTACGTGGTCTTTCTGGATTTGGACTATTTGATTTCCTTTTTTTTTTTTGAGTGACTTCTTGGCTTGGAACTGTGACAGAGGGTTAATTTTCACTTTTGGATTTGCCTGTCTTCTCGGACTCGCTTGGCTGCGCGCTTCACAGACGCTATTTCTTTTGCAAAAGATTTTTACTCTTTCTGAACTTAGACAATGGGGCCCAGAAAACCACCTACAGGCAAAGCAGCCTCGGCACTAAGAAGTAGTGAAAAAGGCGACAAAACACAAGACATGAAGGAGGGAGGGGCTGCAGCTCCACCTGGGGACAGGGGGGAGGGAACAATAATGGAAAGACTCAGGTCACAAAAATAAATATATCTGGAATATCATTTTAATTGTTGATATGTTAGAAAGTGGCAAAAGAGATGATTGAACACATGGTTGATACAATGTATAATATGCTGTTTCTGCTTATCTTTTATCTTTTGTTTTTTTTTCTGTAAAAAGTTGTGAGAATTGGAGAGATTCCTACCTCTAGCACGATGGAGCTGCCAAAAAAATTTTTTTTTGTATATCCACCTACCCTTTTTCCCCCAAAATTTTAAAAACCAATAAAATTCTTTCAGATTAAGAAGGAAAAAAAAGTATGTATGTTAAGAGAAAGTTAACAAAAAGATGTATTAGAACTTTTTGATTTAATAAATGTTTTTAAAGAAAAGTGGATGGGAAAATTTCCCTTTAAGGTTAAAGAATCTGAAAGAATACAAATAATTTTGTTTTTATAAATGTTGATAGTTTATAAAGATTATTAAGTGCAAACAGAAATACATATTATTTCCACAGTAAGGAAGTAAAAGCAGAAATCGTTAAATTGATTGCTTTATTGGAAGAGGAGAATATATTTACCATATTTTTGGAGTATAACACGCACCCAGGTTTTGAAGAGGCAATTTTTTTAAAAAAGTAGGTGGGTAGATAGAGGGATGGAGAGAAAGAGAGAGAAATACAGTAGGTAGGGAGAGAGAGAGAGTAGGTAGGTAGGTAGGTAGATATAGGGAGAGAGAGAGAGAGAGAAAGAAATACAGTAGGTAGGTAGGGAGAGAGTGTAGATAGGTAGGTAGGTAGAGGGATAGAGAGAGAGAGAGAGAGAGAAATACAGTAGGTAGGTAGGGAGAGAGAGGGGGGGTAGGTAGGTAGATGTTTCCAGGTGTATTTATCCATGTGCTGGAGAAGGAAATAGCTGACAACCTGTAGCACCTAAAACTTTGTTTCTGCTGGGACAGCACTTGATCAATGTAATTCTCATCAACCCCTCTAACTAAACAGCTTTCCGAAAGAGGGTGGGAAAAAGTTTTTGCACTCTGCAAACCTCCCCAAAACGCCCGTTTTTCACGAAAACGGTCCCATTTCCCCCCCCAAAAGGGCATGAATAGCCTTGGGGGTAGCTTGCAGAGTGCTCTTGGGGCGGGGGAGGGGGAAACGGCCCATTTTTTTTGTCAAACAAATTGCATGCATAACCTTATGGAGGCTTATAGAGTGCTGCTGGGGGCGGGGGGGGGGGAGGGAAAGGGCCCATTTCTTGCTCATTTCTGCCCTCCCCAGCCCCTAGGAGCTGTCTGAAAACCTCCATAAGGCTATGCACGGCCATTTTGGTGAAGGGGCGGGGCTTCAGGAGGCAAAAATGCTGTATTCGGTGTATAAGACACACCCAGATTTTCAGCCTCTTTTTAGAGGAAAAAAGGTGCGTCTTATACTCCGAAAAATACGGTAATTATATTTGTTTGGAAATTTGTGATGAAAAAAAATGAAACTTTGACTTTGGTTTTGCTGATTAGATAGATTTGTTGTTATAGAAATGGCTAATATATACTAATGTGTAAAAGTAAAGAGTTGAGGCTGTAATGTTGTTATCCTGTACTGTGCTAAAAAGAGTCATCAATGCTTCCCCCCCCCTTTGTATCTCATATTTTCTTCCCCTCCCCTCTTTTTTCTTCCCCTCATTTCCTATACTTGGATAAAACAATAAAAGTCATAAAGACTACCCCAATTGCTTTATTGCTGTATTCACCTGGAAGGAGCTCTATATTTCTCCTTCCCCCAATAATTTACTTTTAAGAATATAGTGAAAGAGGCCAATGAGGTTCTTCTGCTTAATTTTCTGTTTTGGGGTATAGAAATTATTTTAAATGCAAAGTTTTCTTGCATCTGAGAAATCTGTGACGTAGACCTGCTTGTTGTAAACAAATAACATGTTGTAATTTTTATGTCCTTAATGTAGTGAACCTGACAAGCATTACTTAATGTATGAGCACGAACGGGTTCCTATAGCTGTCTGTGAAAAGGAACCAAGCTCCATCATCGCCTTTGCTCTCAGGTATGTTGGTTTCCTGCTTTGAGCCTAGACATCTTTTTCAGCCTAGTGGTACCCTGTTGGGGATTATAGGAATAGAATTTCTTTTTCCACATTCAGAAAAAAATTCTTTGCTTGCTTTTGAGTCTTTAAAGCACAGTGTTAAATCGTTTTATTCATCTTGTTTAATTGACTGCTGCTTCTACCCTAGCTGATCTCTTTTTAAAGCTTTACCAAGAGCACCCATCTAGACTCCATCAAGTATTTTTGACTGGGGAGGGGGAGCATACAAATATTGTATGTTTCAATTGAACATTTTATTTCATTTGTATCTGACTTTGATACAGTTTATATGAAGAACAGGGTATAAACAAACTGCGCTTTATAACATGAGCCCCACTAACTTTCTTAGTACCCCAAATTGCCTGTTTCCTTCTGGTGGGTCAGTTTAAGTGCTACATAGTATAGCTGCCAGATTAGATTAATATTATTTGACTGAGTCATTTCCTTAAATAAAATTTCATCTGCTAAAAAGCTGATAAAATTGGAGAATTTATTCTTGCACGTCTCTTAATAAACTCCATGCCTTGAGTTGGCTTGACTTTTTGTTAAGCCTCTCTTAATTATTATACGAGAAGAAAAATGCAACCATTTCTCCGCAGAAAGACCCCGTGTGTCTGCAGTTTTTAAAACATATTTAAATTGTGCTTCAGGTGTTCTTTTAGAAATAGGTGGATTTGAACATTTCCTACTGACCACATACATCTTCATATTTGATCATGTACCATCTAAAGTTTTCATAAGCCATTTCTGGTTTATTTTGTGTTTTTAATTTTTTTCACTAAAGCTGATCACCACTTACTTCAGCCAGAGGTTAGGTGAATGCATGTTCTTCATAATGCTTCACCTCCATCATGCAAGTCATCTTTATCTACGTGAAAGTAGGCAGGGCAAAAAGTTCTGGTCTCATCTATACGTCAGCAGTGATCTTAGACTGATGTTACAATCTAGTATACCCAAATATAGTATCCAAATATAGTATATCCCAAGGACTTTGCAAATCAAGCATTTTTTTCTGAAGCTGTCACGGAGGCAGTTTTCTACTATCGGGAACTCAGGCTTTGTCACAGCCCCTTGAATTCTGTATTCTACTAAAAGCAAGGTGCTTTTGCACCATCCTCTAGGTCAGGGGTGGGCTGGATGCATCACTGGCAGGCCACACCCAACCCAGCTCCGCAAAGACAAAACATGCCGCGATACGTGATGTGGCGTGATCGAGTTTTGACACCTGTGCTCTAAAATTTTTGGAATGATCAGATAGGTAGCTTTGTTATCACTGCTGTACAGTCATTGGGAAGACTAGAGTACCCATTCCTCCCCCACCCCAATTGGCCAACTTGATGCCCTTTCTCTTACCCTCCTCCAGTCTATCCAGAGCAGGAAAGATACAGGCAAGCAGAAATAATTGCTTGAGTATTTGCATTACAAAAACATGCAGGAGTATATGAGAATTACCTTTGAAGTCCAAAGTAGTACAACCAAGAAACAAGTTTATCTTCCCAATAATACTTTAACTATCTCTTTGCATGGTTCCCACTCATACTTTAAAGTATAGAATCAAACCATTTGAATAAAACCTCTATTTGTTTATTTTCAGTTGCAAGGAATACAAAAATGCCTTAGATGAATTATCAAAAGTATCTTTGAAGAGCAGTATTGAAGAAGGATTTCAGTCAAACAGGTGACAAACTAATTTTTCTCTCTTAGTTGTACATTCAATTAGGACTCTTAAGAATAATTCAGGTCCTCTTGTAGCCTTGATAATTGCTAGCAGAGGTTCTTTTTGGTTGCTTCTTTAAACTATCAACAGTATGTTCTATTTGATCCATTCACTCTTTTGGCAACAAATGACACACCTGAAATAGACTTGGAAGAGCACTTTTATGGATTTCAAGAGCACTCTAAATTGTAGACTATCCAGCCAGCCTTTGAATTTGGCTGGAAATTCTGGAAGCAGAATCCCAGCATAACTGGAAAGGCATTAAGTTAAAAAAAGCTGATCTATATTCTTACTAACATTTTCTCTTGATATTGTGTTACATAAAATTGGGCTATTTTCAAAATCCCGCATTCTGTTTATATGTTCAATATAACTTTAGCATCTGAGATTTTCCAGGAAGTTTACTGTATAAAGCTTTGGATTGTTACACACACTTGTGAGTTCAACTTACGATCACTCACTCAACTTGCTCAAAGCACTGGTCAATAGCCATGCTCAAATCTCTTTCTACTGAACATTGATACAACCAGTTCTTTGTAACACATGGAGACACAGTAAATTTTAAGGAACGGCAATATTTTATGTACATTTTATGTACAATGTACATTTGCTCTTTTCCACCCATCCACAGACACACACACACACACTTATCCACACTTACCTCTGTTCTCAACTAGACTGCCAGGTGCTAGCCAGAGGAACGGAAGCTGCCAAGTTTGGGCCCAAAGATGACTCAAAGAATGGGTGGGCTTCAGGACCCCTTTTATCCCACAAAGTCCTTGCTTTGTTGATCCATAAGACAGGGACCTTCTCTTGTCTTATTGATTTACAGGTCTGGTAGCTGCTGATAGGATTTGGCCAGGGGTTCCATGTGCTAAGGCCCACCTTCCTTTGGTGGGCCTTAGCATATGGTCTGGTTTTTGTGACATGTTTTCCTTTGTTTCTTTAACAAGTTGATTCCTTAGACAAGTTTCCTGGCTTTTGCCCACCCTGCTTGTGTGCCAGCTTCATCTTTAGGTATGACAGGATTAAACCAGTGTCACTATAGCAAATCCTGGAAGCCTATCTGTAGAATTTTGACAGCTATTTATTAACCAAATGAAACCCAAATTTCAGAAGCAACATTCTGATAACATTCATTCCTGAAGACAACCTGGGAGCAAATTTTCTCTTTTTGTGGGTTTTAGAAGGCATATGTTGGGAAATGTATGCTAGCTTTTACAGAATCATATTCCAATCCAGCAGAGTTGTTTTTATGTTCACTAAATTAAATATGACCCGTATGTATGTAGGGTGCTACTTCTGCAAAATTTAGGTTTCTATGTTTGGTGCAATCACATTTGCATCAAGTGGATTTTAAGTAAATTATAGCCCAAAAACTGTTTTTGACTTCCAGTGTGGCTGAAAGCAGAGTGAAGAGCAACAGCCCCGTCCGACTACCTGAAACGAATGTGGGGCAGGCGAACCAAACAACAGAAGCTGAACAGCGTAAGAAATTTAAGATTTTGTGGGTGTTCATATCCTCTTATCTGTCTTAACGCAGGACTTGGAAATCAGATCCTGAGAACTTCAGTCTATTGTTGCTCAGATGTATCTAAGGTTCTGTTCTAACCCCACAACAAATCTAATGGAAATATTGTTTTAATAAATTAAATATTTATTAATATTTCTTTTAATAAGACCATTTAATAAAATCAGTGAGGTCTATTAATTCATTAATCTCAAAGTTTGTGCTAAAATTGCATTTCATTGCATAGAAATGAAGCCTTTGAATTGAACTTGGCATCTTTTTTGTTTGCAAAAATATCTTTATTGTTACCTTCTTTTAGGAGGTTTTCCAACTTCCCAGTATAATCTACACTCTTGCTTGTCTGATGATGATCTTCTATATAAGTATTAATCAAATACAGTTTTGCTTTTCTATCAGTCAAGGTTGGCCTGATATTGCCCCCTGCTATGATTAATCCACTTTAATGCATTATTATAAAAACTGTTCTCTACTGGATCAGTTCAGGAATCAAAATTAAAGAATTCCCTGCAGATCTTCCCCTATCCTGTCCTTCTGTTGAACTAGTCAAGGGAACCAACCATGTTTCTTGATAATTGGTTTCATATCTCAAATTTTTACTATTAGGAAGTTTTCCTGATGTTCATTTGGAGTCTGACTTCCTATAACTCCCCACATATATGTGTTAGACAATAATGTATAGAAAAAAACTTTAATGTATTAAGTGCTGTCTCATAGGAATTGTCAGAATTTGTATCTCAACAAAATCATTAGTAAGGAACAGCAGTTGACTAACTCAAACAGATAGTTTTTCAGTCTCTGCATGAAGTCCTGCAACAAGGGACCTCACTACCCTTCCACATAAATAATTCTGTTGTCAAACTGTTCTTACTATCAGTCAATCTCTGCTGTATATGAAGCCGTTTGATCCAACATTACCCTTCTTCTTAATGATTGCCTATAAGTATTCAAAGGGTGCTATCATATCGCTCCTTTGTTGCCATTTCGGCAAGCAAAATCAGAGTTGGTGTTTTCTTCTTTCCTTTATAGGACTTGCTTTTCATACTTCTGCCTATCTGGGAGAAGCATTAGGGAGAATTTCCCCCTAAATGGAGAGTATTTCATTGTTTACAGTAACAAATCAATTATATAAGTGCTCCAGTTCAAAGGCAGGATCTACCTGCTCAATGGTGATAAAGATTTGTGCAGTCCTAATGCAATTTAATGAGTCAAAGTATGAACAATATATGTATGTTATCTTTTTGTTTCTCATTTTTAAACAGCTTTGAGTGAACACATTTGAGCCGTATTTGATCATATAATCCACATTATACGAGGAACAAGCCAGGCTCCTCACCTAGCAGAAGGATAGTTTCTTGATTCAAATAAGATGGAAACCAGGATAATTAGATATTTTGTGATTAAATCAGAGGTTACATGTTGTTCATTAACCTGAGATAATAGATGGTCTGTTTGTCACTAGTGTTTGGTGAAATTTTATCCTGAACTTTTAAAAAATAGTGCTCTTGCCTAACACTTCAATAGAATTTCTCCAAGCTGCTATGAAATGACATGGAGCAACTGATAATTAGGTTGGAATCACTTGGCTTGATGACAGAGTAGATGATGAATGAGCCCCCACCAAATGTTTCTTGTGTTTATGTCTTTAGCAAAGAAGCCATATGGAGTTCTGTCTTTCTTCCGTGGCACAGGAGGGAAAAGCCCAGATCTGTCTTCTCAGAAAAAGGAGACCTTGCGTGGGGCTGACAGTGCCTACTACCAGGTGGGGCAGACAGGAAAAGAGGGGGCAGAAAATCAAGGAGCAGAAAACCAAGGTACAAAATGTAGAAACTTCATTCTTGCTTTCCTCTCCCCTACCCAGTATTCCTGGATTAATGAAATGCACAAAAGTTTCCATCTTCTGAAAAATGATATTACTAGTATCAAAACCTAATGGAGCTGGTGGTGGAGGGAGGAGGAGCAGGCTACATGGTTGGGATATACAGTACATGACCACATTGACATCCAAAATCAAAAGCTTCAGATCTTTTTCAAGACAAGTGACAATCTTTTTCATTTTGGATTGCCTTTCTGATTTTTTCCTGTCTGAAATTATTGGTTTGCATTGTTTCTCACTAAAATTGCTCTTTTATCTGGCAGAAGATATCTAGTGAAGTTGTGTCAGACCCAAATGAGAAAGAAAGGGAAACCGAAGTCATTTTTAAAAGCTCATCAGTTCTATTCCCTTTAAAAACTATTTTCCATGATTTACAAATGGTCAGAATGTCTGAATTTATGTGGGCAAAAAGTACATCATTTGAATCAGAAATGTCAGGATTTGACTTATATTTCATTCTTTAAAAAACAAAAAGGTGGAGTTGAAAAATTAGGCAGATTAAATCACATAAAATGAGAATAATTTTAAATTCTAGGGGTTTTTTCTTGTTAGTTTCATTTAATGGCAGAAAGCCTACAAAATTGATTATAATTTGCTGGGGCGCTGTGTTTTATTTATTAATTAACGTGTTTAATAAATGTGTTTTGGGATTGTGGGAAGATAGAATTTATGAATGGCAGGTAACACTGATCCAGTTTCCTTCATGGTGTTAATATTAGCCAACCTAGGAACTCCTGAAAAATGTAATAGTTCAGTAATAGTTATCTATCTGTCAGACTAGATAAAGCACTCTGTTCAGGAGTAAGGAAACCTGGGATATTTTTTTCTGAGAATGTAAAGTATTTTTCTCCAAATTGCTGCCTTTAGATGTGTTAAACTAAATTTCCAGAATTACAAACCAAGTCAAGACATCAGGTTCAGAAAAATAGCCCTAGTCTACTTCTCTTGCTTATATTTTTTCCAGATGAAATAGAGGGAAGTGATGCACAGAAGAAGCAGCTTGGAAATCCACATGTTGAACTTCGTAAGTAGATAACAAAACAACAAATACTACAAAGTCCTTTGTAAATTATACAGTAACTCTAGGTTCTGTGATCTTGATCTTGTGATATCAAGGTGAATTCAGCAGATCCTTGAATTTGAGATGGAGCATATTATTATTTTTTGTGCAGAGCGGTTCATTTTTTTGTAAGATGTCTTTAGTTCATTATGTCACTGCTATTTGTTCTTATTGCCACAAGGAGGCAGAATACTGAGGTGTTTTATGGACTAACTTTGCTCAGGCTTTGCTGTTGAATACAGTATTCCAGTATTCAGATTCTCCTTTCCTGACATAGTTCTCCCCATTCCCATGAAATGTAGCCCATATGTGATTTAAAATGCATGTAACACATTATGTTAGACAATTTGGAACAGAAGTCTGCAGGTGCTAGCATACTAACAAGATAACAGTTAACAAGTTACATCGTCATCAAAACTCAGAATAGTATTTGAAGACCTATCATATGCATACTAAAAAGCAATCTCATAAAATTCATTTGACAGCCATTATGTCTGGTCCCAGAAATTATGGCCATTGCAGTACTCCTGTGATCTGGATGTTTGGATGCTTGTCAGTCCACTTATGACCGCAGGGACATTTCAGCTCCCTGTTAGCTACCCTATACAATGGAACTCCTCAGCGGCAGAGGCATTGAGGCTAAAATATAGGTCTGGGACCTTCAGAAGTCCCAGTCAATTGCTACCCCATCCCATCCACACACAAATAGACTACTAGTCCACTCTTCAGATCCTGCTCTACCCAAGACACTAAACATATACCACAGCCAGTCATCACAGCACAAAGCTCCCACATTCTGCAGGCCCAACCAGATCCACCTTACATAGTTCCTAACCTTTCTTCCTAGCGTTAATGAGGTGTTCCCCAGCTACTGGCTTGCCAGGCCTTCTTCCCAAGGCATTTGTGGTGTTCTTCAAATAGCACACACACCATTCTCTAATTAGTGAATTTTCTTCTAGTAATGCTTCAGAAGGTTTCTGAGGCCTTCTGAAATTTCATAAGAAGATTGTGCACAATTTAAAAAACAGCATTGTGCTATTTGAGAATCACTTGGAGAAAAGCTAACCATGAAACAAAAAGTCCTTCTCTCCAGCAGCCAACCCAGATAAGCATATATTAACACCAGGCAAACAGTCAGGCAGAAAATAATACTCTAATCAAGGAACTACCAGGAGAAACTAATACCCCCACTAACACAGGCAGGGCAAGCTATTGTATATAAGCAGGGAGCAAACTCCACTCTCAATTGCACTGATGATATTACCTAGTTGGATAATGAAGCATCTTCAAGCAAATAGCCAAGCTCAGAGAACACCAAGGACTCCGCAGTTCAGCCCTGAGTTACACAGATTCTCTTTGATGTACTATTAAAATAATTTGTGTAACACAATAAAATGCTGTGGCTACATGAATATAGAAATCATTGTTCTTGCTTCAAAATCTTTTCTTAAAAATGCAGTGGAGTAAGAAGAAAAGGAATAAGCACAAACAGTTCACAAACAGTTCAATATTGAGATTCCTTTTCATACTTTTTGATTGCAACTAATATAAATGGCTATATATTGTATGACAAATAATACTTTCCCCCTTCCATACTTGGCAATTTTTTCATGAATAAAAGGGACCTCGGGTGTATAGTTCAGTCATCAAAAACATCTTTTGCTTGAAGAAAGTTCCAATTTCCATAATTTCCTGGAAAATTTTCTTCTGAAATCCTGGTGGGCAATAACTAATCCATTTTAGAGGATATCGGGTACATGCATCAGTAGACTGAGACAGTGTAAGGCAACCTCCTAAAGTGCCTGTGTTATTTACATTTTGCAATCTTGTTTTAAAAATTTGTCTTTAAAATTAAAAATTGTCTTTAAAAATTTAGGCCTTGCTGCTCTGTAGTGCTAAAATAAATAACTTTGTGGATGTTACTTTGTAGTCTAACTGGCAGTGTTCTGAGTCTTAGTAATAACTCCAAGCCTGTATTCATTATATTAATACATTTTTGAACAACTACCGTGTTTCTCTGAAAATAAGACAGGGTCTTATTTTCTTTTGTCCCCTGAAATAAGTGCTTGGCCTTATTTTTGGGGAGGTTTTATTATTTTTGAGGTGCAGGAGGCGGTGAGCGTGGTCACCTCATGGCTGCTGCTGTGTTGAAATATTTTCAGGGATGTCTTATTATCCGGGGAGGTCTTATTTTCAAAGAAACAGGGTAAAGATAGTTCACTAGGTGCATCCTATATACCAGTGGTGTCAAACTCAAGGCCCGCGGACCAAATCCGGCCTGCGGGGTGCTTAGATTTGGCCTGCGGCACAAGTCTGGAAATAGCAAAAGACCGCCCTGCAGTGCCTGTACTAGCAAAAATGGAGTGTGGAAGCCCCCCCCCCCCCCAACCGCTTTTGGCCTCCAGAGTGCTGCAGGAGGTCTTCCAGGCTCAAAATGGGGCCTCTGGAGTGCTCCAGAAGGCTGTTCTTGACTCAGAAGGTTATAAAAGGGAGGAAAAGTAAAGTATTTTACCTTTCAGGTTTGCAGGATTCTGCTACTATAGCCTATCTCAATAATTTATAGTTCTAGTCTTCCTGTGGAGTCAGTTTCTTGATCTGGTCTCTCTCTGTTATAAGGTGATCAAGTAGATCAAGTAAGTATTAAAAAAACAAAATCACAGAAATGTACGCCTCCCTATTTTAGTAAGTTTATGAAACCATGTCTGCGGAGGTGCTGTCCCATGTCACACCCAACATGGTCATGCCAATCATGGCCACGTCCACCTCCTCACCTGGCCCTCCGAGGTGAAACCCAAAACTGATGTGGCCCTCAATGAAATTGAGTTTGACACCACGGGTATATACTATACGTTCTTCCATTCCTTAATAATATTTTATACATTTTCCTCAGTAAATTGAATCATTTAATTTACCCCAACTATTCACAACTTTGTGTTTCCTTTGACTGTAGGTAATCTGTATTATACCTAAAATGATACTAATGTTTAGCTTGATCTGGCTTGCCCCCAACTGTTTTTCAAAACTTTTTTTACAAGACACTGTAGATTCCAGTGCCACCAAACTCTTTGTATAACTGTTGGACAATCTTTAAAAACGAGAGAGTAGCTGGATTGAGATTTTTGGGTATATATTTAGGTTGCCTGGAGTTTGGAATTCAATGATTAAGAAAAGGAAAAGGTAGCTGTGTGTTTGTTTCTCTCTGTGTGTATATGTTCACTCACATACTGCAGATTACTGTTGCACAATTGAAATCAAAATGTTCTGATGAAGAACATAGACTTTCTGGTATTAGTTAGGAAAATAATGTAATCTAGAAAATGGAGCTTCCTTTAATTAATTAAAAATATTTATTTTGTGTGTTTTTGCAGAATTCTCTGATGCTAATGCCAAGTTTTACTGCAGGATTTACTATGCAGGGGAGTTCCATAAAATGCGTGAAGTGATTCTTGGAAGTAGTGAAGAAGATTTTATCCATTCTCTCTCTCACTCACTGCCTTGGCAGGCAAGAGGAGGGAAATCAGGAGCTGCTTTTTATGTGACTGAAGGTAGTTAACTTCTTAGTACCTCATAGACACTGGCACTTCCTTGTTATGGCATACGAACAACTCTGTGATCTACGACTTTAGCTATCTTGGTAGCTAAAGATAAAACTAGAATCAGATAAATCCCTCTCTGATTTCTCCGTTTTCACTTATGATGTTTGGAGGAATTGCATAGTTATGTCTTCGTAAGTATACAATATATCAACATATTTTCTTCTTTAGATGACCGATTCATCTTGAAACAAATGCCTCGCCTGGAAGTGCAGTCCTTTCTCGACTTTGCCCCACATTACTTCATATACATTACTAATGCGGTTCAGCAAAAGGTAAGAATTGTGGAATATTTTATCCCCTGCCTTTAAAACTAAGAACGAAGTAGCAGGATTAAACAGAAATATGGGACAGAAAGAAACATAGCTTATTTACTTATTTACTGACTTACCTTTGAATGATATCAACCGAGAGTGCCTTTTAAGGAAGACATTGGTGAATTTGTGTAGTTCTTTGTATTTTTTTTAAACTTGTGTCTGTATTCTATCTTACTAAATCTAGATAAACATTTGCATTGGGGAGTAGAACCTTGAGCAACTGATGAATACATTAACACTTTTTTTCAGAAACCCACAGCTTTGGCCAAGATTCTTGGGGTTTATCGAATAGGCTATAAAAACTCTCAGAACAACACAGAAAAGAAGCTTGATCTGCTAGTCATGGAAAACCTCTTCTATGGCAGAAAAATGGCTCAGGTGAATAAGTGTTGTGTTATAGAAATGGGAAGTGCTGTCTTTCTTCTTGGTTGCTGTGTCTTTTCCCACTGAAAGATTTCATAAGACACTTGCTTTAAATAGCAATTTGTTATATTTGAGAATATTGCAATATTGCAGAATGTTGAGAGAATATTGAGAAAATATTGAGAGAATGTTTTGCTCTGGATCTCCACTGGGGAGTTCTGTTCCACTATAATTGCTTTAGTGGGAAGTTTTGACATGCCCTACCTTAATGTAGTGTATTAAAGGTTTTATTAAAGTTATTTGTCCACTGCTTTTTGCATTGAATCCTGAAGTGGTTTTAAAGAGGGCAGCGTCACTTAGAATATATTAGGGTGTAATCCATTCTGGAGGTTATCAGTGTATGAATCATTCTGGCCAAATTTTCCCTGACCAGGAAGGGGCAGAGTTGGGGTACCATTCTAAGTTGACAGTCAGCATTCCTAGATATAAAGATCACCTGCTTCTCTAATGACAATGAAGGGTTTTACTAACTGCAACTGGGTTCCTTCAGAAGAACATGTCCTCCATTAAAGCAGGCCATTTTCTTCATTCCTAGCATTAGGAACCACTTATCCTTAATCCTTTTGTTGGGTTTTACTTTTAGTTCATCCAGTCCACTATCGCAGTTAAGGACAGATTGGCTTATGCAAGGCCTCATGTCAATCAGAGAAATAGTCCTGACTATGATTAGCATGTCCTCCTAATCCTTTCATAACCACATCATGTGGCTTCATGTAGACCTTGAACAGTACTAGAAAGAGGATGATTTTTTGAGATTCCCCATACTAAGATTGCCAATATTGTTCCTTGGAATCCATCACACAGAGAGGAACGGAAATGATGACTGAAAGTGCCCTAAATCTATGGGATGTTCTGCAAGAATACCATGAGAAGTGGTAGAATTGAGGTGTTATATTCTCTTCCCCACCTTCCCATTGAAGGTCAGGATGATTAAAGCCTCTTCTGTCCTGTAAACAGGCTGGAATTCAAGATAGAACAGATCTGAAAACTCAGTTTTCCCCAAACGGGCATGTAGTCAGTTTTCTATACAGTTTTCTGCTGTATAAACTGAGCAACATTTGTAATTCTCTGAGACCAGAGAGGTTCTTTTTATCAGAGTTCCAAGTAACACCCCTAACGAAAGAAGACTCCAAGGCTTGAGTTCCCTCAAAGTTCCATTTTATTAGAGATGTCATATTGGCACCTCTGGGAAAACCCGAATCTGAAAGTTTCAAGGTTTTCCCCACACAAATGAAAGTTCAAGTCCCTGCCCAGCACCCAAATGTCCAATCAGGCACCGTCCAAAACTGGAGATGCCTCCCAGTCACACCACTCCAGGTGCAGGGCAAGATATCCTTGACTCTCTGAGAAAGGAATGTTATTTAGAATATATATCACCCATACTCCATATAATCCTCCCTCCCATTTGCTCAGAGCAGAAAATGTGGAAGGCTGAAGGCCCAAAGTAAAAGATGCTTTCCTGGTCGGACACTTTTCTTTTCAGGAAGGTTCGTTCAGTTGCTCCTTTAAAGGCAGCAGCCATTACCCCATCATGAAATGATGCATGCAACAACCTATGGACAAAGGAGAAGTTGGTCAAATGAATTGCTACAAGCATCTGGGTCCACATTTTTAGGCTGAAGAAAGTGGAACTGATCTTATGAACTTGACCAACCAGGCATTGGACACTTGGTTCCTGACTGCCACCTGTAACAATCACGGTTCTATCCTTAAAATGCTCTGAAAATCTATCCTAGCAGAAGTTGTGAAATTTGGTAAATCAAATTGACTGGAGTAAATAATATTGTTCCCAGGGTTATTTAGAACAGTTCTTTGAATCACTACTTGAGGCTGTGATGAAAGCAATGAAGCAATGAAATAAGCAATTTTTGCTGCCTTCATTGCCAAAGAGCAGGCAGGATTGTGGGTACAATAGCACTTTCCACATTGAAGCAGGGGTGTATCTGCTCCTTAATTATTGGAAATTGCAGAACACCGCAGGAAGGACTGAATCAAACTTCCCATTGCTGTGGGGAAATAGGTGCCAGGAATCTAATTTTTTCCAAGAAATGTTCTGATCATTTTATCAGTGAAGACATAGATATAACCAGTACTAATTGCACTGATAATCTAAAGACTTAAATAAGTTCTAAAATAAAGGATGTTGTGGTATCAGAAGTAGCCATGTGAGCTTTTAATTTAGGCAGTTGTACAATTAGTACAAATATTAAATCTGGCATGAATGGGAATTACATTTATTTCTTAAAATATTTATTAAATTTGCACACTGCTGCTCTCACGAGGTTATTATGCTATTTACAAATTTGCCAAGCTTGTAAGTTACAAAGTCTGTAATATGTATAGTACATATTTTTTTAATCATATAAATTAGCTCTGCCTTTTGAATTTAGAATTCTGAAACAAAAAGCTTCATCTGGTAAATTAGTGTATTGTTTCTTTTTACTATTAGGTTTTTGACCTGAAAGGTTCTCTGCGAAATAGAAATGTGAAAACAGACACAGGAAAAGAAAGTTGTGATGTGGTTCTGCTGGATGAAAATTTGTTGAAGTTGGTGCATGATAATCCCTTGTATATCCGTTCTCACTCCAAGGCTGTGTTGAAGGCTTCCATCCACAGCGATTCTTACTTCCTCTCCAACCATCTCATCATTGATTATTCTCTTCTCGTAGGCAGGGATGATACCACTAATGAACTTGTTGTTGGAATTATCGGTATGTTACCTTTGTCTGCAAATTACCAAGGTGTGATTGTCCATAAATGGTTAATTTACATAAAATAAGATTATTTGGGTTGGCTAATATTCTGCTTAGATCAGTTGTGGCATATAACCTGACTACCTCTATTACATGAAAAAGTGTTGCAAGGAAAATGATGGAATGAGAAATGATTTTCTAGATGTTATGTTGTAAACCAGTCTTCATAATACTTCAATCAAATACAGATAATCCTTGACTCACAACTGAAATTGAGCCTGCACATTATGGTCAGAAGTCATGATGGCTGTTAAGTGAAATTCCCAAATGATCACCTCATATCTCCGCCATCCTGCTTTCCTTAGTACAGTCATTAAACATACAAGTGGATCATTAAGCAGAGAATGAGATGCATCAGAAGCCCTGAAAGAGGTCCTGGAAAGCCTAGCATAGGCCCTGCCCTAGGCCTCTCAAGGCCACCCCCAACTCCTGAGGCACCCTTTGCTCTTTATTCCATCCCTTGATGTCCCCACAGGCCTTGGCCCTGCTTCCCACCCCACCGGACCCCATACACCCCTTCTCACTCCATGTCACCCATTCTGGACTTACCTTTCTGGAGCTCCGGAGATTGGGTTAGTGAAGCAAAGAAAGCTCTGTTGCTGGGCCATGTGGCACATTCCCTGAAGTGGCTGCCATTTTCCCAGTGGCCATAATTCAATGTAGGTGTCCCAAAAATGGTCACTTCTGGAATCATGGCACATAGCTCAACAACAGAGCGACCTGTCTTCCTTGCCTAACCCAAACTCTGGAGCTTCAGAGATCTTTGAAAGGTAAGTGAGGAGGAGAGTATGGGGCCTTGTGGGTTGTGAAGCAGGCCCAAGGCATATGAAGTCCCTGGGGGAGTGTCGCTGCAGGGTTGTTGCACTCAGCTGTAAGGGCAAATGACCTTGGCAATGTTGCAGTGGCCATAAGTTCAGGATTGGGATGTCAATAGTTTTGGGAGGGAAGACGTTGCTCTTAACTTAAGTTGAGGACTACCTGTAGTTAAATTATAGCAGTGTACTCAAGATCTGGCTTAATAATATAAATTTCGTACACTTTGATGAAATTTGTTTCATTCAATTCAAAACACATATTTCTTCAGTTAACATTTGTTAAATCCTTTAAATTTTGGTTCTGTATATCAAATTCCTTGGAGCCCATTCTCAAAAAAAAAAAAAAAAAGAAGTAGAAGGCATTAAACATCTAAATTCTCAATATATAACCCTGAGGAATTGTGGTGGCTTTGTTGTAAAGTAGAAATCTTAATCTTTCGGGGTTGGGTTCATCTTTGTTGCCCATTGTAAAACATGTTTTATTTTAATGAAAATCAGAAGAATGCATTGGAGACAACTTTTCTGAGTATTCCTTGAGTGGAATGAATTGTAACTGTATAAAATTTATAGTTTAAGTATAATTTATACTTTAAAAGGCATTTTGGCAAACTACTAGAATTTGGTTGCAATCTCATAATACCTAGTAAAGGTAATAAAGATATCCTATTTTACCAAAGTGGTCTTTGTGTAATTATCTAAAGCTCTGTACTTTTTTTTTTTTACATCAGATTACATTCGCACATTTACTTGGGATAAAAAACTTGAAATGGTGGTGAAGTCAACAGGGATCTTAGGAGGACAAGGTAGGTCCAAAAAGTTTTTCTAATCAATATTGATAGCATTTTCCTCCTTTCCCAGCTGCCAAATGGTAGATATTTTTGAAGTATTCTTTATTATTTTTAAGGATCTTTTGAATACCGACTTAGTGGTTTACGGTGTTACGGTACTGAGATTATTAAATATGTGTTTTATTTAGCTGTGGCATTAAGGTCTAAATAGATATAAAGGTAAAGGTAATGGCTTACAAAGAAGCATTGTTGATAACTTTTATTGTTTAAACACCTATAACCAAATATTTCAGTTGAGTTTCAGGATTTAGTTCTATCACAGACTGTTCAATTACCCAATATAATTTTTCAATTTCCACAATGGAAGATATAACTTCATTAATCTTTGTTCCTACTTTTATGGCTTTAATGATATTCAGCATATGAAGCTGGTGGTGTAATATTGAAATATAACTTTGGCTATTAATATGTTCCTATTGGCTCAGTTTCAATGTCTAATGTCTTTTTCTTCATTTGCATTATTAGGTAAAATGCCAACTGTGGTATCTCCAGAATTGTACCGTACTAGATTTTGTGAAGCAATGGATAAGTACTTTTTGATGGTGCCAGATCATTGGACAGGCTTGGGCCTCAATTGCTAAGATAAAGTGGTGCAGTGGAATGATTTCTTCTGATTCAAAAAGGATATAACAGGACTGTCTTTCTACATTGCCATCCTCAGCTCGCCTCTGACAACAGCAACTCCAAGGGTCTTCTGTTACAGCCTTCGCAGCTAGGCTTTCTTGCCATGTGAATTTGCCCTTGAGATGTCAGCACTGCAGTGGAAGAAGCATTCAGTTCTCTGAATCAGAATGTTACTTTCACAAAACCTGAAGTAGACAAGTCTGGGACCAAGGGACAAGTCTTGCCAGAAATTACACGGCCTTGTATTGATGCACTAAATAACCAGTGGCTTTTGTGAACAATCGAAACAGTGGTCCTAATAATAGGGGGCATGCTGGCCCCACTGATTGCAGATCTGATAGTTGTCTTTAATCATGAGGAACCAAGATAGTCTGTTAATAGTGCTGCCCTGTGGTAGTAGTTTATTTTGTAAGTGTTATTGTATATTGTGTAATTTGTTATGCACTGGATTTATTTTGCAACTTTCCTTTGAGCAGTATTTTGATTATTTTAATCATTTCATATATCCTATCTGGTCATTTGAAGCCCTTTTTTAATGTTGTAAAATTTTTGTGTGGTCTGATATTTTATTGGAGGGCTACTTCTCTTTCTGAATTCTAATTTAGGCTTCATACAAATTTCAGAAAAGTTCAGGTCCTAATATTTATGTGTCCCAAAGGTAAATTTTCTGAAATGGAGCCTCCGTGGTTGGAGTGTCAAACAGTCTCAAACCACTAGGTGTTATTTTAAAATATGCCTTTAACTCTATTCCATGCTCTCTTTTTGTCACAGCAAAATATTGGGAGGTTTTTGATCAGATTTTCTTTTTAATTCACTAACTAATAGCTACCTGATAAAAACATCAACCTAGTTTCATTTTAGCATCATTTGAGAAATGTTCTATTGATGTTGCTGTGCTGCACATACTCAGGTTGTATTAATAAATTAGGCTGTTAAAACAGTAGTTCCTTTGGCACCACAAACTATTTGTAGTTGTGCTCTGAACAAGAAAGGATGTGGGGTGGGTAGCAAATTAGACTTCATGGTAAAGATTTGGGTACATTTACAAATTGAATGTTAGCACTTTTTTTAGTATTTTTTGTAAATACAAAGTGTTTACTATATTTAAAAAAAGATGTGTCATTAAGCAGATAAGATTTGTAGCCTTACTGATTGTCTACCTTTTGATTTGAGCCCAAGTAGTTGGTTGAGTTGAGGTAGGTTTTCCCTTTTGATTTTGCTTCTGATTGCAGCCAGGAGCCTTAAACCTACACTATTTAACATAGCCTAAGGAATGTTACAGCATTCCAGGAAATCATTAAATTCTGGCTTAAAGAGAGTTGATGATGCATGTGTGGACTTAGGTTGTAGGTTGTATTTTTCATGGGGAAGTTCAAATCTTAAATCTCCTTTTATGGCTAGTCTTGTTTAAATTTATGTCTGAAATAGTAAAGATTTGTATATGAAGCCAGATAATAAATTGAATAAATTAATGTTTATAACCAAGTTTTTATTCTGTTTATATGCATTTTATTTATTTATTTATTTAGAACTATTGAGCAAAGATCATTAGCTTTGATATCAATGAAAAACACATTCTTTAATTATTCATTACTTAAACACTTACTTAAGTGTTAGTATTTAGCTGGTACAAAGTAATTCGAAACAAATGTTTTGCCTGACTTTAAAAAACAAAGTATAGCATGAAGTGACTTTCTTTTGCTAATTATCCAGAGGCTGGAATATTTGTATGCAGTTGTGAGTAATGAATGTGCATATTAATACACAAGTAGCAACTGAAAATGTCATATTCCAACTCTAATGCATCTTCCTTGCCACAATTGAAACACAGAGATGTACACCATACACATGCATTTTGCCCTGTTACACAATACACCCAGCTGATGTGATTTCCAACAAGTTAATGGTGATTGGAGTTCTGCATTATAAAAAAAATATTCAGGAGCACCTTAGCTAGAAAGCAAAGCAGTTATTTCTTTTTTAAAAATGAATTCTTCTGAAGATTGTCCGTAACATTTCAAATTCTGTTAAGAACAACTTCTTTGCATGTTGAAAAAATAAATAAATACCATTCAACATTTTATATCAGAAATTTGTATGGTAGGTCCCCCAAATCTTGATACGTTATTTAGTTTATGACTCTTTAAATTAAGGTGAGGTGTTAACCTAGTATTCTGGAAGCAAATATTTTAAACAGTATTACAGTTGTGCTCACTCCGATGAGGTCCTTTTAATTTTGATATGTATAGATTTCTTTTGTCTTTTGTTTTGTGTAATTAAGTCTACAATTGTGGGAAAGATAGAACTTTATTAACTATTCTGTTAAGCAATAGTAAAAAGGGGTTATGTGCATATTACGCAACTTAATAGGTGGTCCATATTGCTGCAATCTAAACAATGGGCATTGTTTAATACACTCCGAAAAATTGTCTGTTATAATTGGGAAAAATAATTGAATCAAAATGTTAAAAATTATCATGTTAACCATAAAATATTTTCAAATTATTTAATGTATATAATGTGCATATTTTTATCTTAATTGAGATGTGTTTTTATGATTCTGATATGTTAAGCTATTTAAATACATTTTCTCAAAATACTATCTGTTGTGCCCATCTGATTTATTTCATCCTTGCTTCAAAATACTAATCTTGGCATTGTAACATGAGAAGAGTGATTTGAATCATTTATGTACTAAAGTTATGGTTAGAGATATTACATAAATTTGATTGCTATATTTTGCTATGTAGGAGTGCAGACAACTACTGGCTTCACCATTTCCGAATGTTTTAACAAAATTTCAACTCAAATGTATAATACATATTTGGAAATAGGTAATTAACACATTAGGTAAGAAAACTATGAATGGATTTTAGAAAAAAATAGTATAGAATGAGTGGATCAGACTTTTGAAATGGAGTATTTTGTTGAATCTTTCACAATTCTATGGAGCTTGCCAATGCCTCTGTTGTCCACAAAATGACTGGGAACTGGAACACTGTTGTAGTTGCCGTCTTTCTAATTAGAGCATCTGGTGTGTGTCATATAAGCAGATCTTCTAAATCAGTGTTTCTCAAACTTGGCGACTTTAAGTCCTGTGGACTTCAACTCCCAGAATTCCCCAGCCAGCTATGCTGGCTGGGGGATTCTGGGAGTTGAAGTCCACAGGACTTCAAGTCGCCAAGTTTGAGAAACACTGTTCTAAATCATAAAATCAGGAGTTTGCATCTGATGTGAGTTCATGAAAACTTACACCTTTTAATGTGTTAATTGGAAAAGGTGCTACCAGACTCCTGATTTGTCACCAAAGACTTAACATGGTTCTCTTATAATGCTTTCAGAGGCACACACATTCTACAGCTCCCCAAATTCCCACTTGTTGCTTTTCTGGGAAATTAGGAAAGCTGCTGCAATATAGTTGCTGGGTTTTTGTCAATTTCTTTGTGCTTCTTCATTAATGTCTTTGTGTACAGTCAAAGAAAACACAGAAGAACTTCTGCCTAAATAATCTATTTTATACTTTGTGTTCTGCATCATCCGTCTAGAAATAAGGTGGCTTTTGTTAAGGTTTGAGGTAGTTCTGAAGAGTTAGTTTTCCAGGAAACAGGTTGTAGGACTGGGTGCCAACTGAAGCTTCTATTGCTTCCTATTTTCCTCTTTATGGGTGCAATCCCAATTTTGCAAGCAAAAGTGTTTTCCTTTTTTAAAGGATTCATAGGGTAGGGGGCCTGACTCATCCAGCCCTAAAAAGAGATGAATTTTCGGTGGCTCATGTGGCCCAAACCGAGCTTCTTTGTTACCGTTGCTCGGCGGGACCGTCCATTCCGCTCACAGCGACGTCGGTTGAACCATTCAGCTGCTCTTCAATCTCCCAGTTCACCACGTTTTTTTTTTTTTAAATTCTAATGCAGTATATGTCTCTGCAAGTCCTTTTCTGTCCGACCTCGTTATGTATTTTCATTTTCACACCATCCCTGTTGCAGGATGGGAAAAGGGGATTTGCACTAGATGGGCGGTGGAACGAGGTAGCTGGTTTCTCCCGGCCCGCCGTCTCGCCTTCCCAGAGCTAAAAGTGGCAAAGGGAGCCTCCCTGCACCTGCCTTCCTCCGCGCCTCAGAGGATCGGGAGGGGGTGGGAATTCCGTTCCAAGAGAAGGGAAGGATCGCCGCTGCCTTGAGTGGCGAGAGCGTCCCGCGCGGACGCGGAAGAGTCCGGGTCAGCCGGCCAGCCCAGAAAGCGAGGCAGCAGCTGCCTTCCTCCACGCGTCCCGCCGCTGGCTCAGCCCTTTGCCTGACCTCGGCCCTGACCGCCCCCGGCTGAGTGGAAAGAGAGAAGGAGGGCTCCGTCCGCGACTCTCCGGGTGCGCGTCGCTTCTCGCCTCTCCTGGGGAGCGCCCGGGAACTTCACCGCGGTTTATGCGGCTTAGTTCAGCTCTATCGCCCGATTTTGGACGCCTCGGGCGGTAACAACAAGGCGACGTTGTTCCGCCGATCAGCCCCTCTTCTTCTTCGCCGCTGGATTTCCTCCCTGCTATTCCGCTCCTTTTCCTCGGAGCCCTTTCCAACTTTCCTCGGCGCAGAGACCAGCAACGACCCGAGAATGCCCGCCGTCCTGGCGTTCCTTGCGATGGGCAGCTGCTTCCTGGCTCTGGCAGAGGTAAGGAAGCCCCCGGGGCGCCGGGACCCCCTCGGCTGAAGAGGGTCTGGGGAGGGGAGGGTTGAGAGGGAGCGCTGCTGGGAAGAGGGCGGAGGCATTTCCCTCAAGACCCTCGCACTCCGTTGGGGAATGTGTCGCGCGAGGCTGCCGCTGATCAGGATCGGGGCGCCGTTGGAGCGATTGCGGTAGTCCTTCCTTTGGAAAGAGCCCTTCTGGCTCTGAATCCTGGAGATGAGCAATTTCCCCCCATCCTACCACCACCACCCAACTCCCCAGAGAAAGAAAAAATCTTGCTAAACTCCCCCCCCCATCAGTTCTCCAGGTACTGTTACATCTCCCAAAGGAAGGAAAAAACAGCAAGTGAAGCAGTATCTCCAGCAGATCAGTTCTAAGACAATTAAGGCTGAGCCACTGAGCCTCTTTATTGTTTTATTGAAGCCATTTATCTGAAGCCTCCATGCCTTAACAGTTAGGAGGCCAGCACACTATTGTTAAGTGCATGTGTTTCTCTCCTTATAAAGAACAATTTTGACACATGAATTATCCCAGTTTAAGATCGATTCCCTATAATTTACTTTCCTTCAAGTCTAAGAATGGTTGATCTTTGGAGCTTCGGTTCCTTCTTACTCTTCTCTGATGGGGTTTATCCCATTTCCATTGGGCTGCAAATTGCTCCTGTCAATGCACTTTCCTCACAGCCAAAGCTGTTTCTTTCCATCAGAAGAGTAGCTATGCTTCTTTGGGGCTGGAAGTGGAAGACTCTCTTCTGTGTCACAGGTTGCATTTCATTCTAACCATATGCTGTTTTTGGCTGTGGCTGATGGGTCCTCTTGGCGCAATTTGCAGGGGATAGAAGCAATGAAAGTATCTTTAAAGAGAGAGGTGCAAAATGGGGTTCAAGCAACCACAGAAGAGGCAATGCGTGTAGAATAGCTAAAGCCATGGAGAGGATCTGAAATCAGGGGCCTGATCTTTAGCATGAAATGCAGTTTCTGTGTGAAACATTACACTGGCTTGTCTGAAACATTGGGGGATGACACTTAAGTGTGGTAACATCATCTTCTCAGATTGAGACAAGCTTCAGAAAGATGTGTTGGGAAAAACTGAATGAAAAGTGAAATTACTTTAAATCTCTAATATACATTCTTCTGGAGAATACACATTTGTGAGGCAACCTTTTTGTTTACTCCGGCTAACTGATTTCATGTGGTAGTTGTGAAGATACTGTAAATTGCATGGATTTATTTGCAACAGCTGATTTGTAAAATGCATATTTTAATTTAAATTTTAATTTAAAAAATCTAAACACGAATTGAACAAATGGTAAGTACATTTTCTACAATATGAAAAGCAATCCCCCAAAATACAACATTGGTAAACATTAGCAATGTCAGCAAAAGTACCTGTTATGGAATACATTTTTGTCATGATGGCTGAAATCCTTGAGCAACAGTGCTAATTATACTAATTAGGGAGTAGAATTGGACTAAGTAGTAAAATATTAAGAATTGTACTGTTACTGTTTTATATACTACATAATAGAAACAAATGATTGGGAATGAATGCATCTGCTAGAAGCTGAAAGACTGACTTTGCGTGCAGAGAGAAGAGAAATCTGAACCATATACCACCATATTTTCTTTTTGCTCAGTTTCATCGTTGTTATGATTACCTTTATCAGCCTTTCCCCCCTTTCTCCACCTTCCATTTATCACATATTCACTCTCATCTTGAAATCTTTCTTTTTACTGTCTTCAGAATTTTTTTTGGTCTGGTAGGAACTAGTGAAACAAAATCTGAAAAGCGGGTCTGTTTTCCTGAATAGCAAGGAAGAGCTGTGCTTCTGCAAGATCTCAGAACATTTTCAAAGAGTGGACATCCTTAGCTCTGAATTAGCTAGAAATCATTGAAGAAGAGAAGGAAGAGGGGGAGAGGGAAAGATGAAACATGGGTAATAAGAAAGAAAAGCACCTAGCTGGTTGATAGGAAAATAGCATTCCTCTGGAATCCCTTGCCTGTTTTGGCTAGTCAGTGAAAAACTTCATTTTCTCACATTTTTTCTCTATTGGAATTTTCTAAAGTTTGCCATTTTTCTATCACTTATAGCTACCAAACAACTAATGAGGGGGGGGGGAAAGCGTTCTCCAGTTTGGCTCCTCCCAATTTTATAGCCACATAAAAGACCCAAGGCAGCCCAGCTCAGCCCCATGGAATCAAACAGTTGGGGGTTCTGCCAGAGCTAATTGTTCATGCTGCTTTCTCCTCCACAAAGCCCAGTCTGGCAGGAGAAAGTGTGTGTTCAGGGTGATCCAGGAAAAAGTTGATGGAGAGAAAGATGTCTGTGCTGGCAAAACTAACAAAAAATAAATTCCTTAGTGAAGTGGGAGAACTAGGAAGAGACTTTAACTGGGAGATTTATATGCATGAGGAATAACAAAGATTGCTATTTTTCCTTTGGTAATTGAGAAACTATTTCTGACTTGGACATTTCTCGATAGGGTGGCCTTGGATAATATGCCTGCTACATTCAGAATGCTACCTATTCCAAAAAGGTACTAATGTTTAATTAGCAGATACCCCCCTCTTGCTGTGGTTGAACTCTGTATGTACAACAACAACAAAAATCTGAGCTGAATGAAGATACTAAAATCAGAACCTAAAACTGTAGGAATCTATAGAAAGATGAATCAGTGCTGGATCATTTCCTTTTGAAAACTGCAGATATTTAAAGTAGGTAGATAGCAGCAGTTTTCATTATTGCTTGATTTTGCCAGCACAGGGTCAAAGAGAATTTTCTTGGCTTAGGAGGATTTGTAGTGCTAACTGAACTTTTCAACAAGCACTTGGAGATGGGTAAGAGGAAGACCAGACAAGTCATTTGGAGTGGGTCTCACTGCTAAACATTGCTGCAGGAAATCTGATTCCATTCAACCTCTTTCTTTGGTTAGTATTGTAATAATGCTGCTTGTATTGAATGGGCATAATGGCTTAGTTCTTTAATACAAGAAAAGTGACACACAAGTAGCCTTTTTCTTTTGCTACTTGATTTAAATGACTGCCACTACTGTGAACTGATATGAACTCATCTTTGATAATTCTGCATGAGTTCATGACAATTAAAGAATTGTGTGCATGGAAAAACAGAGAGGAAATCACCAGGAGAGATGCACACTGAGCATAACAATCTAATAATTAATTCATTACATTCCAAGAAGTGTCACTGCATGTATCACTTTACAATTCATTTTTTTCTTTTTCTAGCTTTAAATTAATCTGAGACCCTCAAGTTCAATTTCAAGTAGAGATTAAAGTTATAAATACATACAACAAATTCCATTCTGAAATCTCACCATTCCAGAGGGAGAATTTTAAGGGAAACTTGACTTTGATGTTGCTATTAGATCCAGACTATTATATTTTACATTTCCTCATTTTTGAATAGCTAGAATATCATGCTAAAGGCTACTGGAAACACACACACACACACACACAAACCTGACCGAGGCAGCAGTAGACATAGGAGCAAGATGAAGGAGAGGAAATGCCATGGCAAGACAAGAACTTGCTATCAGTCACTGGAAAGGGTTTTATAAAGACTAAAACAGCAACCTCAGGGAAAAGAAATATGAGAAGCTGGAGAAGTACCAGGGCCTGAAGGAAGTACTGGAGAGGATGTGGAAACTAAAGGCCAAAGTGGTACTAGTGCAGTAGGCACACTTGAGGCTGCAACTCCAAGCTGGGAGAATAGTTTCAACAGATCCAGTCTCTTTGAAAAGACCATGGGAATTCTCTGTTCATTTCTGGCTTATAAATGTTTGTTTTAACATCCTTTTTTATTATATGTGAATTTTCATCCTTTTTTAAGAATCTGAAAGATGCCCTTCAAATTTGAAGCAACATATAAAGAAAAGCTAGGTATGAATATAGTGTTTTTTTCTGTTTAAATGTATATCAGCAGGCCAGCAGACTTCATGCATACCTATAGCAATGGTCTAAATGTAGAGAAGATAAGGGAGAATCCTACCTTGTGATATGCAAGGATACGTATATTACCCTTGTCACCCAATTTTTATCCCATGCCTTTAATAAACTTAATCTCCCAGGGTAAGGTTTCCATATCTGGGCTGCAAAAATATGGACAACCACAAAACAGTAGAAAAGGGGTTGTGTTTTCTCCTCTCTGCCCTGTCTAAGTTGTCCTATGTAGCTTTGCTGCACAAGTGCAGGGAACCCTTGCAGAAGAAGTATGGTGCAGACAGGAGGCAAGAATAAAGGAAGGAAGAGCCCCAGTCGCAATGGATCCCATTTCTGGCTGCTTTTTTCCAACTCTCACCTTCTTCCTGTTTATGAAGGAACAAGAGGAGAGGGAGAAAATTCTTTTAGTGCTGTCTCCCACCAAAGATCACCACTGTTCCTTTCAGGATTTGATGCTACTGTATTTATTTCCAGAGCTGAGCTCCTAAGAAAATAAAAGTTGATGGTTTTTCATTCTTTTCTTCTGGCATCCAGGCTTCAAAAATCCAGACAAGAACAAGATGGCAGCAAAGAGATAGAGGAAACTCTTAAGACTTATCTATTGGTGAGCTTTTATCTACAGGTAGATGTCACATAATGACTGCCCTTGTTTAGTGATTGCTTGAAGTTACAATAGTGCTGGAAAAGTAACTTTATGACCAGTCTTCACACTTGCAACCATCACAGTGTCCCCATGATAGCATAACTGACATTCAGGTGCTTTGCAACCAGTGCATGTCACAGCATCCCACAGACACATAATTGTCATTGGTTTTCACAGATATTTAACAGAGTTGGAAGGGATCTTGTAAGTCATTTGTTTTAACAGATGTTTTCACAGATGTTTAGCAGTTGGAAGAAACCTTGCAGGTCATCCAGTCCTACAACCACCACCCAAGCGGGAGACCCTACATCATTTCTGACAAATGGCAGTCCAATCTCTTCTTGCAAGCTTCCAGTGATGAAGCTCCCACAACTTCTGAAGGCAAGCTGTTCCATTGGTTGATTTGCACACTTCACAACTGACTTATGACAAAGAAGCCAATGGAAAAACTGGCACTAAAATCCAAGCTACATATAGTATAATGACTTGCTTAATGAGCCACAGTGACTCACTTAATGACCACATAAGAAGTGATGTAAGTCCATCACAATCATGTAATGTAATGGAGTTGCCAGTTGGAGTTGTGGTATATTTGCATTTTTTTTTCTAATCTTGGTTACTAAGAAAATGGCAGAGATAGTGGTAAATAGAAAAGAAAATTACTAGAGAGAGAGAGTGTGTGTCGAGGAAGTTGAAAAGCTATTAATTTGGGTAAATGAGAAGCGGTAAGGGGTGACAGTGTGTCAGAAGCCATGAAATGTGAAAAGGCTAAACTGTTGCACGCCAATCTTTTGAAAAACAAACCAGGACCGAGTTTTAATTTTTAAGGCCAGCCACAGCTGGTTTGATAATTTTAAAAAGAGTACTGGCATCCAGAGGATCATGAGGCAAGGCAAGGCATCAAGTGCTAATGACAAGGCTGCTGATGAATTTGTCTGTGAATTCCATGCCTATGTAGAGGAATTCCATGCCTATGTAGTGGATTTTATTTCCCACCAAGTTTTTAACTGGTGAGACTGGACTTTTTTGGGGGGGAAATACCAAGTAGAACCTACATCACAAAAGAGGAAAAGGCCAGAGGGGCAGGGCTGGTGTCGCGATGATACGATGTGCGGTCTCAATGCTCTGAGATTGCAATCAACACTTTTGCCAATGGGGGGGGGGTCCAAACGGATCTAAACTGTCCCATAGAGACAGTGAACAGGAAGAATACATCTTGCTGAACTCGGGGATATCGCAAAATCCCCTAAAGAAGCAAGAGAAATTTCTTCAAGCCGGTGACAAAAAATCCAGCCAAGGCTGATGAAGTCGGGGCGGCCCCAAAATGGAAGGAATGGAAAGTGAAAGTGTTTCCAGCTGGTGAGGAATCTTTATTGTTTTAAAAGAGAGATTGCCTATAAAAACTTATAAATTGATTTAAATTGAAGAATAGAAGATTCAAGCGGCAAAATTAATCTTACAACGGTTCTGGACAGTGGCTATCCCATTTTCTTATACGCTGTCTTCATGGATGAAACCTTTACAAGCTTTTTAAAATGGACGGATTAAGTCTTCTGTTTCTATTTTTTTTCTGTGACTCTTGGTGATTTATAAACCAAAGCTTTCCTCTTTCATTGCTGTGAGTATCATTATTTTTTAATTCATTTAAAGATTGGATCTCATTTTCTAATTTGAAATACAAAACAGACATAAAAAAAAGAAACATTTTAAAAGTGCTACGGGCTGGGAGGTTTTGTTGATTGGAGCTTTGTGTATTTAAGCGGTTTGTTTTGATGGCTCATTACAGAGCGATAGGGGTAAGCCAAATGTCCCTTTGAAGCGTGTTTTCAACCAGAGAAGAGGGAGGAAAATGGCTTTTGTGAATCCATGTTTTAACTTAAAAAAATCTTCCAAGTGAGAGCTCTTTGTTTAAGATGGCGGAGTGTCAGGAAAATGGAG
The DNA here is from genome assembly GCF_964273705.1 of Natrix helvetica. Lineage (NCBI taxonomy): Eukaryota > Metazoa > Chordata > Lepidosauria > Squamata > Natricidae > Natrix > Natrix helvetica. The sequence goes on from NC_138548.1 coordinate 185,173,891, forward strand.
AGATTGTAACCCTGCAGACAATATTTTCAGAATTACTAAAATTAACAAATAAATATGAGAAGATTGAACAAAAACTGGGACTTTTGGAACAATTAACAGAAAGATGTGATCGAAAATTTGATGATGTTTACCAAATGCAAAATGAGGGGATTAAAATTCAAAGAATTGAAGTGGAAAAGGAATATAAAGTGATTAAACTTGCTGACATTTATGGTAATTGGTTTGTTTTTGAAAATTCAAAGAATGGAATACTGAAAGAGGAAATAAATGGTGAGGAAACCTATTTCAAAGGGCAAGACATAGAAGAAGAAGAAAAAAGTAAAGAATGTATGGACTATGAAACTTTATTAATGAAAATATGGATAACACTGCTGACAACTAAAGACAAGTGGAATAAAGAAGCAGAAAGAGGGCATAAGGATTATATGAGAGATCTTATAAGCAAGGAGTTGCTAGAACCAGTCCATACAAAGCTGATTAAGAAGAAACTTAGAAGATTGATACCACAAATGGCAGAGGACATAAGATTGTTTTGTTATTGGAAAGATACAGGTTGATAGATGGAAGAGTATAATTTAAAACTACTAGCTAAACCTAGTGAAACTCTTGTGATAATAGGTATAGTTAAATAAAAAATCGATAATGATAATACTGTATACAATGTGTAGTGTTATGATAAGCAATAATTGGATATGAATATTGAATGATACCCAAGATTATATATAAAGGTTAATAATAATAATAATAAAGAGAACTAAATTAGACACAGTTAAGTTTTGATTATTAGGGGGAAAATGTTGTGACATAGAATATAGCCAAATAAAGAAAGGATAATAATAATAATAATCTATATATATGTATGGGTATAATGTAAGGAAATTGGATGCAAATTGTAAACAGCGATCTGGAAAGGAGGATTAGGAAACTTTGTTATTAAATATTATGGATGTTTAGCTACAATAGGATATAAGGATTTAATGTTAATGGAGGATTTTAGAAATAAGTAAATGAAATGCCAGTATGTGGTTATGTACTAAATTTTGCTATATCTTATGATGAAGGACATTTAAACAATTATAGTCAAATAAAAGTGGAGGTATGATGATGGTAATATGTATAAACATTTGAGTTAAGATACTAGAGTTAATATGAATTATACTTGATGACGATAGAAGAGATGCACAAAAACCGTTTGTAACCAACTGAAACACTTTCTACAGGATGTAAAGAAGGAGGATTTTTATGTTTGTTTTGAAAATTAAAAATAAAAAAGTTTTTGGCAAAAAAAGAAGAAGAGGAAAAGGCATTACCAGGCCACAAACCAATGAAGGACAGTTGTATGGGAATGTTAGTGGAGACTTAAAACTCAAGCCTCTACTAGTCAACCATAGTGAAAACCTGCGAGTTTTAAAGAAGCATAATGTCATAAATTAAAATACTTTGGCCACCTAATGAGAAGGAAGGACTCACTGGAGAAGAATCTAATGTTGGAAAGATTGAGGGTGAAGGAAGAAGGGGACAACAGAAAATGAGGTGGATGGATGGAGTTACTGAAGCAGTCGACGTGAGCTTAAATGGACTCCAGAGGATGGTAGAGGACAGAAAGGCCTGGAGGAACCTTGTCCATGGGGTTGCGATGGGTCGGGCACGACTTCACAACTAATAACAACAAAAAATGTCATAAAAATCAAACTGTGAGTAGAGGGCACATAGCAAAATCATGAGGCAATTTTTAACCAAGTGGATAAATGAAGTGTTTGGTCCTTCAGTGAAAAAAATATTGACTGGAGAAAGATTTGCCTTAGAATGGTCTCCTACTTTTGGACAATGCACCTCCAGGCTTGGAGGATGATTTACAAAAGGAATTCAGCTTCATCACTGTAAGGTTCCTGCCACTCTCATCCAGCTCATGGACCAGCAGGTTATTCCAAACTTCAAAAAGATATAACCAAGGCACTTTTTCAAAGGTGAGAGCCTCTGAGACCCAGTTGACCCTCTCAGAATCTGGAAGGTGCATTTCAATATTCTGCACTGTCTTTACCTTTTTGATAAGGCCTGGAATGAAGTATCTTATAGGAAAATGAATTCAGCATTTTATATGAATTCAGCATGGAAGAATTTGTGGTTAGAAGCTCTGATACAGAGACTTTGAAGGGTTGGAGGCTGACCTTTTGCTGACCTAGCCTGCAGGTAGTACAGAAAGTATAGTTGTGTAGGATATTGTATCTTTGGGCCAATTCATGGGTCTGCAGGTTGATGCTGCTGATGTTGTGGAGTTAGTGGAGGAACAATGTGAAGAGCTCACCATTGAGATGTTGCAGGAACTATAGGAGGAACAGCATCAAGAGGTGTCTAAAGAGATTTCTTCAGGTAAGGAGGAGATAAGGGAGGATATCCCTTGTTCCTTAATTTAAAAAGTGTGCAAAATGGCAGAAGTTCAAAACTTTGTGGAGAAGCACCATCCAACAAAGCTCTGACAAGCAGAAATGTGAATTTATTAAATTACCAAACAATGTGAAGTTCTTTGAGCATTTAGGCCAGGATTCACAACCTTTTCCTTAATGTTGACCATTACATCATTCATCATCACCTTTTGAGGTTCAACATAGAATGGTTTCCTTCTTGTTGTTTTTTGTACTTGATGCCACTGTATATCCCTTGGAGTCCATTAAAGCAGGGGCAGGGTATCAATACTATAATTAAATGCATAAGGTGAATTTTCAGAATGTGTGTACAACCATTAAAAGCTTTTTTCTTCTTATTTGTATCCCTCTACACAAAGAATTCTATTCATCACTCACTTGATTTCCACACTGGTTTTCTTTATTAGGAAGAATTGGACAATACTATTACAATGGAGGATCAGATTTATCTCCTTCTGGAGGCCAAAGTTCAATGTGAACAAAATCTCACAGTTCCTGTACAAGAAGAAAGAGGTAAGGGTATTTTAGTCATTTAATTTTCTTCTTATTCTGACCAGGATTTTAAAAATTATTTTAAAATGTAGACATGGATGGAATGCAAAGAAACATACCCTTAAGGCTTCTGCGCTGAAAACATGGATGTTTCCATTACCCTCTTGTCTAACATTCAGGTACAAAGATTGTTTAAAGTTTGCTGATAGCAGCAAATCTCTTTGCCCCAACCATAATATTCTTCTGGCTGCCTACAGCACTGATGTCAAGCTTTAGTCTGGAATGAGCCACTGAACCCTGCACAGTTCAAGAATGATTCAGAAGAGACTTGGACCTGGAGTAAACACCTTTCTACTGCTCATCAATTTTTCAGGTTATTGTATACAAGACTGGAAAAAATAAGGCTACTTTAAGGACTCAGCTGAAAATCAGAAAACCTGATTATAAGTGAATCTGAGAAAAATCAAAGAAGGACCACAGCATAACTGTAACAGAAATTAGAAGGAATGACAGGCTACTTAGATGCAAAAATACATCATCGAAAGAAAAAGAGGGAAGAAGAGATCTAAATAGATACCTTCCTCTTTCAACCTCACTCTAAATCAGGGGTGTCAAACTGATGGCCTGCAGTCCGGATGCATCACGCAATGGCCACCCCACCCCCATTTAAGCGAAGGGGGGGGGGAAGTCACAATATGTCAAATGATGACAACGTGAGCTCTAAATAGTTACTTCCTTCTTGGGGTAGGAGAACCCAAGTCTCAACAGAAACGCAATGAAAAAAAATAGAAAAAGCTATGTTCACTATAACTGGTGATTTAATAAAGCATAAGGAAAGATAGATAAACAAGAAAGAGAAATTAATTTAGATAGATGCCAGGCAGTGAAAGGTCTGATCCTGTTTTTTTTTTTAAAATCACTGTAATAGCAATGAATAATGCAATTTAGAAACATAAGAGAGCAAAATTTTCATTTAGTAAAAGAGCTTCCCACACATTTAATTTCCAGATATAGTTCCCCTCTCCACCCCCTTTCTTCTCTGAAGTAATGAAACTGAGGAGACAAAATATATTTTGGTGTTTATTTTTCTGGCTGTGTTTTATCTTCAGCTGTGTGTATCAGTCATGTTGATGCTCTCTCTTCCCCTTCAAACATTGTCTGAGAGATCTGAATGCAGCTGGTGTGTTGGCTGCACTAAGATTACTTTAACTAGGATGGCACTGGGTGGCTCAGATCCAAGACTGCCTAGATATAAGACATATGAGTGGCATGCATAGAAACAGAAATATGCAGTTCATGGAATGGTGACATGAACACAGGAATCTTAACATGTCATCTAATATTTTAGCTATAGCAGTGTCCTGCAGTTGTTTTCGCCGAAAACCAGTGTTTGCTTCCAGTTTTCGGCAAAAATGTCCCACATTGAACAAGGGGTTTGCTTAACGTCTGCAGTTTGCTTAATGACCATAGGTTCACTTAATGGCCATGGTGATTTATTTAACAACTTTTGCAAAAATTGGTCATAAAATCAAGTTGGTCACACAATGATCCACTTTAAGACTGACACAACTTACAAACCATAATGGGAGGCTCCCTTACAGTTGTAAGCTAAAGACCACCGGCAGTTATTTCTTAGTCTGTGAATATCTTTGGCCAATTACTTGCTCTCGGCCCAAATCAATAATTTCAGCAAGCCGATTGGATTCTCTGCATCCTCTCATCATGTATAGATAAGCCTTGTTGTGAGAACTAAACAAGTACACTATAAAATACATAGACCTTGTAACTATGTGAGAAGAATGCTAAAGAATAACAGCAACAACACCCAGATTAACCAGAGCTGTGTTTGTTGGAATGCTGCATTTCGGCAGGTGCAGGAGTAGTGGAAGAATGAATAACGTAGTTGCCTCTTCAAAAGACAAAGGAACGTCTTGCCCTTGCTGGCTTGCTGAATTCCTTGTCAGATTTAGGGAAAATGTGTGGAAACTACAAAGATGTTAGAATTTCCCTGAAAGTGTATGTTTATTTCCTTCCAAAGAAAGACTCCTGTTTTGGGGACTTTGGTCTGAACAAGGTTCTAATCTATTTTCAGAGATGGTATTCTCTGAACACTGACCATTCAGTTATGGCACTGATTGTACAATCTCAGGGATTTAAGAGAGGTTTTTTTTCCCTTTAAATCTGAGCTTAACTGAATGCCTCCATTGAGTAGAGGAGTTGGTATTACATTACACAGAGTTCAAGCAGGAAGGATTTACTTGGTTGTCTTTATATTGAATTTGGTGGGATTATTACTCCTAGTTAAGGTAGTGCAGGATTGGGGCTCTAGGACCTAAAAAATCAGTTCATTCATAAGCAGTAGGGCTGACTTTGAAGTAGAGGGAAATCTTTAGCCATCCTATTTCACAGAATGGTTGCACTGATGAAATGATTCTTGGCAAAGTATAGAAATAAGAAAGGGATAAGAAATGTGGAAAATAAGCAAGATGGCATGTTACTTTCCTTGTAGTTTTCAGTTGCAATAGCCTGCTACAACAACAGATAATACGGATATTCCATAATAAACATACACACAGTCAAGTGAGTATCGCAATTATTTACCAACATGAGCTAAAGTGCCTGTATTTTGTTTTTCTTTGTTCATAGCTTCAGTTTCTGAAGAGGAAAGTATATTCTCTTATTCATCAGTAACATTTCCCAACTAATTTGGGGAAAATATTCTAAAAAAATTTTTCATGTGCTTTTTAGATGAAATTCTTCCAGCGGTTCCCTGGCTTCTCTTGACAGCTGCTTTCTTTCATTTTTCAGCAGGAGAGGAGTGCTTTCCCGAATGGGATGGTCTAATCTGCTGGCCCAGGGGGTCAGCAGGAAAAACCTTAGCTGTGCCTTGTCCTTCTTACATCTATGACTTTAATCACCAAGGTATGCTCCTTTTCCTTTTGAATTATTGACTTTACATGGTATCAGGGAGAGAAGAAGGTCATCAAACTAATGGAAATATCAATTCTTTCTTATAGGTATGGCCTTCCGACATTGTAATTCAAATGGAACATGGGCTTATGTGCTCAGTTTAAACCGAACATGGTCTAATTATTCTGAGTGCCTCCATTTCCTGCAAACAGAAATCAATCTGCGAAAGGTATGGGCTCTTAATCCATATAAGGATAAGGGAAATAAAAAGGGCTGTTGCAGAAATATTGAGCACCTAAATATCTATTATGACACATGATGCCATCCATAAATACGGGACACAAAGAATTTAACTGGTTAGATCTTCTTCTCCAGGTCCCTTGGTCATTTTCTCTTTTGTTACAGAAGAGATCTGACACATGCTCGGAAAAACAAAATAGAAATTAGTTGTCTAACATACTATTTCCTGAGAAACTTTGCCTTTATCTGGTTCTTTAGAATATGATATCTTTCAATGCGCCATTAGTAGACTAGCTCGGAACATCACAACTGTAGCTGTTGAGTGCATTCCAGGTTCAGTTCAGTTCTGTAAAAAATACATGTAAGAAATTATTGATTTTTAAGATGAAATAAATTAAAGATAAAGTCACAACTAACAATTCTCTACCCAAGTAAAACTGATATTGAGAAGTTCTGTTGTTTCTTCAGAGGAAATTCTTTGAACGTCTCTCTGTCATGTACACAGTGGGATACTCCACTTCCTTCTCCTCTCTGACTGTGGCTATTTTCATCATTAGCTACTTCAGGTGAGTTATTTACTTATCACTTTTGGCAAGCGGAGCTAGGCCAAAGGCTATGTTGTGTGCATTCACAACACACAAACACAAAGAAACATATCTCACCCTAATCCTCATACCACTATCTGGCTGGGTTTAGTCATCATATTGAACCAAAACATGGTTTGCTTTACTTTGATACCAGATGTTGTATTTCTAAGTCATGATTTATGAACATAATATTTGATGGTGATGGTTTAGACCATGTTTAAGGCAATCTATGGCTTAATATGATGCAAATCTGGTCTCTTTCTTCCTTTCATTTTATCAAAATATCGCATTTTAGAGAGAAAGAAACCAAAGCTTAAGCCATGTCTTGGAGCAAGCAGAGGTGGTACTGAGTGGGGACCTAATTAGATGACAGAGGGTGGGGGGGGGGAAATGGAAGGAGCAAAGAGGTATTTATTTTATTTTTACGTATAAAAATAATATCTTTATATTTATTAAAATTATATATAGTAGTGTTTCATCCAGATCAGAGTACTAAGAAAATCTAGTGTTAGCTGTACAATTGAGTAGAACAGAAAGGAATATTAAAAAGTAGAAAGTGTGAGGTGGGCATCATCTCAAGCTTATAATGGTCTAAAGCCCAAAGGGGAGATAGATAAGTCAGGGGAAGGGCCATAAACAGTGGAGATGAGATGACTTGAGTGGGATGCACAGGGAGGCTTTCTGAGCTGATTTTGGCTTGCAGGCCACTGATTCATAATTACTTCTTTAAATGAGCCCTAAATCTCTCTCTCTCACACACACACCCACACCCACCCACCCACCCACACCCACACACACACACACACACATCTGCAATTCATAGTCTTCTGCTAACAGTGATAAATGAAACAGGATAATAAAATTGAGTTTCGTGGCTTAGAATTAAAACCCGTATCCAACAAAATATCTGATGAAAATGCATTTCTCTCTCTTACACACACACATATGTGCATGGTAAGTTACAATTTGGAACAGTAAAAAAAAACCCAGAAAGAAGAAATGAATACATCAGTGTTTACAGCAGTAGCACTTAGACTTACAGTATATACCGCTTCACAGTGCTTTACAGCCCTCTCTAAGCGGTTTACAGAGTCAGCACATTGCCCCCAACAATCTGGGTCCTTATTTTACCCACCTTGGAAGGCTGGAAGGCTGAGTGAGCTGGTGAGATTTGAACTGCCTAACTGCAACTAGCAGTTAGCAGAAGTAGCCTGCAGTGCTGCACTCTAACCACTGCACCACCTTGACTCTTATGAAGATGAAATCCGAGGATTCTGAACAAAAGAAATATAAAAAGGATTAAATTTATTCTCTGTTCCTTCTGTGGCTGAAATCTCAGCCTCCCAAACTCTGCTTTAGCACCAAACTTCTGCAATTACAAACAATCTGGATTCACCCAATACATTAAACATTTATTGTCTCAATGATAGGTTGTTCAATAAATCATGGTACATGAGATCACATATCGTTCTGAACTCCAAGCCACTATTTGCAAACATCACTGAGTTGAGCCAAAGCAAAATAGGTATAAACTGGAGCATTATGGATTATTCAGCAGAGTGGGGTGTTGTTGTTTTTTTTGGAGACGCTATGCTCTCTGAAAAGACATCAGGACAGAGCTCAAGCTCAATCCTTCCTCCTTAAATTTACATGTGCAAACAACGTCATTTTACAGCTGAATCATATCTGGAAAGCAATGTAAAATATATAATCCATGAAATAATTCATGGAGAAAATGTTTTTGTGGTAACAGGTATTTTTGATTAGAATGTAGAAAAGATTTTTGTCTCAAAGGGCGAAAATAAAAGCAGGTTCATTGAATTGTATTATGCACATACCCTTATTAGTTGTCCTTGTTCAAAATGATCATTTTGTCTTTTTTTGTTAAGATTAATACAGCCACTTCATACGCACAAGAGTTTTGATGCTTATTGAGCTGTCTCTTTTAAAAAAAATCCAAATTAAATGTGCCTCATAGCTATTTATTAAGATATCAAAAAGGAACTACTGTTTTCAGAAATAGTGCACCTTTAAGCAATAGATGCCAGAGACCAAAAATAAGGGAGAATTTTAGGTTGACTGCCTCATGGAAATAGACACTAAACAATATGGTCCTTCTATGACCCCTTAAAAAGGTTTTTTTCCCCCCAACTAGGAGGCTCCACTGTACCCGGAATTGTGTACATCTGCATTTGTTTGTCTCCTTCATGCTCAGAGCTACCAGCATTTTTATTAAAGATAAAGTTGTTAATCCTCATTTTGGAGACAAAGATTTTGACTCACTACTCAAAAGTAACCCACAAAATATTAATCAGACTCCAGTAATGGATAGATCTCAGTATGTAAGTATTGCTCCCTCTTGTTTTTCAACTCCAGAGTTTCCCCAGCCATAAAAACTATTAATTTCAGAGTCAATGTCTGTTCCCTGACCATTTCAGTCCCAAAACTCATTTCTGGTCCTTTAAGTGATGCATTTCAGCAGACCCAAAATCAGTAGTCATTGGTTTCCATCCATGTGCTGAATATTTCTGTGTAAATACTGCCTTTGTTTAAAGTAATTTGGAATAATAAACTTTAATGGCAATATCTGAGAATATATATTAATTTAGATTGCTTCCCAATTGGAAAAAAAAAACAGGGATGGGAGTATAATTAACCAGGATGGGTGAAAGTTGAAGAGAATCTTTTCTTGATTACATATTACATAGATTAGAAATGCCATCTGGCCTGACCTGCTGTAGCACTTTTTAACTCCGGCTTACATAGAGGAACATCTGAGGGAATGGTAAGAATCTTGGGCCCACCTTTGATTGGAACAATAGCAAAAACCCTTTCTTTGCTTGTAGCTAATCTATCCACTTTACACAAAATCTTATACTGATATTTCTGTTGGCAACACTTTTTGGCAAGAGAGTAGAAGAAGACCAATTTCATGAAATGGATATATACAATACAGGGTAGTTCTTTGAATTTACACTGTTCAGAAGCGAGACTATGAGGTCTTCTTTGCTTGATTGGGCCTGCATGCTCTAAAACATTAAGGAGTTCAGTGCTTGTGTTGGTCTATATAGAAAGCTACTTCACATTGGCCACATTTCCCCCCCAGATCATTATTGATGAATGAGCTTTGTCTGCTTATTTGTGAACTTCAACTTCTCAATAGATATTTGTTTTTTAAGGAAACACATCTCTGAATCAGATGATAGATAGATAGATGATAGATAGATAGATAGATAGATAGATAGAGATAGATAGATAGATAGAGATAGATAGATGATAGATAGATGATAGATAGATAGATAGATAGATAGATAGATAGATAGATAGATAGATAGATAGATAGATTATGGATGATAGGTAGGTAGGTAGATAGGGAGAGAGAGAGAGAGAGAGAGAGAGAGAGAGAGACAGACAGACAGACAGACAGACAAATATTTGCCTTCCAAATATTTTGAGCTGTATTTCTCACTTTTTTGGCTATCTGGGATTAATGGAAGTTGGTGCAACACAATTTAGTTGCTCATTATTGCTGCAGTGTACCCCAGTGAACTATCTCAGACAAGCAACATTGATACAAAAAAAAAGTTAATATAAGACAGCATTTAAATATTTGGCAGTAACTGAATGAGGATGTTTTTCCTATTGAATTCCTTTGTTGTTACAAATTTTAAGTATGTCTCAGAAAACAAAAAAAAAGTTGAAAAGTATGATGAGCAGCTCTACTCTTAGTTTTAATTCCTCATTATATCTATTTAATGATTTTTTTTTGATAATGAAGTTAGTATACTGTTACATTTAATTATTTTTCCCAATGCAGCTGCTGGATATTTTTTGTTTTTGATCAATAGGTGTGGTGCAAGATTACTGTGGTTATGTTTATTTACTTCTTGGCAACAAATTACTATTGGATCTTGGTCGAAGGTCTCTATCTACACAGCTTAATATTTGTGGCTTTCTTTTCGGAAACCAAGTACCTATGGGGTTTTATCTTAATAGGCTGGGGTAAGATACATTGTTTTTCATTCAAGAATTGGTTTTTTTTTAAACTGAGACAATACTATATCTACTCTCATTTATTGGAAAGGTATAACATTATATTGACCTTAATTATATTAATGTATCCAGAAACAAAGGTTGGAATCAATCATTAATGCATTCTAGATTAATGTGTTACATCTACCGTGTTTTCCCGAAAATACAACCTGTCCTGAAACTAAGGCCTTGCCAAATTTTTCGCATGGGCAAAAATATAAGCCCACCCCCTGAAAATAAGCTCCCTGGACAACCCCCCTCCAGCCAGGCAGAGCACCGCTCACTGACCTAGCGGTATCCCGAAGGCTCCAAGCCAAGGAAGCGGGGGGGGGGGGGAATGGCACTTACGTTGCTTGCTGCCTTTGGGATAGCGCTAGGTTGGGGAGTGGTATTCTGCCTGGCCAGAGGGGGGAGTTGCCGGGCCGCTGCTCCCTGCGAGTGGGCTCCCGAAGAGCCAGGCACAGCCTCAGGGGTGAAGCAGCCATGAGGTGACCATGCTCATGAGCAGACGCCCGGCAAACCCCCTCTCCAGCCGGGCAGAGCGCCATTCACTGATCTAGGGGCTATCCCTAAGGCGCCAAGTCACATGGCGCTCTGCCCACCCACCAGCTCCTGCATCTTGGCACATTAGGGATATCCCCTAGGTCAGTGCATGGAGCTCTGCCTGGCTGGAGAGGGTGGTTGCGCGAGCGCCTGTTCCACCCCCAGTTCACATGCCTCCCAGCCTCACCATGCCCTGGCCAGCTCTCCCTGCAGGGCCAGGGCACCGCTGCCACGCTCTGAGCATAACTTCTTCTCCGGCTCTAGGAGTGCGCTCTATGGTTGTGGGCCCTATGGCAGCCGCCCACAACCAGAGAGCACACTCCTAGAATGGCCGCTGCGGGAAGAATCAGAAGCCGAGTTCTGGAGTTTGGAAGCCAGAGAAGAAGTTATGCTTGAAGTGCGGCGGCGGCGCCCTGGCCCTGCAGGGAAAACTGGGCCAGGGCATGGTGAGGCTGGGAGACATGCGAGCTGAGGGTAGAACAGGCGCTCGCGCAATGACTCTCTCCAGCAGGGCAGAGCTCCATGCACTGACCTAGGTGGTATCCCAAATGTGCCAAGCCGTGGGAGCTGGGGAGCAGGCAGCGCGCCACATGGCTTGGTGCCTTAGGGATAACCCCTAGGTCAGTGAATGGCACTCTGCCCGGCTGCAGAGAGGTTTGCTGGGCGGCTGCTCGTGAGCGTGGTCACCTCATGGTTGTTTCACCCCTGAGGCTGTGCCCGGCTCTTCGGGAGCCCGCTCACAAGGGAGCAGCTGCCTGGCAACCCCAAAACAATAAGCCCTCCCCTGATAATAAGGCCCAAGCCATATTTTGTGGGTCAAAAGAAAATAAGACCCTGTCTTATTTTCGGGAAAACACGGTATTTAGGTAATTTAATTTTTGTACATTCACTCAAATCAATTCCAGACGACCATATGTCAAGTAAGAAGCCTAAATTAGTTTTACTTAGGTTCCATTGAAATTTAAATTAAAACTCTCAGTAAATATCCCATTAATCTAAATGTGTTATAAGCTCCTGTAGGATTGCATTTTAGACTTTAATATTTGCTTTCATCTCATTTTGAAAATAAGCTTTTACTGGATGTGGGCTTTTGATGGTCTCTGAGTTTGGTTGTTTTCTTGCAGATATTACATTACCTGGTTAGGTAATATCTTTAGTGTGCACCTAGCCAGAAATGCTACCTAGCCAGAAAAGAAAATGTTTTTAAGGAAACAATCAAGCTCAGAGAGCACCAAGAACCAAACAGTACAATTTTGAGCTTCATAGATTGTTTTCTACTGGATATTCTTTTGTCAGAGAGTGTGCTTGTCTCACAACTATTTCATAAAAGAACATCACTATCACTTATGTAATGTATCTAATAAAATTATTAGATAAAGTAAGCAATGACTCTATATGATTCTATAAAGTTATTTTTTGCCATTATGGTCTGGCCGAGTGATGAGAATTCATTTTAACTGTGATAGGCTAAGCTCTTTTGTTTTTGCTCGCATTTGGTAAGATAATACAAAAATCACTACAACTATTAACAGAATAAAGTTTTATCAATTATGCCTGCTAATTAAGATTTAGCTATCCTTTCACCTTTTTTCTAACAAAAAGAGAAATAATATATCTTCCCATCCTTCCTACAGCTGGCTTAGTCCCATGCCCCTCTTCATTCCATTCATTTTATAGTATAGGATTTGAAGACTGAATTTGGGCGCTTGTAAACCTTGGAATGCTGCAAGGAGAAGAAAGTCCAAATTAAAATGTATTTCATTATAATAAGATGAGCTAGTGAATGAAATTAATATGATTACTCAGCATATCCTTATATTCTCCATTTGCCACATTAAATATTACTGATAGGGATGGCATGTGATTATGAGTCTATCCACTAATAGTAAATTTAAAAGTCAGTGAAACACTGATGAATGTATTTAATAGTAGCATTTTGCCCTTCATTATTAGTCTTGGTTTTAAACCATAAGGTAAAAAAGCTAAAAAAATCAAGATACATTGAATATTGCCCATCTAGGCCGGAGACACCTGCAAAGCAGGAGCATGCAGTATTTTAGAACAAAGGTTCGAACTCTTCTGGCTGATCTTGTCTCAGTTCTTTCCAAGATTAAGGACTATTTCCTTTGTTTGGATTTGGAATTTTATTGTGTAATTGGTAAGTAGAAACTGATCCTATTTTTAATATAGTTTTAAATAGATTATTTTTTTATGAAACAGTTAAAACAAGATTCATAGATATGTAGAATCATAGGGCAAGAAGGGAAGTTGGAGGTCTTCTAGTCCAATCCCCTGCCCAAGACAGGAGACCTTATACAATCCTGCACAAATGGTTAACACCCCTGCTGATGTGGTTCCAATTTTCAAAAAGAGGAAAACCAGGAAACTACAGACCAATCAGTTTGACATCAATACCTTGGGAAATCCTAGAAAAGATAATGAAGCAGCAAATTTGTGAGCACTAGGAATGAACAAGATGATTTCTAGAGGCCAGCATGGGCTTGTTAAAAACCAATTGTGTCAAACAAACCTTACTGCTCTCTTTGATAAAGTAACTAAATTAGTGGATCAGAGAATTCCATTCCCAAGAATTTTTTTCAAAGAAAGCCCTATGAATGTAATGGATATTTGGGATGTTTTTGCTAAATCACTCTCCTCAAAGACCTGTTATGTGTTATACCACTTTTTGTGTAACATAGTGCTATTTGGTATTCTCTATGACTAGAAAGCTCTTTGATTCAGTAAAAGTCCAATTTCATTAACTGGACACAGCCCTGAATTTGTATGTCATTATTTCCTCTCGATTTTCATTTTGTGTGTTACATGCTATATTTCTTTGATGTGCTTATGTTTTCTCTGGTATAACTTGATTTTAGCATTTTATATGAATTATTATTGAATTATTAGACTTTTTTATTCTGTAAATAAAATTCACATTTTAAGTACTTAAAGAAATATCTATATATAAATTAATTTGCTACCATATATGAATTCTTATTTCCAGCAAAAGCAGTTTTTTCAAAATGGTACATCAAACTCTAGACTCCTTGGATCAGATCACTCATGTCATAGGGATTTTGAAGGCTGAGACAGAAGCTAAAAGTTCCCAAGTCAGAGATAGCTGTAATGTAAATATACAACTGCTTGGGTTCAAGGCATGATAAATTTCTGAGAGCATAAAGGTCCTCTGGATAATTGGAGGATGAATTTTATTCAGTTTAATTTGGATAGTATAAATTATTGGGCTATAATCCAAACAATTATTGCTTACTAAATCAAAGCCAAATCAGTATTGCAAAAATAGAATATCCCCTTTTCTTGGGGGAAGGAAAGGAATGGAAGAATTTGCATAGATCAGGCCTCACAGGGAACGATGTGCCTTCTGCTCAATGGAGTAGAACTTCCAAGAGGTCACTATTCAAAGCAATTGCATAGCCCTGGATGCTTCTAACACTCAGCATTTGCAAGAGATTAGATTCTGAGCACAGGTATTTATTATCCACAAGGTACAGAGGAAAGGGAGAAGAGGAGGAGTGTGATCTGTTGCGATGTTAGTCACTTCCAATGAAATCTGTACAGGAAAAAAGGCCAACTGTCACTCAGTGTAGAGAGCAACTGCAACACACCCTTTTGTAAGAAGTAGCACCTCCAACAGTAGCTTTAAAATAATAAATGAACGCTAGATCAACACCCCGTTCAGAGGAAAGAGCTCTAGGTCAGATGTTCAAAGCTTTTTCTGGCATGCTGATTCTACCTGACTTTCAGGGTATGATACAACAAGTAGCTGGTGGGACCGAGACAAAACCAAATTTGATTTATACTGAAATTGAATTAACATGAATAGATTTGATACAATTATCCTCCAGTATGAATGTAATGTTTCTTGTCATATTAAAAATACAGTTTAATAACTATTTTTGGATGTGTCTGGGTTCCATACGTCAAACTGCACTTTGTTAAGAAAAATGCTTATGTTTTATTTCATTTCTCAAGAGAAATCTTAACAGTAAGCAATCCATTTTTCATATTTATAGGTTTCCCAGCTGTCTTTGTAGCGGCCTGGGCAGCAGTCAGAGCAACAATGGCAGATACAAGTTAAGTGGACATAAAGCAGAGGTTTCCTTCATTTTTTTTTCCAGTGGAAGGACAATAGCTATGTTATTGGTCCTTTCCAGGACACTGTGCGGGGAGAAGGGGAGAGAGAGAATTCTTATGAGGATGAATGTACACAAATATCAAAGGCTATTGGGGGGGGGGATTGCAGTGCATATTTCTGGAGAGCATTGATGTATTGCAAGCTGAGAAAGGTGCTTTTCTAGCCTTTCTTCATTTTACCATGAAGCTTCATCGAGAGTTGCCTTTTACTGGAAGTCATGCATTAAATGTGGTGCCAGCCTAAAAGATTGTGATCCCTACTATGCATGCAAGCACACACAAGTAGATTTTTACAGCAATGAATTAATATATTTGCTGCAAAATACATTTGATTTTACTAAAGACTCCTTCAATCCTTGTGCCTTATGGGTCAGACTTTTTGTATCCTTTCTGATACTCAAAAGTCATCATTATAGAATATGTGAATATTTCAGAATTAGATGATGCTCTCAGTGAGGGTAATCGTTGTCAGGAAATATATTTTTTAACAATCCAAGATGAATTATTCCAAGGAGGCTAGAGAGTAACTTGGAACAACAATGACTGCACAGTTGTAGAGACTGCAACATTTTGCCACCTACAGTCTCTTAGATAACATCCAACGAATGTGTGAATCACAATCATGAATTTTTAGAAAAGATATATGAGTTACTACAGGTCTGAATAGAGGAACTTAGGTCTGGCACTCTGGAATGTCTTAAGAAAAAAAAGACATGTTTTCTATATATACACATATACTGATTCATGCAGTACATTCTTTCATACTGATTCATGCAATATATTACTTTTAGTTTATCATTTTGGCATATCTTAATCACTGTATGGTAGTAGTGGCCTGCCACAAGAAGGAGTATGTTCATATTTATCCTTATCTAGATCATCTTCTCATCTTCTGGACTGATTTAGCTTTCTAGTGAATTTGCAGAGCAGTTCAATAGGAGTCCAATATTACCAAAGCCACGTCGTCCCTTGGGAGGGACTATACATAATATTTACAAGATCTATACATGGTATGCTGTATCACCATCTCTATGAACTGACTGTAACACCCTGTGTCCAAAGCCGGCGCCAGCAGAAACAAAAGAGTCTAATTTATAGTTCTTTATGAACGGTGAAGGGGATGCTCACATAGCAGCCCTACAAATCTCAGTCAAAGAACCTTGCGTAGCCCAGGCTGCTGAAGTAGCCGCACTTCTTTTGGAATGGGCTGTGATAGACCCTGGTACCCGGGGCCCCTGCGCCTGATTAGCAGCTGCAATACAGGCTTGCAACCTAAGTGGAAAGATCCCAACGATCAGCAAAATATGCCAAGCGTTCCCCGATGGAAGGGCAGGGCAGCCCGGAATTAGACCCGATGGTAGGAGCGGCCACCACTGCCTCCATCGCCCCCACGAAATGGCTGTTTCTGTTGCGGATCCCTTTGCTGGCGATCTGGTTGGAATCTCTGTTTAGGGGTGAAATGCCCCTGATACTGTCTGAACCCTGGGCCCCCAAAATCGGATCCCCAAAAGGAAGAACCATAGTCCTGACCCCGAAAGGATGACCCATATTCTTGGGGGCGAAAGGAAGACCGGTGAGGGTACGGAGTTGCCTGGAAGTTGCCCTTTCATGGAGCTGTGGGGAGAACCTTCCGTTTGTCCTTGCCCTCCACCAGGAAGGGGTCGAGAACAGTGCCAAATAAAGACCGCCCAGTGAAGGGCGCTGAAGCCAAATGCCATTTGTGGTGTACATCCGCCTGCCACTGATGTAGCCAAAGCAGTCTATGGGACGCCACAGATGACACTATAGCCCTAGAGGCAAACCTGGCCACTGACAAGGTGGCATCTGACGAGAATTGTATGGCTGCTACCAGCTTGTTAATGTCCTGATGATCCCTGACATCTGCAGTAGGCACCCACTGCTGTAGATCCTGTAACCAAAGCAGACAAGAGCGGTTAAAAAAGCAGGTGGTCGTGGCTGCTCTCACTGCCCAGGCCGCCGCCTGATGATCCTTTTGTAGCATGAGGTCCGCCTTCTTGTCCTCTGGTTTCAGTGCATCTTCAGTGCCCCTGGCATATTCGCAGATGTATGTAAAGCAGTCACTGGGGCATCAATGGAAGGCAGTAGAAGCACCTGAGTCATCTCCTTATCTACATTGAAAAAGGTCTTATCATTAGAATTCGGCATGGGCCCTGAAGTGGGGGATGTCCACTCTTTTGACAAGATCGAGAAAGATTTTTGGAGTGGGCACTGTCTCTGCCTCAATTGCCTGCTCAGCAAATATAGTCTCTGCTAACATCCCTTGAGTTTGAGCAGACGTGTCTGGGGGTTTGTCACCAAATTTGGCTGAGGCCTTTGCCTTAAACAAGATAGATTTAAATAGAGAAGGCTGAAAAAGGCCAGAAAATGTAGGCTTGGCCGGGGGCATGCCTTCATCCTCACAGAGGTTTTCCTCTCTACTTTCGCCTTCCTCAGAATTCCTCCTGTGACTGAGCAGGAGAGACAGGGGGATCCTCTTCCTGTATATCAACTACTTCGGGTGCTCTAGGAGTTACCACATTTTGAGGCTGATTCTGAGGTTGCTGAAAGGCAACAGCCAAACATTGCTGAAAGGCCCTGGTCATCACGTCCTGGAAATTGGGGACACACGTGGTGAACATCTGCTCAGGGAGCAAGCCAGTGGAAGTGGATGGAATCACCTGCTCTGGCTGGCCAGATGTGGTTGGAGTGCTGCGTGGAGGAGACTGCCAGCCCTGGGTAGATCCCCAAAGTCCTGAGGTGTCAATGGGGATTCTCAAGTTGAGCGATGGATGCCCTTCTGTCTCTCCCCCAGGTACAGACATATCAGGCTGTTGCCCCAAGGAAAGCCTCTTGGCTAGTGCTGAGTCAGAAGAGCCTTTTTTACTGCTGGCCTTGTAGATGCGTTCAAGCGCCCTATCCTTTTGGCGCTCGAATTTGGAACTGCTCTTGGAGGGTTTTTCTCCTGGGTGAATTAGAGACATGCTTAGTCTTGCGGCCGGCTTTTGCCCCCCCTCCCCCCCTGGAGGTACCTCTGTCAAGGTGCCAGGAGCAGGTGTGGGGGTCTCCTGAGGCTCATTGAGGCTGATGGCCACAGTGATGAGGACCTGCCTCCTCTCAGTGTTTGTGCTGTCATTTGCGGCCGCCATTTTGACTTGCGGCTTGAATTAGGCTCAAAATGGCAATTCGCGACATAACCAACTGACAGCAACAGTGCTAAACTGCAAACCTCATTGTAAAGTGGCTTGTGCTTCTAAGAGCTTCTGCATGCTTCCTCGCCTCTCAAACAGGCTCCCTGTCGCTTCCTTGGACGAATCCTTCGTCCCCAGGCAAATTAACAGTTAACAGGTCTTTGCGAAGCCTAGCTGCAATTAGGAAACCGCGTGGGCGCTCCGTGGCTGCTTTGAAAGCCGCAATCGTCGCTGAACTCAAAGAGGAGTGACAGTTTCCAATGCCTCTGCTAGATCTGACCAGCAAGGGAAACCTTTCTGATATTAATTTAAAGGCACAGGCAATTTAAAGGCACAGGCAAGAGAATTAGCCCTGTCAGCGTGACAATTTGGCTTTGAACTTAAAGGAGACTACCGCCACCCCTAGAGGGGTTCAGGCAAGGCTGTCAAAGTCCCAGCTTATGAATCTTGTAGTTATACCAGTAGTATTCACTATCCAACAATTCCAATGAAATTCAGACAAAATGGTCAATATATCCACTTCTCTGGAGAACTGTTAAGACACATCCATCCTCATTGAGGGACTGTCGGAAGCTGGGTTTGCCTGGCAACAGGGGCATGGCTTACCTGTCTTGTCAGACTCAGTCCAATCAATGAGCGGATGAAGTCAACCCAATTTGGATGCTACTCTCCCCACTATGGAGAACTGTTCATGATATGTTTTCTTGGCTCTCCGTGGTAAGCCGTGTAGTTTTTAATGCTGCTTCCAAAGCTGCAAAATATTCTATTTGGTATCCTCAATTTTGTAGATGAGACCTTTCGGAAGATACTATGTTTTGTGGTAGATAATGGGCTGCTGTAGTTTTATTTAGTCCAGGGTGAGCATCCATTATCATTAGTTGTACCTTTCTTTTAGCTGCTTTGCTGAGCTATTTTCCACACAGTTGCACAGTTGTAACTGACACTGGTGGGCAAATGTAATAACAGTAATTACTATGAATGTAAACAGAATTTAATTTTAGTGATATGTAGGGATTTTGTGCACAAATAATTTGCTCATACACTATATGTAATCACATGGCATTCATTTGAAGCGATCAGGTCTGGAGTCTCCCAGGTTGGTCAGGTTTGGCAAGCATGTAGGGGGTAATTTTGATAAAGCAAATATTGTATCTTCTGTAAAACTAAAAAAAAGCATGCCTGGATAATTAATGAATAACATAGATACAAAGCTGCAGTGAAGCTGGATTGCCCTTACATTAATAAAGAGGTTAGATTCCATTGTGTAAATCATGTTTGGATATGGGCTGATTTGCCTTCTGAAGAGAGAGGCTTCCTCTCACTTACATAAAACCATGCTTTGATTCATCTATACATACTAATTGGTGTTTTTGTGCTTTCCCTTTCTTATTAAATCTACTAATAAGATCTTTGTGGCTTGTTGCTTGCTTAAGTCCCAATTGATATCGCTTGTAAGAGATTCCGATAGCAGCAGACTTTAAATATTTAGGGGTGATTTTTCACTCAACTGACAGATGTAAAACATCTGTGACTTACGTTAAATCCTATGGCCACTTGACATTTCTTTTTCATCCCAGCTGTAAATCAGCTTCCTATGACTAAACTCCTGGCTCGTATTTTAATGTTGCCAAGCAACTCCATGTCAACTACCTATAAGAGTATTGAGACTACTGGAAGGCAGATTCTGAAGCATCCCCTACAGGTACTATTGAAATACAGATGCACATTCTACCCAGTGGTAACTTCCTTAATGATAAACTTAATGCCATAACATTTCCTCAGAATATTCTGGATACTTTGACAGTTGGACAGCCAAAACCCAAATATCCCAATCAAAATTTAAATTTGGTCTACAGGGTTTGTAGTTGTTAGCAAACTGTGTTTGTCTTCGTTTGGTCACTCAGAATTCATTATAGCTTTAAGTTTCTGATTTCTGTAAAACAGTTTCTCTCTTGTACATGGCCACAATAAAATATAAAGGTCTATCTGATTTAACTATCATCTATCACAATGTAGGCCAAGAGAAGTGTCTGCTATAATGCAGTTCAAAGACTTGATGAGATGTGCTAGGATTCAGCAGTCATAAATACTAGTTTATCTTGACAATCTGATGTCAATTATTGAAATATTGGTCTGCTGAACTTTATAATCTCAATCTAGATATTGGTATCTAGGTTCACCAATAGGGTTGGGCTACTCTTATTTCATTCACATAATTTCTTAGGAATTGAGGGGAAGGGGGCAAGGAAGGGTGAGAACAACTAACTTGATACTAGATGCTCTTCCAACTACCTAGGAAGTCTCTACATGTGGAATTCAGCCTCGAATAGAATATTGAAAGAAAAGCATTTTAGAGTAGACTACCACTACAAAAAGAAAGCTTTATTTCTTCTTTGTAATATATTACTGTTAAAAAGAAAGAAAATTGTTCAAGAAACAAATCTACTGTTAATAACTTTAGCTAAATTAGTCAGAATTTTAGCAACTAAGTGCTGCTCTACATGAAGGATCTTTTTGCATATCGATCACTAAAATCATGCATTACAGTGATTCAGCCTGAAAGCGACTACAGCACGAGTCATTATTTTTAAGTTTTTCCTATCCAGGGTTGGTGTAGCTGATGAATCAACCATAGCTGATACACAATACTTTGAGCCTCCAAAGCTTTCTGAACTTGAAGTGTCAACATTGGAGTAGAGAAAATAAATCCGTACAGTATTCATTTAGGAAACAGAAAGCAAATGCAAACTTGCAAGATGAAGGATAATTGGAACAGAAATTATGATAATTGTGAAAAAGTTATAGAATTCTGCCAGATCAGGAAACAGAATATTGACTCAATGATGTGACTGCAAAACAGACACACACATTTTGGCTGTACCCTTAGAAAAAAAAAGTCTGGATTATGGCCAATAATAATTCTGCTTCACTCTGCATTGGTCATACTCCATTTCAAGTATGGTGTCCAGTTCTTGGCATTGCACTGGAAAAAATCAGTCAAACTGGAAAAGGTTTTGAGCTGGACGATGAGGACAGTCTGAAGACTAGAAATAAATCCTAAAGAGAGATTGAAAGAATGATGAAGATAAATCTGAGAAGTATATGATATTTGTCTTTCTTGAAGAAAGTTGCAAAGTTTATTCTTCTGGAGTATGGAATACGATGTATTTATAAGTATATTTATATTACATTCCTGTTAATCTAGGTGGCTCTGAAGTCAATAAAAGATTTAAATTAAGAAACAGATCCCTTCTAATGGTCTAACTAAATGTAGAAGAAAATTATAATAGTAAGGGGACTTGAACAGTAGAACAGTTATCCAGAGAGTTAAGGGATTACCCTTCAGTGGAACTGTTTAGACAGAGGCTAGGCAGTCATGCAGTTATGTCTCACCGGACTTCTGCACTGAGCAAAAAGTTGAATTCACTGCCCTCAATTCTCTGTATGAACTCTGTTGAAATAACGCACAACTGTAAACCTGCTCTTTGAGGGGAGATGTAACCTAGCCACCCAAAACAATTTTTGGAAAAAAAAAATCTACTCAGACCACTGCAGCTTTATCAAGCTTGAATTTCACTTTAATCCTTCCTATTACACAGTGTTTACACTAGTTCAGCATCCTCATCTAATTTATGTGCCTGATAGGTGTACAGTTGAATGTTGCAGAAGACTGATAACACTTCAGCCAGTCTAAAACCTTTGGCTGATCTCATCCAAAAGCTTCATATAGGTTTTTAAGAATGTGGGACATAGGATAGAATGTCACAGGAATCCACAAAAAGGTTCTGTAGACTCTGTTTAAAATGGTCATTAATTCTGCCTTTTGAAACTTCCTCCTAAAGATCAGAGTGAAATAATTGTGTCCTGCCTTCACACATAGATCACTAATGATGCTATCAATGCCCTGCAACCAGAGTCATCAAAGCTGATGATAGTTCTTGGAGAACCTTCAAGACTTGCAGTTCCCTTACTTAATAGAGAAAACCAGGCTATTTTGGTACCAAGCCTAGATAAAAAATTACGAATCTATGTAATTTGCTTCATTAAAAAGTACTGGAAAAAAGAAAGAACTTGAGATTGGATAATAGTTACAGCCTAGAATTTCTTAAGGTATGGTGGTTAAGGTGCTGGCACTGCGGAAAAGAGACAGAAGAGGCGGGCAATGACAAAGACAGAAAAGGCGGGGGTTCAGTACTGTAAAAGGACCCAGCCACTGCGACCAGGCTGCTATTCACCAAAGGACTGGCACCACTTTTGGGTGGTGGTGGTGGGAAAGTGTTCTTATGGAGCGAAAAATATGGTATAAAAGTAATAAAGATAGGATTTTTTAAAAATCTAATAAAACTGCAAGTTTTAAAGCGTCTGGACCCATTCCACATTACAAAACAGCATCTATAAGTCTATTCAGTCAATCTATCTGGTTTAGTGAAGGTTACTGGAATGGTTATGGATAAAACTACAGGTGGTTTAATCTTATTTAATCCAAATGTATTGTTTGCATTCCCTGCCCTCATCAACTGAAACTAATATGACATGTTCTTCAGAATAGTATCAAGACAATTTTAAAGACTCACTACAAAAGGTGCAAATAAGACAGAATTAAGCACTATGGAAACCAAATCTATTCATTTATTGCACACAAATTATGAAATTGAAGGCAAGTGCATTGTCCATTTCTTCACCACCTCTGATGATTACCCAGGCTTGCTTAGTTTCAGGAAAGGGATTGCATTTTTCCCCTTAGGCTGATCTAACACCATTATTTTCAAGATGAATAAGTACATATTGTTAGCACTTCTTCCAAGTGGAATAGTACTTTAGAAGCATTTCATATGTCTCAGTTCTCACTTTACATCTTTAAGGCTTATCAAAATTATCAAAATGCTATCAGGAGAAAAAGTTGGAATACACAGTTTTCTTAAGAAAAGGAATTAAAAAGGATTAACTCCTATCATGATGCATTTCTTTCAGGAAGGAAAATGCCATTTAAATAATTTATTGCTCTTTAAAGAAACATGTGGGAGGATGATTCTTTGTCATGTATCAGGCTGTGCTTGCATATTCTTTGCCAAGAACTATTTTTTACAATATTATTTTCTTATGTATGGCTGTAAAGGTTTCAGAAACAAATCTGAAATGAGCAGCTTAAATATTCTCACTGCCTCTTTCCTCCTCTTGTCTCCTCCTTGAGCTTGCCACTAGGACTGGAGCTTAGCATCTCTTTGTCCATCACTTCCACTACCATCCATATTTCCTCATCCTAAAGAGGAGAAAGCTCCTAGGAAAATACCACCACCAGCTTTCTACGGTTTTGTTGTCCCCTATCTGGCACTTTTAAAGGGAGACGATTTTGCACCTGGGACAACAGCCAAGATTTTGTAGAAGTTTTTCCTTTTAAACATTTGTAATGAGAGGAACAGCCACTGCTAATGCTCTGATAGTGACACAATTGTGCTCAGTTAAAAAGAGAGCTAAAACAAACTATATCTCTCCCTCAATGATTACATGGATTTTTAAATTATCATATCTAAGCCTGTCTTTATTTGGGGAGGAGGGAGAAAGTAAACTTCTGAAATGCTAAAAGAATTGAAGTTGTGTTTTTGATCTTAAATATGGGCAATTATTAGCTTCATGCTATTTGTGGATGCTAGAGATATGCTGCATTTTCTTGCAACCCAATTATACCGAAAGGAGTTCTGTGGCACAGTGGTTAGAATGCAGTAGTGCAAGCTAGGGCTGCTGACTGCTGGCTGCCAGCAGTTTGAGTCTCACCAACTCAAGGTTGACTCAGCCTTCCATCCTTCCAAGGTTGGCAAAATGAGGACCCTGATTGTTGGGGGCAATATGCTAACTCTCTAAACCACTAAGAGGGGTTAAGTGCTATTGCTGTTGTTCTTTTATATTACACAGCAATGTTGAGCAGAAAGCAGTTGGTTTCTAGACACCCATCTATCTCATCCTAATTCTGAAGACAAGTTGAGTTTCAAAGAATCTGGGTTGCTAAAGGTGCATTTCCTTTATAAGAAATGTGCACACACACACACACCCTAAAATTAGATTGATAGAGTGTGATTCCAGAATATCCTGAATTTTACCCTAGGAGGCATTGCACTAAGACTCAGAGAACTAGAAGGAAGCCAGTTGCTGCACATTAATAATCTCTCTTACCTTAGTATTAATGTTGCTGTAAAAAATTAATGCTTCTAAGAGTACTGAAATGCCAGACAACTATTTGCCACAGCTGTTCCCTTTCATTATGTTGTAGCAGGATAAGTTGTAGAATCCAAATAGGCATATAATGCTTTAATCAGCATAAAATAAAACAGCACAAACTAACAAGCAAACTTCCAGGTTCACCAAACTTCTTCCCCTCCAAAACAGATGTTAAATTCCCTCTTTCACTTTCAGTAGCTTGTTAGGAAGGAGAAATGAAATAGAGGAAATGCTATGAAGCCTTAATGAGGTACATCTGTCTATACAAAATAACTTGCAGCGTTTCTTGTGTATTGAAAGAGTCTTCATAGAGATCAGTTTCTAGGATGAAGTGGAAATTGTAAGTGGCTTTGTAAAAGGAAGAGTACATAAAATAAAAGAAATGTGATAGTTCCTATACTGTTGAACATTGGGAATTTGAAGTAATTGAAGCAGATATCACTTTCTCAATTTTAATGGTCTTCCACACTCTTTTGTTGCCTGAGGTTGTAGGCAATTAAACATCACAGAATCTCTAGGTCCAAATAATGCAGGTCAGTGTAAGCAACAACAGGAGCAACTTCAACTGGGATGTCCATATCTGAATAGGGCAGCTTTATTAATGAAACCAGGATGCTCACATTTTTACCACCCAACTTCAAATAGTCACCTCATTTCTAAAAGACATTGACTTATTCACAGTGTCTATTCTAATCTCAATCTTTTCCTAGAGATATAGAATCCCCAGCTGTCTTTTCAATTATGTTCTTTTTTTGTGAAAATGTAATCTCAAGATAAGGTTTTAAAATCCAAACTATCTGAACATTATTTTTATTAGATTTTTATCCTGCCTTTATTTTATGAGTAATTCAAGGCTGTAAACATACTTAATACTCCTTCCTCCTCCTATTTTCTGCACAACAACCCTGTGAAGTCAGTTAGGCTGAGAGACAGCGACTGGCCCAAATACACCCAACTGGCTTTCATGATTAAGTCAGAATTGGAACTCTAGTCCCCTGGTTTCTTGCCCAGAACCTTAACCATTAGACCCAAAATGGTTTTCAGTGTGCTTAAATAGCCCCTGAATTGAATCTCACAGCCTCCAGAGGTTAAAAATAAGGTGTGGATGATACCAGTTTCAGGTACAACTTTTAGTACTTGAAATAAAATAGCTGAGCTGAACACTTGAGTGATTTCACAAAAATGTACTGATTTCTATCCTTGAGCTGTCTGTACCATATGTTTAACCCTTTCTTTCCAACTGCCTTTTGCTGCTGCATTTGCCTTCCAAATGTGCTAGTCCACAGCTTTAAGATAGAACTAAAGTAGCTTAGTGGGGAAAGTTTCAGATGAAAAACAGCCAAGAAGGACACAACATAATTCTCCCCTTCAAGAGGTACTTTACACCAGGAAGCAGCCATCTAAGCTTTGTTACCCCTTAATACAGCATCAGGCACGTTTATTGTTTGCTATGCAGAAGTAGCTGATACTAATTTTAAACTGATGAGAATTTGTGGTGTCATTTTTTTCTGTGAAAGGCTATTTCCTGATTTGCTTGCTTTAATTCCTCAAATTAGTTCAACATCTCTATAGGAAACATTTATGTGAATTGCATCCTTAGCCAGGCATAGATCTACTTTCTGACTTCATGAAGGGCAGTGGTGTTTTCTCCATTTCAGACAGTCCTCTGAAGATGTGATATGCCCCACGGGGATTTATATAAGGAAGCAAATTCTATTTAAATCACTTGTTCCTTTTTATCCAGTTCATTTCTGAGTCAGAGCTGATGGCCCTCTTTGAATCTCTTGGAATGGTCAAGGCCCAGTCTTCTTTGGTGGTCTCCTCTCACAGCTGGCTAGGCAGGCAATGAACATTCGAGTACAGTCACTTCCGGAAAACCCCAACAGCAAGAGAGGCAGAGGACAAGGAGGGAAAATGGCTTAGTGGTTGTAATATTCTGACCTATTGGATGCCCCACATGGAAAAGCTCACTGGGCTATTGTGGCATCAACAGGAGGGTTTTTTTTTTTAAATTATCCTGGATTTTATATATTCTAAATATATTCTAATTTTGGTTTATAATAGTGAATCTTTAATTCTGTTTTAAGGCACATTAAGCCACTGAATGACTCTCTTTTTATTTTACTAGAACCAATTCTAATATAAAATGAACTAGCCCTGAAAACACATATAAGGTGAATGGGGTCAGAATAAAGTGTACTTAACCTCCAGCTTAAACCCTCCCCCTACACACACACCTGGGGTAGGTTCCTGCCAGTTCTAACCTCTTCTATAGAAGAGGTTCCACAAATCTACCGTGCTGTTTAGAACTGGTTACAGCTCCCTCCTGCTGCCCGTCCGCACCACGCTTGTCCCGCCCGCCGCTCACTGATTGGCTGGCTCATCAATCGCCCTGCCCGCCTCTAAGAGTCCTATCTAAACCTTAAAGTCTTAAAGCTGTCAAGTTTGAACATCCCTGGTTTTTTTTTCTAAAGGATTAGGAGTACAAGGGTCTTGTAACTTGACAGCTTTAAGACTTGCGTGTTTCAAATGCCAGAGTTCCTGAGCCAATATGACTGGAGGAGGAATTCTGGGAGTTGAAGTCCACAAGTCTTAAAACTGTCAAGTTTGAACATCCCTGGGTTTTTTTTTCTAAAGGGTTAGAGTTGCAAGGGTCTTGTAACTTGACAGCTTTAAGACTTGCATGCTTCAAATGCCAGAGTTTATGAGCCAATATTTTGGTTGCTAAGCAAGAGCGTTGTTAAGTGAGTTTCACCACATTTTACAAGTTGGCCACGCCCACCCAGTCACATGGCTGGCAAGCCACTCCCACCCAGTCACATGGCTGCCAAGCCACTCCCACAAAGCAGGGCACATCTACAGAAGAGGTTCTAAAAAAGTTTGAAACCCACCACTGACGCACACATTCCTCTACACATTTTTTCAGACTTTCTCTGGACATTCCGATATTTGAACCCTCCATCTTCCATCTCAAAACTAGTCCAACTAAGAAAAAGAATTTTATTATTTTATTACCAGTATTTCTGAAAATTGCATCATTTTCTTATTTTTTCCAGACTCAAAGCATAGATGGGACTTGACATATTTATTTATTCTTCTCCAGAAACCTGCCTTGGTTTATTAAGGATGAAAGAACCCAAAATTAATATATAATTAATTAATATATTTATTTCTTAGCCGCACCCTCTCCCGAAGGACTCGGGGCGGCGTACAATGAAACATATGAAATAAATATGTGGACAAAACAAACATATAACAGAGACATATACCGAGACACACACAAGGAGGAGGTTGGCTGATAAATAAAAACAATTAAAATACAGTATTTAAAAACCCCTAGATAATTAAATATAATTAAAATACCCAGTTAAAAACCCATCAGGAGCGATGTGGTTAGATCAAAGTTGAGCCAGGCCAGCTGCTTGGAATAGGTGGGTCTTAAGCTTAATACGAAAGGAGCGGAGGTCAGAGGTATTCCTAATATCCGGAGGGAGGTCATTCCACAGGGCTGGGCCCGCCACAGAGAAGGCTCTACTCCTAGGCGCCGCCCCTCGACACTGTCTCGTGGACGGCACCTGGAGGAGGCCCTCTCTGTGCGAGCGGATTGGTCGCAGGGATGTATGGGGCAGAATACGATCCCGCAAGTAACTAGGTCCTGAGCCATGGAGCGCTTTAAAGATAGTTATCAAAACCTTGAAACGCACCCGATAGACCACAGGAAGCCAGTGCAGCTCGCGCAGGAACGGTGTCACATGGGAGTACCTAGTACTCCCCATAATTACCCGCGCAGCTGCGTTCTGGACCAACTGTAGCCTCCGGGTGCATTTCAAGGGAAGCCCCATGTAGAGAGCGTTACAGTAGTCCAAGAGAGACGTCACCAGCGCATGAGTGACTGTGCGTAAGGCGTCCCGGTCCAGTAGGGGGTGCAATTGGCGCACCAGGCGAACCTGGTGGAACGCCCCCCTTGCCACGGCTGTCACATGGTCATCCATGGACAGCCGGGCATCCAGGAGGACGCCCAAATTGCGCGCCCGCTCCACGGGGGCAAGTTGAATGCCCCCAATGGCCAATGATGGAATTAATTGGCTGAACCGGGGAGCTGGTACCCACAGCCACTCCGTCTTGGAGGGGTTGAGCTTGAGTCGGTTGTCATCCATCCAGATCCGTACGGCTTCCACACACCGGGACATCACTTCGATGGCCTCGTTGGGGTGGTTCGGGGTGGAAAAGTACAGCTGAGTATCATCAGCGTACAGATGGTATCCCACCCCGAAACCACAGATGATCTCACCCAGCGGCTTCATATATGTGTTGAACAGGAGTGGCGAGAGGACCGACCCCTGTGGCACCCCACAAGTAAGGGGGCGTAGGGTCGACCTCTCTTCTCCTGCCAACACACGCTGCATCCGGTCAGAAAGGTAGGAGCCGAACCACCGCAAAACGGTGCCCCGGACCCCCAACCCCTCCAGCCGGCGCAGCAGGATACCATGGTCGATGGTATCAAAAGCCGCCGAGAGGTCTAATAGGACCAGGATAGAGGAACAACCTCTATCTCTGGCCCTCCAGAGATCATCCACCAACGCGACCAAGGCCGTCTCCGTGCTGTGACCGGAGCGGAAGCCGGACTGGCGCGGGTCTAGATAATCATTTTCCTCCAGATGTCGTGGAAACTGGTAGGCCACCACACTCTCTACAACCTTCGCCAGAAAGGGAAGGTTGGAGACAGGACAATAATTGGCCAGCTCCAGAGGGTCCAGGGAAGGCTTCTTGAGCAAGGGTCTCACCACCGCCTCTTTCAAGGCGGCCGGGAGAGACCCCTCGCTCAGCGAAGCATTCACTAGGCCCAGGAGCCAGTCTTGTGTAACCTCCCAGGATGCCAGTACAAGCCAGGAGGGGCACGGGTCCAATAAACATGTGGTGGGTCGCAGTCGTCCACGCAATCTGTCCAAATCCTCGATGGCAACCAAGTCAAACTCCTCCCAGATCGATTCCTCAAGACTCGCCATGGGCGTCTCCATTGGATCACTGACAGGAACCCAATCTCTCCGGATTTGAGCGATTTTATCCTGTAGATATTTACCAAATTCCTCTGCCCTGCCCTGTAGGGGGGCCTCCCGTGGCCTCTGAAACAAGAGGGAGCGGGACACCCGAAACAGGGCGGCAGGGCGGTTCTCCGCGGATGCAATGAGAGTGGCACAATATTGGCATTTGGCCGCTCTCAATGCCACAAGGTACGTCCTTAAATGGGCTCGTGCCTGTGTTCGATCAAATTCGGAGCGAGAGGATCTCCAACGACTCTCTAGACGTCTCTTGCGGCATTTCATCACCCTCAGCTCCTCGGTAAACCAAGGGGCTAGGGTGGATCGTTGCCGCCGGAGAGGCCGCAAAGGCGCCACCCGGTTCAAGGCCCCGGTAGTTGCATTATTCCACGCAACCACCAGGTCCTCTACCCGGGGGCGGGTCAAGGTTACAGGAGGTGGCCCAAGCTCCGTCTGGAACCTATCAGGTTCCATCAGGCGCCTGGGGCGGAACCATCTGGAACTTTCCGGTTCCGCCTCCCCGCAGCGGGAGATAGCACCAGGGAAGTCAAGACGAAGGAGTGAGTGATCTGACCATGACAGGGGAGTGATGGTTAAGTCCCCTCCTCCCAGATCACTCAGCCACTGGCCAGAGACAAAAACAAGGTCCAGAGTGTGTCCTCCCTTGTGTGTTGGGCCCTGAATCATTTGAGTCAGGTCCATGGCTGTCATGGAAGCCATGAACTCCCGAACCCCCTCTGATGCTTCTCCCATCGATGGCAGGTTAAAATCCCCCATCACTAAAAGTTTGGGGGTCTCAACCGCCACCGATGCGATCAGCTTGAGGAGTTCGGGCAGGGCTGCTGATGTATAGCGAGGAGCCAGGTATACTATCAGCAGGCCCAACTGTCTCCCAGGCCCCCATTTCACAACAAGGGATTCACATCCGGACGTCTGTGGCACAGTAGACTCCCTCGGCTCTAAGTCCTCCCGAATAATTGCTGCCACCCCGCCGCCCCTTCCCTGGGCCCGGGGCTGGTGAAATGCTCGGTAGCCTGGTGGGCACATTTCCACGAGGGGAAGACCTCCCTCGTGGCCCAACCAGGTCTCCGTTATTCCCGCGAGGTCCGGCTCCCCCTCTAAAATTAGATCGTGAATGAGGGGGGCCTTGTTAACAATGGACCTCGCATTGCATAACAACAGCCTCAGGCCTTGGGTCTGTAACTCTTGACCACCTAGAACGCGGGGGTTGGTACAAGCGACCGGGTGTAACCAGCAACCACGGTCTCCCAACCGACTGTAAGTTCTTAAACTGTCCTCGTATCTGCCCCTCCCTGCGACCGTTGGAATTAAAGAGCCCTGTATAGGAATGGTGTCCTCCCCCTCCTCCTCCCTTCCGCCCCTTCTGCTCGCGACCACACCTGGGGGCCCGGCTCTCACATCGCTCCTGATCTGACCCACCCGCCCCACAACCCCCGAGACCCCACCCCTACAAATTTTTAAAAAACAACTGACTAAAAACCCCCTGAGTCTCCGCTTCCTCCACCTCTCGGGATTAATAAATCCGTCATCAAGGTGGGCCCTCGAAAGGGCGGAGGGCCACACCTGCAAGAGGGGGGACTCTCGCAGTAGGATCAGGTCTGACCTTAAATACATAAAGTGTTAAAAGAGTTCGTCGTCGGGGCTTAGGGTCTGTGCTGAAGATGTCATAATCCAGTAAAAATGTGAAGAGCATGATTGCAGCAAAACAGAATAGTCCAGTCATTAGACTTAGATGGGGGGGTGATGGTAATAGGTTGGTTAGATGACAATCAAGAGGTGGGGGCGGTGGGTGGTAGGTGGCAAATGGCAAGGGGTAGTTGGACTGTAGTTGGAATAGGCAGGGGGCAGATGGTCAATCAGCAGTGAATCATATAGGGTAGGAAGAAGTCCTCTAGGGCTCACGCAGATGGAATCCAGGGCAGTTGTTAATAAATAGTCAGCAGGGGGGGTAGGTGGGGTGCAGTCAAGTGCACGATGACAAGGGCCTCCTGGCAATCCACCAACAAAGCTCCCCCCCCCAGTCTCTATGCAGCCTCCTGAATCATAGTCGTAGTCCTATTCCTACCAGGTCCTAGGCTTTTAATCCTGCCTTGGCCTGCAACTGCGAATTTGGCCCCCAAACCACCATTCCAGGCCCCAACGCCGCTCCCACCGGCCTCCCATCGTCCTCCAGCTTCCTTCTCGGCCTATCCATCCAGTCTTTGCCAGCCTCAAAGGTCCCGGCCGGTCTCCAATCCTCGCAAATTCGGCCAACATGGTTTTTAAACCTTTTCAAACCTCCCATAGCTCCCACAGCTACCTCTCACAGCAAGCTGCAAGCCGAGGGATTTGGCGTCCGGCGCTTCCAGCCTTCGCCACCTCAATCCACGGTCCCAGATGGTCCTAGGTCACCAGCCTCCAACCTGAAGTCCAAATTCGGCATCGCTGGTATTGGCGCGCCTCCTACACTCCGTCCGCCATTTCGAGGCCGTCTGCTTCTCCTTCAATCGGCTCCAAACGCAGACGGCCTCTCTGCGGCTTCTCCGGGCGCCTCCTCCCATCGGCTGCATTTTCAGTTCGTTCCTCACGTTCCTCATGCTTTTTCCAGACACCCAGCTACCCTGGAGGACCCATTTGGGTCATAAAAGAAACCAGGGTAGCTGTTTACTGGGGACCCGGCCCCCATGCTGGAAAAGGGGACCGGCAGCACTCCTAGTTCCCCGGAAAGCGCCCCGCAGAACACGGAGCTCTAGCGGCCGACCGCCATTCCTCCGGAAGCTCCTCTTTAAAATCCTGAAACTTATTCTGTACATTCTTCAGAATGAATCTAATCTAACCAAAAGTAATTATACATTGAGACTGTTTATGTTTACTCTGTTTATTAAAAATAGATTCTTGATTTCACAGATGCTGGGAGCTTAATGCTGGAAATATAAAATGGATATACCAAACTCCAATTTTAGTGGCTATTGGGGTAAGAGTACTTATTCAGCATGCATCTAGTAAACATTGAACTCAGGGGTGGGTTCCGGTCAGTTTACTGCCAGTTTGCTTGTGTGCTAGCTTTGCTCATGTGTGTGGATGTGCGCTGGATGTGCGCTGCCCGCGCATGCACAGTTCAATTAAAATTGTTCTGCGCATGCACAGAACTAAAAAAAATATGGCGGCGATGGCGGCAGTGACGGCGGTAACCGGGGAACTGGCTCGGTGGCATGGCAGGCCTGGGTTGCTGCCAGTTCCAGTGACCCAGGACGCCATACCACTACCGGTTCGATTGAACTGGGCCAAACCGGTAGGAACCCACCTCTGATTGAACCTTGTTGTCCTATCCTATCCTATTCTATTAATACAGAAAATGATATCTCTTTCTTACCATCTAATGATTATTCATATTTTTTGCAGATTAGTTATGATAACCCTAGTATTTATCTATAGACAATTGCAAAAGAATGTTATGTATAAAATGAGATTAGCATCTCTACCCTCTTCTGCCTTAGTGACTATGAGAGACCAACAAGGTTTTGACACTATCCCACATCATCTCATATCACCGATCATCCTTATTTGTTATTTTTTATTTGCATATTGTTTTTAACAACACAAATTGTGACGTAGAAGGTAGACACCAATCATTTCCCCATCACTTCATCATTCAGCATATTCCAACCCATATCTCAATAGTTTGAATGTCGCTATGCTATTCTTTCAAGTTTGCTGAGTCCCATAATTATATTTACCCATTAGAGAGAGGACTTGTAGTTCAGTGCTTAGATGCTTCTTATGCAAATCTTAGGCTCAGTTCTTGCTTCTCCAGATAGGATTGGGAAAATGCCTCCATCAGCAGGCAGACAATAATTCTGAGTGAGAACATCTGACTTCATTTAAAGGTAGTTTTCTTTGTTCTTATTTTCAGAAAGACTGAAAGTTGAAGCCCTTTCTCTTTTTCCAGTCTTTCAAGGGAAAGGAGAGGAGAGTCGCTTGAAAGTATAGCTCTATTACAATCAGATCTGTTCTTCAGCTACAGTATTGCTACTTTATTTTTTAATCTAGGAGCTTGCTCTCATTTGATAATTCCTATTCTATACCCCCGGACAGTTTTTCTCTGTGCAAGAAAGCATTTTGGCTGGCAAAGAACTGAACAATCACTTTTATTGATGCTTTTCTTTTTGTTGTACTTTATGGAACAGGAGATGACATTTTATGTCACAATCATGAGTGAGATGCTGTGACTGCTTTTGATATGTGAGAATAAAACACTCCTTCTTGGCATACATGCCAAGGTATTGCACTTCTTTTCTATTCTTTTGAGCTGCTTGAATTATTTCAACGCTGAACTCTACATCCTTTCAAAGCTGCCACTTTAAATTGCCTATTGAAAGATAAAATTACATTTCCCCTTTTTTAAAAAAGTAAAAGATGCAGTTAAAATACGTTGTGTTTGTTAAAGTCACATTCTGTACTTTAAGGAGCAAGGTACATTGCTTTGTCGGGTATGCACATTGCTGGTGGTGGTTCTCTTGGGATGAATCCTGTTTCACCATCACCCCTCTAGGACAACTTGCTGTGGCTAACTCGCCACAACTGACTCACCCTGGTTGATTCACCCCGGGGACAACTCATCTTAGGATAACGCAAGAGAGAAACAAGTGAATTGCAGCAGGCCTTGTGATGCTTTAAGTTTGAACCTTCTCAAGTTAGAAGTCCTCAAGGCTGGTGTGAGCTGCAATTCTACTTCTCCCACTCTTTAGTCATCGCGTGCTGAATTGTGCTGCAGTGAGTTGGCCTGTGGTGAGTTGGCCACAGTGAGTTATCCCATTCCGACCCCTATGTGCCAGTTCCTGGTCTGGCTCACTTAGACAGCAGGGTAACTCAATACTGTTGGCATTACTTTCTTGCAATTAGTTGCAAATGGAAGTGTAAATATATTGGGTTGTTTTTTTTTAACCAAGCTGTAACAGAGTGATGCATCATTTATTTTTTCATAAGTCTGTTCTAGCTTTGCTACTTTCCAGTGCTGAGTGTGAAGTTCAGAAAAGAGGTATTTTGGCAACTACCGTGTTTCCCCGAAAATAAGACAGGGTCTTATTTTCTTTTGGCCCACAAAATATGGCTGGGGTCTTATTATCAGGGGAGGGCTTATTGTTTTGGGGCTGCCAGGCGGCTGCTCTCTTGCATGCGGGCTCTCAAACAGCTGGGCACAGCCTCAGGGACGAACAGCTATGTCACGCCGTCACAGCAGTGCAACACAGCAGCCATGAAGCGACCACGTTCACGAGCAGCCACCCGGCAAACCCCCTTTCCAGCCGGTCACAGTACCATTCACTGACCTAGGGGTATCGCCAAACCGCATGAGCGCCTGTTTACTGTTGCCTGGCTTCTGTGGCTTGGCGCCTTAGAAATGCCAGTGAATGGTGCGCTGCACGGCTGGAGAGGTGGGTTGCGCGAGCGGCTGTTCCGCTTGCATGCCTCCCAGCTCACGATGCCCTGGCCCAGCTCTCCCTGCAGAGCCAGAGCACCTCCGCTGCCACCACTGCCGCCATCCCAGCATGGCTTTTTGGGCGGCTTCCAAACTGAGTCTTCTGGCAGTGGCCGCTCTGGGCATAAGCTCTATGGTTGTGGGCCGATTCACGGGAGGGCATACTTCCAGAGTGTGCTGCTCCTGTCATCCCAGCATGGCTTTTTCGGCAGCTTCCAAATCCAGTCTTCAGGCAGTGGCCGTTCTGGGCGTACGCTCTATGGTTCTAAGCTCTTGAACTACGCTCTGCTGGCAGCGGCCCACAACCATAGAGTGTACATGCGACAGCGCAACACAGCCGTTCACCCCTGAGACTGTGCCCGGCTCTTTGGGAGCCTGCTCGCAAGAGAGCAGCCGCCTGGCAACCCCCCTCTCCAGCTGGGCACAGCACTGCTCACCAACCTAGCAGTATTCCAAAGGCGCCAAGCAATGTGATCACCTTTGTCTGTCTGTCCGTTCCCCCTGGTTCCCATGGTTTGGCACCTTCGGGATACCGCTAGGTTGGTGAGCAGCGCTCTGCCTGGCCGGAGGGGGGGCATTGTCCAGGGGGCTTGTTTTCAGGGGAGGGCTTATATTTTTGCCCACCTGAAAAATGTGGCAGGGCCTTATTATCGGGACATGTCATATTTTTGGGGAAACATGGTATATTTATTATTTAATATAGAGATCAGAGACTTAATAAAGGAATCAGTCTAAAAAGCAGTTAAATAAATGTGGCTGTCACTGTCTTGGCCAGTTTTATTCAAAAATAAACGTCATGTATTTTTCAAGTAGTTTCTCAGAAGCTCTGCAGTAGCATAGATCAAAATTAAAAGTTTCTTAGATAGGTGAGATAAATTCAACAAATGTACTAATATTGGAAGTAACTCTGGACTTTTTATACTAGTTCAGCTTTGCTGCCTGGTCATCTTGACAGTATTATGTTCCAGATAAAAGAAAGTGTTGAAATTACTGCATTATTGCTTCAGATAGGAAGGCAGTGCAGAGAGTGGTGAGAATGGCAGAAAAAAATCATTAGTAGGTCACTCCCTTCTATCCAGGACATAGCATATAAGAGTAGGGTACCTAGTATTATCTGGGATGCTAGACATCCTCTTCACAATTTGTTTTTCCTGATCTGATTCCCTCTCTTCAGAGAGGAGGCTTCATGGTATCCGAAGCAGAACATTTAGATTCAGTCATAGTTTTGTTCCATTTAGCATTAACCTTGTAAACTGCCAAGTTTCCTCTTTCCAATGTGTATGTGTGTGTGTGTGCACGCACACACACACACACATACATATGTGTGTGTATATGTGTGTAGGTATGGGTGTAGGTATATATATGTACACACCAGTGACGTGCGGTGAGGTTTATGACTGGTGAGGCAACTGACACAGTGCTGGGTTTCAAATATTTTTAGACTTGTGGACTTCAACTCCCAGAATTCCACAGCCAGGCATGCTCAGTTCCAATTTAAAGCGACAGCATTTGTTTTTCTCCTTTGCTCCTTCTTTCTTTTTCTTTTTCTTCTCCTTCCCCTCCTTCCTCCCTCTCTCCCTTCCTCCCCCTCTCTCAAACACACACACACACACACACACACACACACACACACACACAGAAGTTGGATTGGACTATCTCTCCTACCCCTTCCCTCTCTCACTCACTCTCAAACAAACCCCCCCACACACAAAAGTTGGATTGGATATCTTTTCCAGTGGCTTTAAAGCAGCTCCTCTGCCATCCCCTCCATCCCCCTGCTGCCTTTCCCAAACACCTCCACCATTGCAAATGCAGCCTGCTGTCTGGGTGGGAAATGCCTGGAACACAATAAAGCCCACCCACCACCTCCTGCTGGCAGGCTGGGGTGAGAGGAGAGGCAGAGAAGCCGGAGGGGAGCCGAGCCGAGCCTTCCAAAAGAAAGAGGCTGGGGGGAAGTGTGTGTACTACAGCATGGCTCTTTGCCTGGCTTCCTGCCTCCTCCTGTGGTCTCCTCAGTGCTCGCTTGTGCTCTCCCTCCCCAAGTGTAGTTTGATTGCAGGTGGAGCCACGTTGCCTTTTCAAACTTGTAATCAGTGAAGCTGGGCTAGATTTTTATATAGTTTTATCCAGCTGTGTGTGTGTGAGAGAGAAATGAATGGGGGCCTGGGGAGGAAGTCACTACACTTGGGGAGGGAGAGCACCAGTGAGGTTAAGCAGAGTTGATTGCAGGTGGAGCCACGTTGCCTTTTCAAACTTGTAATCAGTGAAGCTGGGCTAGATTTTTATATAGTTTTATCCAGGTGTGTGTGTGTGTGTGAGAAATGAATGGGGGCCTGGGGAGGAAGTCACTACACTTGGGGAGGGAGAGCACCAGTGAGGTTAAGCAGAGTCATCCACGGTGAGGCAGCAACTAGCTCAGCTTTTTCCTTTTACTTTTTTTTTCCATGATGAGAGTGGTGAGGCTGTGCCTCACCTGCCTCACCTGACTGCACGTCACTGGTACACACACACACACACACACACACACACACACACACACACACACATTTGTTTTCGTAGATTTTCACGGTATGCTGGTCTATATACATAATGTAGCATGTGTATTTGTGTGTTATGTATGTGTTCTCTTGAGAGCAGGCAACAGAATTTCATTTTTAATGTGGGCCAGTGTGCTCACAGTAAAAAAAATGATAATAACAGTTATCTTATCTAAATATGTCCTCAAAACAGTCCAAAACATACCTCTAAAAGATGATGGAATAAAACAATTCTGTTTTACAGCTGAACTTTGTCCTGTTCCTGAATACTGTGAGGGTGCTGGCCACAAAAATTTGGGAAACTAATGCTGTTGGCTACGATGTCAGAAAGCAATATAGGTATGATGTATTTCCAGAAGCAGTCTCGACTAGAACTGATTTGATCAGATACGATGTTTTTTTTACTTGTAATGAAGAAGTCTTCTGTTTGGAAATACTTTGGTTATCTTTTGCCAGGAGAAAAGCTAGGTTGGACTCCTGAAGGACTGGTTGTATAAAAAAGCCAAAGATAATTTCCCTACTTTCACAGATGGCTGGACTATATAATGAGCTCAAGGTATAATAGGAGGATTAATTTGAGTTAGCATTAAGAAAAACTTGTTTAAGATAATATATAGCAGCCTTGGTCATGGATGTTCTCAGATAGAAGACAGGCAAACATATTCCCTGAATTTTCTACATCATCTAAAAGGCTGAATTAGATGATCTACATCACAGTTTTTCAAGCTTCTTTGAACCCTAGTTCTGGGAAAATATGCACACACAATATCTGTGTATATATGCATCACCATGTTTTCTATTGGATTTAAAAGCCCATTTAGTCAAATTACTAGCAGATTTTGTATACCAAGCTCTGTATGAAATTTAACTTAAAAGAAAGTGTCGATGTTTGGGGATGT
This sequence comes from Natrix helvetica, assembly GCF_964273705.1. Lineage (NCBI taxonomy): Eukaryota > Metazoa > Chordata > Lepidosauria > Squamata > Natricidae > Natrix > Natrix helvetica. The sequence continues at coordinate 185,212,625 of NC_138548.1, forward strand.
GGAATCATTTTTGACTACTGGTGTTGGCTGCAGAATTTGATTTAAATCTAGGATATTTCAATGTTTGACAGACTTCTTTCTGATTCTGATCTTTCTAAAAATGATTACAGAAATGAGTAACACAGTGAAACATATATTCTATAATCAATTTATCTTTCATTTCTTCAACTTCAGGGATATTCACCTGTACAAAATATTTCCACACCAAAATGCAATTATTTCTTAATAATTCTGCCAATGCATGTTGACTCGTAAAAGCTTTTCTTGAATATTGGAAATGGAAATGATTTATAGAGAGAAGAAAAGGAACACACATTAACAGGAAGAGAAGCCAATATTGTTTTCATAGAATTACTAATCTATGACTTAGATGGACCTTACTTATGTTGGGGTGCTGCTGAATCAATTAACCTCAGGAACATATTGAGGCCAACTGATGTCCTAAGCACAGCCCTTCCATTGCTTCACTGATAAAATATTATGAGTTTGGTGACTTTCTTGCAGATGTTTCATTAGCAAATTAGGTAATATCTCAATGCGCTGGTGATGTTACCTAGTTCAGTAATAAAACATCTGCAAGGACACCATCAAGCTCAGAGAACACCAAGTTCCCCATAGTTTAACCCCGAATTACAAATATCTTCTTCTATGGGAGACTTTTGGCTCAGTAAATGCTGAACAAAACTTGAATGTGGCAAGGAAAGAATTAAAGGCATAATAGCTAAGGGACTAAAACTGTGTTGCCACTTCCCTTCCTGCTTTAAGAATGTACTTATTTTGCATAATAGTTAATCCTGGACTAATTAAAGCACAACTACAATTTTTGACAACAGAAGCAGTTTTCTAGAGAATAAACCTTTTAGCTCTTCAGGATTTTAGACAATGATCTTTACTAGTCTCCTCTGAAAAATATAGTAACTAAATGTTCTGCATGCAAAGGAGCACTTGATTTCTGAATGATGGCCCTTCCTTGCCATAATTGCTCTAACAATCTGTATATTCCTTCTTGTTGGCTTATCTAATAGTAATCACATTTAAGCCAGTTTTACATGGAGATTCATGAATGTGTTAGATTACTGGCAGTTAATAAACTAGTAATTCCATGGTCTGGATTTTCTAGTTGCATTTGATGAATAAAAAGGGATCACCACTCAAAAGAGATGATGAAGACATCTAAAATTTATTGTTACAGTACTCTTTGGCTTTGAAATGGAGGTGAGCACCGTCCCCTAGAGTCGGGAAAAACTAGCACATTTGTGCGAGGGGAACCTTTACGTTTACCTTAACCTTTATAAACTGGCACTGCCAATTAAAACTAGAAGCCCTTTGGGTGTGTTGTTACTATTTTTTTTTAGTCTTGCTATCAAGTTAATTAAAACCAGACATTTCAGTGGTGGATGGATAAATATGCTTTACTATGTTCCATGCTGCAAACAAATTACACATAGGGAAAAAAATGCAAAGCAATGATATAAGCCATATTTAACTATGTTTATCTGATAAATAAAATCAGAGATAAAGCAAAATAAGCAGCAACTTTCTGAATGATAAACTGCTACTCTTGTTTCAGTTCTGCAGCAAAGAGTGTATGCACTGTACAGGAAGAGATAGTCATGAGATTATAGCAATAGGAAGAATGGCAAGCATCATAACAAACAACTCCAGAAATATTCTTCCAGCGTAAAATTGAAGAATAGGACATCTTTGGTCTGTGGTTTAACCAGATAAATAAAGATTTCTAGGCTCCGAATGAGATCAGCAACTACTCCAGGCAGAGGAGGAGTCCCCAATCCCTGGGCCACAGCCCACTACCCCACTACCCCACTATGGGGAGCAGCAATCACCTCCAAGTCTCAGTCCCAAGTCGTCCCTTCTGTCTTAACTGTTCTTGCCTTTTGACAGCTCTGCACATGCACTCACTGGGAATATGGGAGCCTGTTCCTCTGCCTTGCTGATGTCTGATTCTTAAAGGCGTTGAGCCTTTAAGAACTGAGCTGCAGAAGTGAGAGGGTGAGCACATGAGCATGCACCCCCACTTACACAAGCAGCATGTGAACATGCTCCATTTGTGCGTGTGGCAGGCACACGTGCCTGGTGCTCATGCAAATGAGTTGTGCATGTGCTTGCCCACCACACACGCAGAACCATCCCCTCCCTCCAACCCCACCCCACCCGCACTTGTCCACAAAGTCAAAAAGGGGAACTGAGGTAGAGCTTCCACAGAAGTGACTCTGCTTTCTCCAAACTTACACATTGCCCTTTGGCAAATACCCTTTATAGCTAAGAAACTTGGAATGTGTAAGATTGCTGTTTATGTCATGTTCATCATATGCAGCATCTGATAGTCTCATAATTATAACTTCTCTTAACTTTCTTCCAGAAAACTAGCAAAATCCACTTTAATTTTGATCTTCGTCTTTGGTGTGCATTACATTGTCTTTGTGTGCCTACCTCACACGTTCACTGGGTTAGGCTGGGAGATCCGGATGCACTGTGAACTCTTCTTCAACTCATTCCAGGTCTGGTCCCATGGTACTACTACTTATCATTTATGAACCACTCAGATGTTCAGTTACAAAACTGGCCACATTGCCATATTTCTTGCTGCAAGAGATAACTAATGAAAAGGAATCACATGTTCCAAAATTCAGCAATAATTGAAAAGCAAATTATATTTACGGTATATTGTAAGCATGCAATTTAGTCTGTACACATTTCTTAAACTCTGAAAAGCAACCCTAAAGTCCTCTGGATAAGATTAGGAAGAGAGATGATTCCAAGAGCTGCTTCTTCTTCTTTTCTGCTGAAGATGCTGCATAAAAGAAACACCAGATTCTCCATAATTCTCCAGATATAGCTAGCTCTTGATCTTTCAGTTTGACCACAGGAGTTGGTATTTATTTGTAGCAAAATTGATTGTCGTTCTCAAATCCCATGTCATAAGAAATCTGTTTGCTTCTAAAGCTCCACAATATCCTTCTGTTGTTTTCTCAAAGGATTGGCACAAGAAAGCCCTGAAAAAATATTTATCGGTGGAGTTTCTTTTGTAAAAATCTTTTCTATGTACTGTATGTGACAATCCAAGATTCTTTAGAAGTATTTGCACTTAAAATCTTTTGCATTAAAGATGTGAAGTAAGCACTGAGCCTACTTTATGAAACAATAAAGTCCTTGGAGCAAAACAAATGAAATACAGCTTCAGCACAGTGATCATGCCATAACATTTATTGCCTTCCAATCTCTGTTGCATGAATGAAAAATGAAACAATCCTGGAGGAATAGAATAGAATAAAATAGAATAACTTTATTGTCACTTTGTACACTAATCAGCATATGTTAAAATGAAATTTTGTTGCATATAGCTCTCAAAGGGTCACCACCTCCAATATACATTACATGAATATGACAAATAAACAAATACAAACATATGTATATGCCCACATATATTACGACACAGATATTATTATGCTCCATCAAAATCTGCTAATTAAATTTATTTTGAAATGAAAAGTATTTATAACATTTCAGAATCTCTTCTTCTGTTTCCTCTACACTTTTTCCATTGCATCATCTGATCATTGAAGATCACTGTAAAATTATTTCTAGACTGACAGAGTGGAATGGTATCTTTAAGAAGATACCTCTTACAGATAAAGCTATATTCTTGCTGTGTTTTTTAACAAATCTAAGAACTAATAGTAACACATTGCAAATATTGTACACATTCTTTATTAAAAGAATGAGGTTATGTGCTTGCCTTATACTACAAAATTTATTGAGTCTAGTTTCCCCAGGGCATTTATAAAGCCAAAACCAATCTTAAATCTTTCACAAACTCTTTCTATTAATGTTTGATCATTATACATTCAAAAATAAAATAAAACCCACCCAGACAAGGTGATAGGAGTCTGTTACCCACACAATGAAAATGTTAAATTTACATTATAAAGCCATTACTAAGTCAATCTTAAAACTATATTTTAACACTAACAGCAGAACTAACTGTAAAACTCTACTGCTACCTTAATACCTAACCCTTAACCCTTAACCCTAACCCTAACCCTAACCCTAACCTTAATACGGCAGTAAACATGAACCCTAAGATCAATATTATTCAACCCTTAATTTAGTACTATGTTAAACCTTGCCAAACTGTAACACTAATTTAATAACACTAGATTTTGTTAGCATTACAGTTCGGCTAACGCTCATTCCAATATTGCTCTAACTATACACAACAATCTAGCACTAAATCTAAACCCTACCAAAACTATTTAATCCTATCCACCTAATCTTACCTCCTACCTGAGCCAAACCTAATCCTAATTCGACCCTAAAATTTGGCCATAAAAACAAATAATAAGCCTTAAACCTTATATAAACTAAGCACCTAACCCGAACTGTAACTTAACCTTGCTGTCAATACTAACTATAAACTTTAACATTCACCTTAGCTATAACTTTTATTATAATCTGTACAATAACCCTAATGCCTAATGGTAGTCATAGTCCAGATTCTTAAATCCTTATAACAATAATAACCTTAACTCTAACTCTAATCCTGTTACCATAAATCTGGTCCATGCTATAGGTATAGATTTTATTGTGAAATATATTTAGTTTTTGGGTCAAGGTAATGATAATTACGTTCCTTTTTAAATTCTTATTCTCAATTCTTCCTTCAGGGATTTTTTGTCTCTATCATCTATTGCTACTGTAATGGAGAGGTAAGTTTCTATTATAGAATAATGGAGGTGCAGTTGGAATGTGGTGTGTATGTGTGTGGTGTGTATGTATGTATTTTCATACTTGTGCACAGGGATTGCCCCTATGTCTCTCTCTCTCAGGAGGGGTTCTTATCTCCCCCACCACCACATGTTACACTCTCCCAACAGTCTTTTCTCTATGGAGAAAATGTGTTTGTATCTCCTAATTTCAAGGTGATGGGCATAGAAAACTACCTCTGCTTGTGGCTAGCTAGCCTTTCTGTAGCTAGCAGAGTGGCTGAGATGTACAGTAGGTTAAATTTGCTGTCAAAAATGAGTCTGCTGAGCCTCAGAAATACGCATTGCTTAATGTTAAGATCAAGGAGCTAATGACTGGAAGAAAGGAAAAAGGAAAATACCTAAAAAACCTGTGGGATGTAATTCATAATTCATTTTTCAGGCATAAAAAAGGAGGATGGCTTAGAACAAAATAGGTTTATTTACAGAATAGAGTTGGAAGGGAACCTTGGAAGTCTTCTAGTCCAACCTTCCTATACCCGTGATGGCGAACCTATGACATACTTGCCACAGGTGGCACACAAAGCCATTTCTGAGGGCACGCGAGGTGCATGTGCGCACTTGGCAGCTGATTTTCCGCCTTGGTTTTCCGCCATTTCTTGCCCTCCGGAGAGTGAAAAACCACCCAATACGCAAACCAGAAGTTCGGGAATGGTTTTTTGCCCACCAGCCTCCAGAGGGAGGAAAACGGACAACCTGGAAGTCCGTTCCCAAACTTCCACTTTGCGTGTTGGGCCATTTTTTGCCCTCACCAGGCTCCTAGAAAGCCTCTAGAGCCTGGGGAAGGCAAAAAAATGGATCTACGGGGCCCACCGGAAGTCAGAAAATGGGCCGTTTCCATCCTCTGGAGGGCCTCTGGGGGGGCGTGAGTTGTTTTTGCCCTCCCCAGTCTCCAAGAAAGCCGTGTGCGCATGTGTGGGGCAGTGGGGGCATCACGCGTGCATGCACAGTGGGCATGGTGTGGGGGGCATTAAATTATGGGGTGGGTATGTAAGTGCGCGCAATAGCTCCTGCACATACTTTTGGTACCCGAGGTGAAAAAGGTTTGCCATTACCGCCCTATACCATTCCAGATAAAACATCCAGTGATCAAGCATCCACAACTTCTGAAGGCAAAAGCTGTTCCACTGGTTGTTTTCACTGTGGCAGCCCCTTAAATACTGGAACACTGCTGTCATGTCACCCTTAGTCCTTCTTTTCTGTAGACTAAGCATACCCAATTGCTGCAACTGTTCTTCATATGTTTTAGTCTCTAGGCCTTTAATTGTCTTAGTTGTTTTTCTCTGCACTTTTTCCAAAGTCTTAATATCTTTTTTGTAATGTGGTGACCAAAACTGAATGCATTATTCCAGGTGTGGCCTTTCTAAGGTTTTATAAAGCAGTACTAATACTTCATGTTATCTTGACTCTATCCCTTAGTTTATGCAACCAAGGATTGCATTCACTTTTTTGGCTGTTTGATTCATGTTTAAGCGATCATCCATTAGTACTCCATGGTCCCTCTCACAGTTACTTTTTTTGAACCAGGTTTCATCTAATCTCTACTTGTACTTTGCTTTTTCCTGCCTAAGTGTAACATTTTGCTTTTCTCCACTTTAAATTTCATATTGTTGGATAGGGCCCATTGTTCTAATAAGGAAACCACTTCACAAAATGAAACTAGAAAAAGCCAAGGTTCAACATTTGTATGGATAAGTTTCTTTCTGATTCTTCACCTCTTCTCCAAATTGGGATGGATATCTTACCTGGTTGAAGGCAATCAGGGAACAAATACCATCTCCTCCAGAGAGGGCAGCAAAAGAATAAAGGCAAAACAAAGCTAGCCTCTTCTAAAAGCTCACCTGGAGAAGAGAACCTTTCTGCTCCCAACTGATTGCCTAGAGCTCCCCGGATGATGACTACAAATATTCTCTTTTATTAGTTTCCTGGGTTTTTCTTGTCTCTGTCCAGTCTCTAGACAGGCAGATTTAGATTTGATCTTTCACTTCGGAATTCTTCGGATGTTTCCTCCTCCTTTGCTGCAGAATATATTAATTTACCTGAAATAAATCTTTTCCTTCCTAGCTGTAGAACAGTAAACAGAAGCAACTATATAATTTGTCTCTGTTGTAATGGGTTGTATATATGCATGTTCATGTCTGAAGAAACAAATAATTGCAGGTTCAGAATAGGTTTCCATAATTGTATTAAATCCAAATTTATTCATGCTTAGAGTACATTTATTTAAATCAATGGGATTTGTTGGTTACAAAGTTACATAATGGGAGCTGTCTTTGATTAATGTCAACTGGAACTTTCTCTGCATGAGAGAGAGATTACATGGGTTACCCTGACTCCTAGCATTTATTTATGATTATGTGCCCAATGAAATGTTGCCATGGAAGGTGATAGCATGTTTTGTAAGTCAGGTATTATTGGATCCTGTTTTACAAAAAAAAAAAAAACCAAACAATTTAAGTAATAAAAAGTGAATGATGTCCATCTTAACTGAGTGGTCAAGTAGAAGAATAAGTGGGAAGCAAAAGTATGCACCAGAATCTTGCTTATGATTCAGCTCTCCCTTTTAATATACCTGTTCACTTGGTTAATTATCTCTTCAGATTTATTTTTGGTATAGAAAGGAAGTTGAGAGGTCTGACTAATACATTAACTACTAGTCTTAGCATTTGCACAGAATACAAAAATGTATTCTTTTGAAGACTTGTAATTTTTCACAGTCACTAGAACCAACATATACATGTAACTTTTATTCTGGAGCATTTCTTGTTTTGCTTAAAATCAATTCTAATCCTCATGACAATGGGAATAGAATTGAAACTAATTATGTCAGCAAAACTTGTGCTGTAGTACTGCTGCTCCATATTCTTTTAGACATAGTCTCCTACTCACTATCTATTATTTATTTTTAATTATAATGTATTTATTATATCCCATATTTCCTCTGCAGAAGTGATCAGTAAATACAGTATCTGGTCTAAAATCATCCAGATAATGTTTTGGTTGAGGGGGAACCTGAAACTGCCCTCCCTTAGTCCCAATCCAATACTTTAAACAGTGTGCTACACTAGTAAACTATACATTTTTGTGGCAGAATACAGTATATTCAGTTGAAAATATAATATTAAAGGAAAAACTTAATTCTAAGCGAAGGTGAGATAAGCTTCTTCCTAGCATTTTGATGTGCACATTTTCTATTTTCTTAGGTGCAGGCTGAGCTCAAGAAGACATGGGCTAAATGGCACTTGGCCATGGACTGGAAGAGGACTGTTCCTTGTGGGAATTCTCACTGTGGTTCTGTCCTCACTAACGTGACTCAGAGCACCAGCAGCCATGCTCAGATGGGTGCCAGCTCCCGCATGAGGCTGGTTTCCAGCAAGGCATGCAGGAATGGCCCAGGGCAGAACAATGCCCATATAAATTTGCCTGGGTATGTTAGGAGCAGCTCTGAACATGACTGCATTCCCCAGTGGGCTCAGGAAGAGGCTGATGAAGAGGAAGAGAAGAGGCTGGATGGTATTTCTCTCAACAAACCTTCTAGACTTCAGAACAATCATGCATGTTTTCTTGAAGAAGAAGCAAACCAAGTGGAAATAGAGGCATCACTTTAAAAGGTCGGGGTGCAGGCAAAGGATTACAAATGTGAAAATGTCATCACAACTTTTATTTCGACTCACCTAATCCAGACCCATGTACGGATTTCTTAGCCAGAGGCTTTCTCCAACCAGCAATGTATCCAAAATCATTTTGAGTGGAGATTATGGTTCTTCAGCATCTGAACTCTGATCTCTTCATAATGACTTTTTGTTTTATGATATTCCTGTGTTAGCAAGAAGCAAAGGTACTTACAATGATAACATTTAGATACAGTTATTTTGTGTTAACTGACATTTAAAAAGAATTCAGAAGCAAAAAGTATCTATGTTCATCAGCGATGTTGAGTAATAAGTTCTAAATCTTAATATAATTTTGACTTGAAGTATTTTCCTCTCAAAATAAGTATTACAAATCCACACATGTCTATATTATATGCAGATTTATTATTTCTATTCATTTTTTATTTAAAATGTATCTGAATTATTATTTTTTAATTGTACTAGTATATATTTTTCTTCCATTACTGAAAGCTCTGCCCCTTCCCCCTATCAGATATCCTTTTCCCACAAAGATAGTAGTGTAGACATTTTTAGCCACAAAGAGACGTAATGTGAAGTTATTTATACTGTTATCTTTTCACAGTCTTGTTTACTCCTTAGCAAACTGGCCTTACTATTCAAGGAGCAACTTATTTACTTGCAATATAGCATTCCACTAAAGTATACCATTTAATATACAATATACTAAAAACAATGCAACATGCAATCAAATAACATCCAGATGATCTTGTCTTGGTTAGTCTTTATTAAAGGCTTGATTTTTCCCTCAAGTGTTGAGGCCAAATTGTAAACTGAACCTAGCATGGATGACATTTTGACTGTATGACAGTCTCAAAGCCCTGAAATATTTTTTAAATTTTAAATTTTGGTGTTATGAGGTACCTGGTATCACCATGTTGAGTTGGGTGACCAGACAAATTTTATAAATAATATAACATGACTAGAAAATTCAAAATGGAATGTAGACCCCAAGTGGCAATTAATATAGAAATAATAAAACCAGAAAATTCCGCAAAATATTTTTTGTTGGCAAAGCTCATTTAGAATCTTATTATCCAGCTAAAAACTAAGTGGCATAAAGGGCTCCCTTTTCTTTCAGAAAGTAATTCCAAGTATACATCCAGTTACTAGTGCCTTTGTTTTTCAAATAGGCGGACATTTTAAACTTGTTTCTCTAATAAGAAAGAAGCAAAATCTGAAATTCAGTGCCATTATAATGTCAAACAAATGGTTATAAATTGAGGACTAACTATATGAATTATTTTGCCCTTCATAAAGTTAGGTCTTGCTTTCAGTAAAAAAAAACTTTACAGGAATGGTCTCATAAGATTTCAATATCTTCATTCAAAATGTACAACTATTTGCCTGAAATGGTATAGGATTTCCTGCTTGAGCAGAAGGTTGGATTAGAAGACCTCCAAGGTCTCTTCCAACTCTGTATTCTGTTATTAATCTTATCAAGATTACTCAGAATGCACTTTAGCTCTAATCTGGGTCGGTCACTGGGATGAGAGGTTTAGTCTTCCGAGCTTTCAGACTTGTGTGGGAGCCCATCCTCAGGGAACCTCTTTCTAGCAGAATGTGTCTTTTGGGCTATTCTCTGTGTGGTATCGCTATGGTGCCTGTTCTGTGTAGCTTTTTAGATGTTGATTGGGGTATTGATGGCTAGCTATTGTCATTGGCTGTTGTTTCCTTGTGCTGCCAAGCCCTCACCTCCTAAGTACTTGATAAGCTGGTGGTAAATCAACACTCCTGTTGACTGACAAGGGGGGCGTTTTCCAGGCTTCAATCATTCCCCGGTTATTTTTGTGCCTGCTCATCCAACAAACTTAGTAGCTGCAAAATTGAATGTATTCCTTGTTCAGTGCAATGTGAGGCTACTAACGAGTTAGCATGTGTCTGAAACTTCGGAAGACTAAACCTCCGGACCCAGTGACCGATCCAGATTGGATCCTGCAAGATTATCCTGGGACATGTATATTTGCCTTCATTCGTAAAACTTTAGCTCTATTCACAGAAATCTCTCATACAAGAATCATAGAATTGAAACAATCTTTTGATGCCTTCTTAATCAATGTAAAGTCAATCTAAAGCTAAAGTAAATATTTGGCACCACATTTTACCTCTAAGAATGTAAGATGCCAACAAAGAGCTGGAAAGATCTAGGGGAACAATAGGTGAATAACAGTTACTATATTTTTCACACTACAAGATGCACTCCCCCCTCCCCAAATGCATGTAAATGTCTGTCCATCTTATAGAGTGAATATTGCAGTGGGTGAGGGGACCTGTCACTGCTGCCGCTATTCGCCGCTGCTGGGGAACACTGGAGCCTTTGCTGCCAAGCAGCTGATCGGTGGTTAGATCGACCTTTCGGAATACCACTGATTAACTGTTTTAGGCGGTGGCAATTGGCAGTGGCAATCCCACCACCTAGAACAGCTGATCTGCGGTGTTAGATATTAACATATATCGAGATAAGTCTTCCCTCTGGTCCGCTCCTACAGCGGGAAACAGGTATTCCTCTGATTGGTCAATGGGCGTGCCTCATCCCTATAAAAGGGGAACCCTCCGACCACAGAGTAAGCTGGATCACTACTACTACTAATAAAATGAGCTGTTGAGTTACTTCGTGTGCGCAGTCTGTCTCTCGTTGCCCAGATCTAACATTGGCGACGAAGGTGGGATTGAGAGACAGATAGGACGAAGAACGCTACTTCAAGAATCTCCGGATTTGATCCAGCCCAGGAATTCGGCAGAAATTCCGGCAGCCATCTCAGATCACCGCAGCGCGGCAAATTCAAACTGAGAAAATGGCGATGCATGCTCCCCCCGCTCCTTTCGACCCAGCAACCGACGAATGGGAAGCCTTCATGATTCGCTTCGAGTGTTTCCTCGAAGCAAATGAGTACACGGGGATCACCGATGCAAGAAAGAAAAATATCTTCCTCGGCTACTGCGGAAAGGAAGTCTTCAATACGGCCAGAGACCTCACCGCGCCTACTCCAATACAAGCAGTACCATGGGCGACGCTGAAACAAGCCTTGGAAACACATTACGCGCCAAAACCGTCCCGCCATGTCAGCCGCAAAGAATTCAACATGAGGACTCAAAAGGCGGGAGAATCCATTAACCAATTTGTTGCAGCTCTACGAAGAATAGCAGCCCACTGTGAATACAGGGATTTGGAAGAGCATATCTTAGAGCAATTCATCTGTGGGGTAAGAGACATTTCGTTGCAAAAGAAACTGTTAGCCAACCCGAATCTAACCCTACAGTCAGCATTGAACAAAGCAAGAGCGTCGGAATCAGCGGAGAAATCAGCAGTGACCATACAAAGAAGGGTCAACGAAACCCAGCCAGCACCGAGACAAACCAGAGTCCACTACGAAGACGCAAGCCCCGACTACGTGGATCCCGAGTTCGAGGACAGTCACCTAATGCAGAGCAGTCACTGGAGGCCTGGGGGGAAACCCGGATCCCGTTTGCCGCCCTGCGCAAGCTGCGGAGGGAATCACCCCAGGTCTACTTGCAGGTTCAGGAACGTTGTTTGTTCGCACTGCAACAAACTTGGGCACATCGCACGAGTGTGCCGGAGCGGAGTCCCTGCCTCACGGCAGCCACCCATGTACCGCCAACAGAAGCCCAACCCAGGGGCTTGGCGAAATCAAAAAGGGCGCCCAGAGAGAAATCCACAAGTGTTTACCCAGAGAGAAACTCCCCAAAGAGCTGAACGAGCGTATTCCCAGAGAGATTACTCACAAGAAAGTGAGCGAGCGTATCCCCAGAGAGAATTCACACGGAGAGCCGAAAGAGCGTTCTACCAAGACGCTCAACGAGAGTATTTTCAGGATATAGACGATGAGATAGAGTTGACCCAGAGAGAGGAGTTGCGAACGTATCTCACCACGATACATCAGGTCCGCCCTAAGCGGCCCAAAAGGCTGAAAGTCACAGTCCTCTTGGAGGGCTCACCCTGCGAGCTGGAGGTTGACACAGGATCAACCCTGACGATCATTTCATGGGCATCCATGAAACAGGCCATTCCCAGCCTCAGAAAGAGCCAACTGCGCGCTCCTGACGTCCTGCTACGAGACTACCAGGGGAACCAAGTCCCCATCGTGGGCCAAGGCACATTCCACATCCAGTTTAAGGACATCGAAGCCCAGCTGCCGGTGACCATCTCCAGCGCGCCATTGCAGAACCTCCTGGGGCTTGATTGGTTTGAAGCCCTGGGATTAGAAGTCACCGGAATCAACGCCGTGAGAAACAGCAGCGCTGAAAAGATCTTTAAGGAGTTCGAGGATGTGTTCAGCTCCGGTCTTGGTAAGTATGTGGGCAAACCAATATCGTTCAATTTAGATCCAAATGTGGCGCCAATCCGACTTAAACCGAGACGAGTGCCTTTTGCACTCCGCCCAAAAATAGATAAAGAGATAGATAAGTTAGTGGAACAAGGAATCCTTGAGCCGGTAGATCACGCGCGTTGGGAGACACCTATCGTGACCCCAGTTAAGTCAGACGGATCAGTCCGCTTATGCGCAGACTATAAATGCACAATTAATGTCGCGCTACAACAAAGCGCATATCCGGTGCCCGTAGTACAGCACCTATTGCACTCATTGGGGCCAGGAAAGGTTTTCGCTAAGTTAGATATGGCACAAGCTTACCAGCAACTGCCAGTAGATAGCGCCACAGCGGAGGCTCAGACTATAGTGACGCACAGAGGAGCGTTTAAATGCAACCGGCTACAATTCGGCGTAAGTATTGCTCCAGGATTGTTCCAGAGCGTCATGGAACGGCTGTTGCAAGGGATACCGGGAGTCGTCCCATATTTTGACGATATCTTGGTGTCCGCTGCAAACGAGGAGCAACTAAACAAAAGAGTCAGATCTGTTTTGGCCAGAATCAGAGAGAAGGGCCTCCGCCTTAAAAAAGAAAAATGCCAAATTAACGTGCCTAGCGTAGAATTCCTGGGTTATAGAATTGATGGTCAGGGAATTCACCCCACTGAAAAGAAAATTAAGGCAATCCAGGACGCCCCCACACCACGAAATCAAACCGAGTTGCAGGCCTTCCTCGGACTACTTAATTTCTACAGCGTTTTTCTGAGACAGAAGGCGACCGTTGCTGAGCCACTACACCGTCTACTCCAGAGGAACGCACCATGGAGATGGGGACGAGCCGAAGCTGCAGCATTCGCCGGGGTAAAGCGCCTGCTCACCACTGACTCACTACTTGTGCAATACAGTCAAACCCTCCCGCTGGTATTGACCTGCGACGCATCGCCTTTCGGGGTTGGAGCAGTCCTCAGCCACAGGATGCCCGACGGGAAAGAAGCACCCATTGCTTTCTACTCCAGAACTCTTTCATCGGCCGAAAGGAACTACAGCCAAATGGACAGAGAAGCATTGGCTGCCGTTGCAGGTGTGAAACGTTTCCATGAATACCTCTACGGCCGCGATTTTGAACTCATTACTGATCACAAACCGCTGTTAGGACTTTTGGCGGGAAATCGCCCCACTCCGGTCTCCCTTTCTCCACGTATGACCAGGTGGACTGTTTTCCTGGCTGCGTACTCTTACAAGTTAATTCATCGACCGGGCTCCACTCTAGGGCACGCAGATGCGCTCAGCCGTTGCCCATTACCAGACATTTTGCCAGACCCCACTCCAGAAGTACCGGTATTGCTCATTGACTGTTTGGATTCGGGACCGGTTTCTTCTTACGATGTTGCAAGGTTCTCCTCGAAGGACAATTTAATAAAACAAGTGCAAACTTGGGTATGGAGGGGGTGGCCAATGGGAAGTGTGGGCCCGGAATTCAAAATGTTTTGGTCTAAACGGGACGAACTCTCCGTGTTACAGGGATGTTTGTTGTGGGGGGATCGAGTTGTTATTCCTTTTGCTCTACGAAAAAGGGTATTGAATGCTTTACATATGGGTCATCCGGGGATCGTGAGAATGAAAGCGTTAGCGAGAAGTTATGTGTGGTGGCCCAATATGGACAAAGAAATAGAGGAGTGGGTGGCCACTTGCGACCCATGCCAGGAGTCGAGACCAGCACCCCCGGAAGCGCCCGCCACAGAATGGGAGAAACCCAAGGCACCCTGGTCACGCATTCATATTGATTTTGCAGGGCCATTCCAGGGTCAAACCTTCCTCATAGTTGTAGATGCTTATTCTAAATGGTTAGATGTAGTCCTAATGACATCAACCACGGCAGAGGCAGTTATAAAGGTTCTTAGGCGGCTTTTCGCCACCCATGGTCTACCAGATCTGTTAGTATCGGACAACGGGCCCCAATTCACGGCCATGCAGTTTGAAACATTTTTAGCAGGGTTGGGAATCAGACACGCCCTCATCGCGCCATTCCATCCAGCGTCCAATGGTCAGGCAGAAAGAATGGTGCGGTTCGCAAAAGAGGCCCTCGCCAGGATGGGCCCGGGGGATTGGCAAACACGCATTGACCATTACCTCCTCATTCAACACATTACCCCGAGCGCAACGACGGGTAGAAGCCCCGCTGAACTACTAATGGGTCGCCGCCTACGGTCTCACCTGGACAGGCTCCACCCGAATTATTCTACCTCGGCTCCCCCAGACTCTACAAGTAAGGTCAGATCTTTTAGAGAAGGAGACACTGTTTATGCTCAAAATTACACAGGGGGGACATTGTGGATACCGGCGAGGGTCATTGGCATCATGGGCCCTCGATCGTATTTGTTAGAGCTTGAAGATGGGCGGAATTGGAGAAGGCACATCGATCAGCTTCGAGGTCGCCTAGCACACTCCAACTTAAGGGATGAGGGCGAAAGTTTCCTGTCCACAGAAAGACAACCGCAGGGAAACTTCATCCCAGGAAACGACGACACCGGCGAGCTAAGCGGGGGACAGGACATCACGCACGCAGCTGAGCAACCCCCCATCATCACAGCCGCTGAGCAACCCCCCGTCATCGCAGCCGAACAAGATACCAGGGAAAAGAGCATCGAAAACGCAAGACCTCCAGAAACAGAAAAAGCACCCGATCCTGCAACTACTTCAAACCAACAGGAAACCAGTCCTGCAAGTACTTCAACACAACCTGAACTCCGACGTTCCTCCCGAGCAAGACAAACACCCACCTACCTAAAGGACTATGTCACCTACCGCAACGTCCCATCTAGGAGGGGAGGGGTGTTAGATATTAACATATATCGAGATAAGTCTTCCCTCTGGTCCGCTCCTACAGCGGGAAACAGGTATTCCTCTGATTGGTCAATGGGCGTGCCTCATCCCTATAAAAGGGGAACCCTCCGACCACAGAGTAAGCTGGATCACTACTACTACTAATAAAATGAGCTGTTGAGTTACTTCGTGTGCGCAGTCTGTCTCTCGTTGCCCAGATCTAACATGCGGTATTTCAGGAGGCCAATCCAACCGCTTGGCAGCGAGGGCTCCAGTGTTCCCTGGCGGAGGCAGTGGCAGCTCAGTTCAGTTGACCGGTGGTGGGTGCAATGAAGCGGAAGCCTGATGAGCCATGTGCTGGGGCTGCAATAATGTGCTGATGCTGACCAGGGTGTTTGCGGTTTGCTGCAAGAATGCTAGCCAGATAAATACCGGATGGATGCTGGGAGGCAGAGGCAGATTGTTTTTTCTTGTTTTCCTCCTCTAAAGCTAATGTGTGTCTTATAGTCTGGAGTGTCTTATAGTCCAAAAAATACAGTACTTAATCCTTCTTCTGCTTGCTGCTTCTCTATACCTCTTGAATTGCCAGCTTTACTTTTTGAATGATCCCAAAAGAGGTGCAGGGGAAAGTAATGAAGTAAATGCAAAAACTGATTTCCTGTTTGCAAGTTGTCTCTTTTATGTTACCTTCTCACTCAGCTGCCTTTTGTTCATATTTGTCCCATATTTTGGTGGGGTGATGCAAACAATTCAATAATGATAACATAATATTTAAATCAGTGCTATTTGAAAGTATTTGATTTTGCATGTTTAAATTGGTTACTTGTTTTTTTGTGGTTGAATTATTTATTAATTTTAGAATTGTAGAACTGAATAGCCTTGCCACATGGCTTCTGATAAATGCATTAAAATGATTGAATATTGTCAAATGGTCTGTCATATACATAAATCATTGTGTTTTTAAAGTTTTCCTTCTTTTTTCTTGTCTAATTAAAGTACTGAGTGATGGTATGCTGCTTACCAGCCAGTTGTCCCAAATTGACTGAAATAGTAATGTTTGGGGTGAAGCATGTGCCATCTAAATATACTACTGAGAAATCTTACTGATTGAAAGGTAAAAGTGCAAAAAGTTAAATAATTTCAATAGTGCAACCTATTCATATGCCTCTGGTTAAGCAGAGTAGCGGTATGTGACTAAATATGTTAATCCTTCTTCCTTTCTTTGGCAGATAGCTCAATCTCACCTCATTCAAAATAATAAAATAAAATAAATCAATGGGTACCCCCAAACTACTATAGTAATCGGGACTGGAGGAGAGTTTCTCTGGAAATGGGAGATGGGAGTAGCAAGGACCTTTTTTCCAGGTTTGTTTCTGGTATATGGGTTTCATTGTTGAAATGAGATTTGACTTAACTAATATCTTACCTTTTAATGCATATACTTGCCAACATGTCAGGATATGAAACAGAAATGAATTCTTGTCTCTAAACACAAATCAATAAATATGTTTAAATAGTGAGAGCTTGCTGAAGATGAAGTGGCATTTGTCTCTGTGGAAGAAATATTTCACAAGCATACCAGTAAGCTGTTGAAGTGGCTGTTACACATGCTTATGCATATTTCTTAGCAATTTCAGTGCCTGGAAACATTTTGCTTACTTAGCTGAAACTGTCATTCATAGGGAAAAAACAACAACCCGAAAATTCTGCAGTTATTCTTCTGTCACTTAGTTGGGTGAATAGATTAAGTTATCATAATTCTTGTTGATTATTCTAGTCTCTCAAAAAGCACCAGTTCTCATATCAAGTCTATTAATTTTTCCATAAATCCTTTAAAATATAGCTGTATAAGCATTTGGGGCACATATTCCAATTATCATAATATTGGTGTCATTCAAATTAAATTTCTATTTCTACATATATTGCCACAATCATCAGTCAATATTAATTTTGGTTATAATTGTGAATTTAAATTATTTTTATTTATTAAATTTATTTGCTGCCTGTCTTGTTTTAAAGTGACTTCGGACAAACCCATTTTTCTTACTTGCCCCTATCAAAATATATTTCTGTCTCAAATTTTTATAAATCAAATATTTTGTATCTTTTTTCATATATATGTTTCCTGTAGATAAATTACAGTACATTTGTTTGATTTATTTTTTAAAATAATGGAATTCCTTTTTTTCTTTTGTGTGGTATTTTGCTCCATTTATATTCCATTGTAGACATTTAAAATCCATACTTATGCTGTTTGTTTAAAAAAGTCTGTTCCTGTAGAGACTGGTTCACTTGCATTTCTTCCAATTCTTTAAACCTTTCAACCATATTTTTCACCCCTAGGACTAAATTAACCCTCCTTACTTGCAGATACCCCTTACCCTCTTTCCCTGGAGTGTCTGAGCACCTCTTCCCTTGACTTGTGAATGGCCCAAATTGGATCTCGTAGGGCCTTCGCCATTCCCTGCTATACCCCTATACCCCTTACCTGAGCTTCCCTTGCTTCCTGCTTAACAACCCACATGTCTTGGGTTAGGAATGGATGACCTCTGGGACTACCTGGATTGCCATCAGTAGATGATGTGGTCATGTGACTTTATGCTTTACAGCCACGTCACTTAGCAATGGCAATCCTGGTCCCAAATGCAGTCATAACCCACCTGTATTACAGTTTCGTCAATTTTTAATTCATCTTTTTCATTTACAAATTTCATTACAAATTATTTACAAATTTTATTACAAGTCTTTCTTCCGTTCTCCATTCAAATATAGTCAGATCCCTTAATTGACACAATTATTGGTGCAGTTGCAGATTCAGTCACTGCTGCTGTGATATTCTTCCCAAGCTGGTCAAACATCTTCTAAATCTCTGAACTAATCCTTTGTCTGTAATTTGCTTTGTAAATGATCTTCCATTTTCTTTAATTTCTACTCATTTTCAGGTAGTGGCCATTTTCTTTGTTTTTTATTGTAATCCAAAAAGAGAAAGGGAAATATGAAAGACTATTTTCATTCTCTCTGTCATATATGTATATATGTATATGTGTAATCTTTCACCACTTCCTATCTCCTTATCTCTTTGTTTAATGAAATCAGTCAATTGCCCATCTTAACAGGTTTTAACAATCCTCTTTCCTATGGAGGTATGTATTAGTTATTTAATAAACTTCAAAGTATTTTAAAATAAACAATAACCCAAATTCAACTACCCACTTTTGCTTCTGATTCTTTTAAAGTTTATATGGTTATTTCTTTACTTTAATCCTGCTCACAGAATGAAAGCGCTTACTGAGTAGTTTAGGTACTCTGCTGCTTAGCTATATAGCTATCTCTATAATTATCAGAATTTTTCTGTTCCAAATGTGCACTAGATGACTCTGAACTTCCTGAAACTGAAGACATTGCCTGTTCTTGTTCTAGAAATATGGATGTTCTTATATATTCATCGACTGAACTCAAAATAGCTCTGAAAACTGATTGACAGCTTTGCTAGAACACACTGTTCCTGATCCAAGGAAACCTAATCAGTCCTTTAATCAGTAATACGGGTTTTTTGTTGAGGATGATATTTGAACCTTCATAACAATTATAAATGTCCCTATTAACTAGCATTATGGCAAAAATCTTTATACACAATAAATGGGAATAAATCTAAATAACTTGGCAAACATATTTCTATGGAAATATGATTTAAAAAGTTGTTTTCATATTCTGTTAAATATGTTGGGATGATTATTTTGTGGATTTGAATATTTCACATTGTCTAATGCAACTTGAAAGTACTCATGAATCTCTTGGGAAAAATAAATGTTATAAAAAAGAAAATAACTTAAAAATTGCTGTTTATTAGGTTACAGTAAATTAAATTAATGATTAAGTTTTTTAATATATTTTTTATTTTATTGTTTTAATTAGACACATAACACACACACAAAACACTCTTCAATATGTCTTCCAGCTAGCATGTCAATTGGTTACCATTAAATTCCGTGCATTACTACAATCATTCTTTATACTTCATTATGGGGAGTACTAGGTACTCCCATGTGACACCGCTCCTGCGCGAGCTGCACTGGCTTCCTGTGGTCTATCGGGTGCGTTTCAAGGTTTTGATAACTATCTTTAAAGCGCTCCATGGCTTAGGACCTAGTTACTTGCGGGATCGTATTCTGCCCCATACATCCCTGCGACCAATTCGCTCGCACAGAGAGGGGCTCCTCCAGGTGCCGTCCGCTAGACAATGTCGTGGGGCGGCGCCTAGGAGTAGAGCCTTCTCTGTGGCGGGCCCAGCCCTGTGGAATGACCTCCCCCCGGATATTAGGAATACCTCTGACCTCCGCTCCTTCCGTATTAAGCTTAAGACCCACCTATTCCAAGCAGCTGGCCTGGCTCAACTTTGATCTAACCATATCGCTCCTGACGGGTTTTTAACCGGGTATTTTAATTATATTTAATTTTTAGGGGTTTTATATTTTGTATTTTAATTGTTTTTATCAATCGACCTCCTCCTTGTGTATGTCTCAGTGTATGTTTTTGCTTTATGTTTGTTTTGTTTACATATTTATTTCGTATGTTTTGTTGTACGCCGCCCCGAGTCCTTCGGGAGAGGGTGCGGCTAAGAAATAAATATATTATTATTATTATTATTCAAATTGAATTGTGCATTTTAAATCAAAGAGTGTACCAACATTCTCCTTTAACTGCATTTGTTTGAAAGTACTTTTATTCAGAGTCATTCGTATTTATATTATAAACATTTTAACACCGACAACAATCTGTAAGAGCTACCACATTCTACTTATTTATCGCCTAGGATTCTTATTTCTTTCCTCCATCCACCTATACCATTTAGCCCATATCTGGTAGAATTCTGATTCTTCTTTTCCCTGGATTTCTTTAGTTAGCTTGTCCATTTCAGCACAGTCCATCACCTTTCTTATTATTTCGTCTTCACTTGGAATTAGCTTGTTTTTTTCATTTCTGGGCAATAGGCAATCCTTGCCGCCGTTATTATATGCAATATTAAGTACTGGGTTTCTTTTTTGAATTTTGTAGGCAGTAATCCTAATAAGATTTCCGGTTTCCATTCTATTTTAACTCCCGTTATTGCCTCCAGCCACTTTTTGACCTTTTTCCAAAACTTTTTAGCCTCCTCACAGGTCCACCATAAGTGGTAATACGTTCCGTTAATGATTAGGTTTTAATTCAAATATTCAAACATAGTCATGAGAATGAAATGGGCAGCCATATACATTGTTCAGAGAAACTCACAATTTTTCCCTTTAAAAGTTGCTACTTTCAAATGAAACATTAAAAAAAGCATTGAGAAAATCTATTAATCTCCTACTCAAATGAAGATGACATTGATTATATACCATTGTACTGGCTACATTGAAGAACTATTACTTGTCTCCTCTGAAATCTTGAAAAGAAGTCGGTTCCTGAAAGTTCAGTATTAAAGGTGTCCAGATCTCACTGGACAATGTTGGGTAAGAAATGAAAAAGTAATTCTTATTCTCATGAGACACTGATTCTTTGGAATAATCTTTGTTGTAAAATGATGGGTTACCCTTAATTAGCTAATCAGTTAATCAATTTTAAATGTATAATTTGTTTTAGAAGAATTACAAAAAATATTTGCTAAAACTAGCTATTTGACTTGTGATTTTGAATGTTTTAGAGAAATATTTTTTAGAAGTTACAAAAATATTTTTATTGACAATTACTTCAATGGATGGATATGAATGGAAATTTTTAAAAGGTTTGTTCTTGTATTGGGATTGTAATAATAGAATAGAATAACAGAGTTGGAAGGGACCTTGGAGATCATCTAGTCCAACCCACTGCCTAGGAAGGAAACCCTACACCACTTCAGACAAATGGCTATCCAACATCTTCTTAAAGGCTTCCATTGTTGGGGCAATCACAACTTCTGGAGCCAAGCTGTTCCACTGATTAATTGTTCTAACTGTCAGGAAATTTCTCCTCAGTTCTAAGTTGCTTCTCTCCTTGATTAGTTTCCACCCATTGCTTCTTGTTCTACTCTCAGGTGCTTTGGAGAATAGTTTGGAGAATAGTCCTTCTTCTTTGTGGCAACCCCTGAGATATTAGAACACTGCTATCATCATGTATCCCCTAGTCCTTCTTTTCATTAAACTAGACATACCCAGTTCCTGCAACTGTTCTTCATATGTTTTAGCCTCCAGTCCCCTAATCATCTCTGTTGCTCTTCTCTGCACTATTTCTAGAGTCTTGACATCTTTTTACATTGTGTCAACCAAAACTGAATGCAGTATTCCAAGTGTGGCTTTACCAAGACATCATAAAGTGGTATTAACACTTCACGTGATCTTGATTCTCTCCCTCTGTTTATGCAACCTAGAACTGTGTTGGCTTTTTTCGCAGCTGCCGCACACTGCTGGCTCATATTTAAATGGTTGTCCACTAGGACAAGATCCTTCTCATATTATTGAGTGAGGTACCAAATATATTGTACCTGTGTATTTTGTTTTTCTTGCCTAAATGTAAAACCTTACTTTTTTCACCATTGAATTTAATTTTGTTAGATATCCCAGTGTTCATAGCCCAATGTTCAAGTTTGTCAAGATTCTTCTGTATCTTAAGCCTATCTTCTGGAGTGTTGGCTATTCCTGCCAGCTTGGTGTCATCTGCAAATTTGATAAGTTCCCCATTTATTCCCTCATCCCAATCATTGATGAAGATGTTGAACAGTACTGGGCCTAAAACAGAGCCTTGGGGTACTCGGCTGCATACTTCCCTCCATGGGTTTTTGATAGGTTGGACTGTTTTTTCCCTTTGTGTTAAGGGAAAGTAATAAATTTGAAGTTACATTAGTGCATATATTTGGTCATGCTCCTTCATCACCTCTCATGGACCAAATACTCTTACTATGGTGACCGGAGTTAAGATTTAAAATGTTTTTAAACTGTATTCCAAAATTTTGGAAACTGATTAAAGAAGTTTGGATTAACTGTGTTTGCATTAATATCAAAAAAGATTATCATGTGATCCTAGAAAGACATTATACATTAAAGTCTGTGAGTGCTGCTAAATAAAAGATGTAACGTCTTCAGATATTTCCCAACCTCAAAAGTGGCAGGCAATTCAAAGAGATAGAATAACATTGCATATCTTCAAATTACAAAAACAAAACCTCAAAACAACCTTTGCTTAATATTTTCTGTGTAATGCTTCATGCTTCATCAATTTTGAGCCAAATAATAAGAGCACAACTGCTTTTCGGATGCAGCCAAAGATTCCCTTCTGTGCACAGTTACCTGGGAAACTACCTAGAAGGACAGTGTGAAATGGTTCAACTCATCCAGAAGGCAATGGTTAGGGAAAATTGCAAATCTAAGTTGCTGAAATGTATACTGTGAGTTAGATAATATTGTACTGGAGTACCGCTCCTTGTCTCAACATCAACTATAAGCAGGTCAGCCATTTTAGCAAACAAGCTTGGATGTATTGAAGATTTCAGAAAGAGTTTGAGTGGTAGCATTAGGATTTATTCAAATTACAATTTTTAATATAGTTATTAACCAGGATCTTTAAATACTAACACAATGCATACAGATTAAGCTTCCCTTTGCAGTCTGGCCCTTGCCGGCCTTAATTCTAGAATGTGGAGATTTATCTGCATCTTTTCTATATTAATCAGAAAGCTAAGAATTTATTCAAAAGCATCCAGAGATGCTTATAATACACCCTCCCCAATACCAAAGACCAAACTCTTAAGCCCCTTTACTAGGCATTGCCAAAAAGCTACTTCTTCCAATCTTGATGTGCAATGGTCATCCATCTCTGAAAATTCCCTCCATTTTGTCCCTGTTGTTGGTTAGCGTGCATTTTTGTTTGTTTGGCTTTTATTATTCCTCATTTCCAAGACCAGTGAAGCTGTAATATACTGAAAAATACTCTCCTTAACTTACATTTCAAAGTGAACTGTCAACAATGGACTGGCAGCAGAACTGTTATTAATAACCATATCTGAAATGAGAGGAAAAAACTCATAAAACAACACCTGTGGGAGGAAACAGATAAATTGGCCAAGCAACTATGAATATTGCTCTATTATTTAAAAGTGCACGAAAGCTACTGCTAATAAAAGAATGCAACAAAGTCAGATTTAAAGTAGAATAAAATATGAATTAAAATATAAGAATGAAGACATGGCATAAAAGGGACCATTAGAAGCTTGCTTAAAGGGACAGGAAAATGTCACCAGCCTCTAACCACAAGATGTTCTAGCCAACGTCCCTATATCAAGAGTCCAAACCACAAGCTTCAAATAAAGTTCGTTAATGACACATAGTCCATACCTGTAACGAAAGGAGAAGACCCCCATCTACGTATAAGATCTTTTCCTCAAAATAACCAATAAGAAATGAGTTAAGTATTTCCATGTTGCGCTGCTTTTGAGAATGTATAAGAACACGTGCTTTGATAATGAAGGTTGTTCAGAATTTGAAATGTTAACCATGTGCTAGCTTTCTGAACCTGGCTGCCAAATAAACTTTTCCTGTATCCTGAGAAGTCTAAGCCTGTCATTTTCTGCAACAATTCTGACAACCATGGCAGGACGTAGAGCGATATTTCGCTGAGGACGGAACGGACCGATGCCCCATAGAGGCTTTCCCCGGAAGAGGGCTGATGACTTCTCTTGGGCATTAGGGGGACACCATCGATCCAAGAATCTGACCAAGATCAGGACAAGTTAATAAAAATTACGCCGGCTGAGAAAGAAGACACCTGCAGGCAAGTATCAAAAGAATTGTAGACCCACTCAGTTAGGAGTGGAAGAGGGGGCCCAATCACCGCCCTGAGCCAGGATAGCGTCCCTTCCAAACGGAACCTGCGTATCCTAATGAGGTTCTAGGTTTGTGTGGGATGTTAATCTGCTGCAGTTCCTGTTGGTGACCGTGAGCTCTGGGACTGCAGGTCAGCAGAAAGTGTGTTAGAAATAGAACATGGGAGGGGGGAAGCGTTCCTCGAACGCCTCTCCAGTGCATATTGAAAAACTTCAAAAAAGCTTTTAGTGGAGATTACGGAGATCCCAAACCCAACCCTGGGGAGCTAAAAAGATTCTGTGAGAACGAATGGCCAACCTTTAATGTAGGATGGAAACCTGAAGGCACTTTTAATCCAGACATCATTTCAAAAGTACATCAGATCATAACCGATGCTAAAACTGGTCACCCAGATCAATATCAGTATATTGACCAGTGGCAGATAGCAGTGCAACAAAATCCTGACTGGCTCTGTAAATGTAAAAAGGAAGCCGTAAAGGTTTGTGTGGCCTGAATAAAAGGAAATGGCAAAAACAAGTCAAAATGAATCACCCTGAGGAAAACCCTCACCTCCAAACTGCGCCCGATGAAGAAGAAGGCCCCCCTCCATATGCCCCTCTATCACCCAAGGCAATCTTCACATGCTGGCGGTGGAATTAACCAAGGGGCAGTAGAACAAAGTGACCAGGGAGAAAGGCAAAAATTGGAAAGTCCATCTAGCGGACTCCCTTCTCCTATAACCCAATGAAATTCCCCCATTGCCACCCGAACCAGAAGTCAGCTCCTAGCTCCGCTGCACCAAATGGATCAAAGGGTTATAGATGGACAGGGACAAGTAGAGATCCAGCCTTTGTTTCAATACGTCCTGTTTACCACCACAGACCTGTTGAATTGTAAACAACATTATGGACCACTGTCCGCTAAGCCTCAGGAAGTCATTGACTTGTTTAGGGTCATTATCAGAACCCATAATACAACATGGCAGGATTTGGAGCAATTAATAACTACTCTCCTTAATGGAGAAGAAAGAGAAAGGTTGAGTAGTGCCATTGGAAAAATCTTGAAACCTGTAGATGGAGGAAGCTTCAAGTTGCGTTAAATTTACTGTTTCCACAGCAAGATCTGCAGTGGGACCCCTATACAGATATGGCCTCCCTCTGGGACTATCAGGCACTAATTCTTCAAGGCTTAGAACAAGCCGCAAAACCTCCAGTAAACATGTCCAAACCCTCTCTCATGATCCAAAAATCAGATGAAAGTCCCGAAGCCTTTTTCAAAAGGCTGGTCGATGCATATAAAACCTACAGCCCAATCAACTCCCTGGATCCCGAAAATGTCCATATGCTAGCGATGGCTTTCATATCCCAGAGTGCCCTGGACATTAAATGAAAGCTCCAGAGGCAAGAAGGTGCCTTAGGGATGAATATAAGCCAATTAATGGAAATTGCTCACAAAGTCTTTGTGAACAGAGAAAAAGTAGAAGAGAAAAAGAAAGACAATAGAATGCAACACAAAGCCGAATTGCTGGCAGTTGCATTGTCAAATAAATCCCAGATCCAGAGCAGAGGTCAATGTAATTGGTGTAAGAAAGAAGGCCACTGGATGTTAGAGTGTCCCAAAAGGCTAGAAGCTGGGATAAGGGGGCAGGGAAGAGGACAGAATAAAAGAATGGAACTTGGTCGATTGAATCGTAAAGTCAAAATTTATGATCCCCCAGGAGGGAGAAGTGGAAGAGGGATGAAGCCCCGTGGACTCACGGGCAGAGGCCGAAGACTGCCCCAAAGTGAGGCGGAAGCCATAAGCGATATACGAAAGGTCTGAAGACTGAAGTGGCAGGGTTTAGTCCAGCCCCCCCTGAACCCTTGGTTCGAATGAAGATAGGGGGTAATAATGTAATCTTTTTGGTAGACACAGGGGTGTCTAGATCAGTAATTACAAAACCCTTGGTTCCCATTTCCAATAATGTACTAAACATCCAAGGGGTTGATGGTCAGATATTCCAGGACGGAGAAACTCCAAGCGACTGTAGACTTGAACGGACTAAAGAAGGGAGAATGGTATGTACTTCCAGATGGAAGAATCTTTGTACCCACTAATATTGCCTGGCAAGTGGTGAAGGAGTCCCATTCAACAGCGCACATGGGGAAAACTGCATTAGCCGAGGCGCTTCAACATATAGCGTACATCAATTGCCTTCACTCTCTATGTGCTCATGCCAGCGAAAGATGTAACACATGTGCCCAAGTTAATCCAAGGCAAGGACCTAGACTTCCCCCTGGGAGCCAGCCTAAAGGGTATTACCTCATGGATTCGTTAGTTGTTGACTTCACAGATATGCCCAAATGTGGACTTTATAAAGCTATGTTGGTCATGGTGTGAAATTACACTGGGTGGCCTGAGTGCTTCCCCACAAAGACGAAGCAAGCCCGTGAAGTAGCTAGAATCCTACTTAAAGACATTGGGCCCCGATATGGAATTCCCTCATTCATATCATCAGATAACGGGCCAGAGTTTGTGCATCAAATAATACAAAAGCTAGCAAAATCTTTAGGGACCCAATGGAGGCTCCACTGTTCTCTGCACGCCCAGAGCGCTGGCCACACCGAACGCTCGCACCGTACTATTAAGAAAAAGATAACCAAGGTGTGTCTCGACACGTGGGTAGACACCTTACCCTTAGCCCTTTGGTCTGTAAGATGTACTCCACGTAAAGGACTCAAACTGTCCCCTTTTGAAATGGTGTTTGGACGGCCACCAGTAATAAGTTCAAATTTGAAAAATCACATAGGGATGTAGGACAGCTGGGGGCCTCATGGGTGAATCAAATGGTGGGAGAATTAAATAAGCAAGTACAAGAAATCCAACAATATTGTGTCTCCTTTACCCCACCATTTTTAACAAATTCCAGTCATAATATTCAGGTGGGGGACAGAGTGTGGGTAAAACACTGGAAAGGGGAGAACTTGAAACCTAGATGGAAGGGCCCGTATACTGTAGTTATGTGTTGTCCACTTGCAGTAAAAGTTTTAGAATCCAAGTCTTGGATTCATTGGACCCGCATTAAACTAGCCACTGAAGAATACTGGGAGGCTGACTCGGACGAATCCCATCCCTTAGTAGTACGCTTAAAGAACGCCTCCTATAAGCTTCCCTACCGGCAATGAGTAGCTCTTAAGGGGCAGAAGAAGCCCTGCTGAAACCACAACCGGAAGCTGGTTTCTCGACGTACGGCTGAAGAATTGAAGGAAGGAAAACAACGTTCCGACTTATCAGTTGCAAGATGAATTAGAGAATTTGAGCACCTTTCAGGATATGGTGGTGCAAGATTTTATATCTGTAGCCACTATATCCTTTACTTTTGTAAGTTTGATTATCCTTATTATAATTTGTTGTGTGTTTCTAGCAACTAAGATTTCATCTTGTGGAGAGCCAGAAGCCGATGCTGCTCCAAACAATATATAATCCTTACCCTCTCCCTGATGTGGTGAATCTATAGGCAAAAGGGAACTGTGTAAAAGGAAATCTTGTGTAAGGGATAATTATGAGTTGTTTGTAGCTTTGGCTGTTGTTGGCAAAAGGCATGCTAAGTGATACCTTCCTGACTATTAACTCCCCATGTTGCAAAAATACCCAAGAAATGCCCATAGCTCTTGAAGAAGGATCCGAGGATGTTCAGAATTTGCAATGTTAACCATGTGCTAGCTTTCTGAACCTGGCTGCCAAATAAACTTTTCCTGTATCCTGAGAAGTCTAAGCCTGTCATTTTCTGCAACAGATTCATCTTTCTGCAGGTCTTGATATTCTTCTGGAAATATACAGTTTCCACAGCATTGGATACATTTATCTCTCCCCACCTACAGCTGTGTGAAAAAATCCTGCAAAACTCCTTGTCATCGAGCCAAGTCCATCCAGCAGTGTATGAAAAAAGCATGCTGTCGACTCCTGGATTGGCCAGCTCAGAGCCTGGATTTGAACCCAATTGAGAACTTGTGGGCCAAGATTGGTTACGAAATAAGCAAGAAGCATCCAAAGACCAAGCAGGAGTTGATTGAATCCATTATTGCAGCCTGGCACCACATTGTCACCAAAGATCACGTGCAAAGGCTTATACAGTCTATGCCGAAGCGATGCCGCCTGGTGATGAGCAATAAGGGCAGGCCAATTTCATATTAGTAACCATGTTTGGTTACCTAAATGATCCTTTTTAGGGCCACAAACAATAACAATATTAACAAAACACTAGCAATGGCCTTAGTAATTGCAACACGTATGCCTCTGGGTATGCATCAGTTAATCTGTTTTCATAGTCCTTGTAAGCATGCATTGTAAGCATGCAAGAAAATTCACAATCCCCATCGAAACAGCACCAAATTGCAAAAAGCCTATGCTTTTCACTTAAAAACCACAAGTATTTATTTAAATATAATAATATTTGCATAGCCGTTAGCATAAAATATCATAAAATCAATGGCCTATCCAAAAAAATGTCATAAACCGTAAACCGTAAAGCGTGCAGGACTTTTTCACACAGCTGTAATTGTTTCTTTTATGGTGCAATATAGAGGAAGGTTTGCCAGGTGTCTCATTTATTTCTATTTTTCTGTTGTTATAAACGACCATTCTTTTGGGGTTGACCATATTAATTACTCGTAGCATTCTTTCCAGAGATCCCAGAAAATTTTCCGTATGTTGATAATGCTATTTATTGACACTAAGTAATTTGTCCTCCCCCATCCCCCCGCCTCTTATTCACGCCTTCCTGTTTCTTACATTACATTACACTACATTATTATTTATTATATTATATTTATATTATAATATTATATTGAGAAATAGAACAGATGTTCAGAATTCCAGTAAGTCATAATAAACCAGCAAAGTGTGGAGAAGATCTAAAACAACGGCTGGGGGTGGCCTGGAACTTCAGAGGCCACTGGAGGCCCTGTTTCAGGGCTATGGATGGGCCTGAGTGACTGCCTAGACTAAGAACAACTGGGCCAAGAATGCCCCCCCCCACTAAGGAACCCACATTCATCTGCAGCTGTATCCATCTCCAACCACCTTGGACTGTCTCCCATTTTTCTGACATCTCTGCCTTGCTTCACTATTTGGGAATATTTGAACATTTCCCCCCCGCCTTCTTTCCAAGTACTATCTGGATATTAAAGCCTCCAGCTCCCCATTGAGACCTTAGCCCTCCAGCTATTAACTTTTATCACCAGCACCCTTACCCAATTGGGTTTTTAACATTTTATCAATTTATTCAAGGTTAGACCTGCTCCGCCTGCGGGAGGCCCCTCTCTCGCAGGTATGGCCCTTGGCTCTTGATGACGGGTTCGCGAACCCCGAGAGGTGGAAGAAACGGAAGCTGAGGGGATTTTTATCGAAATGTTTTGCATTGTTTTTAGGGGGCTCCAGGGAGGGTGGGTGGGTTAACCAGGCCGGGAGGGAAGCCAGCGCCAGACGAACAGGTGAGTCCAGGAGGGAAGTGAGCGGGGTGGGGGGAGGAGAGGGAAGAAGTTATTCCAGTAGAGGGTTGTTTTATTACATCGGTCGCGGGGAGGGGGGGATGCGAGGACAAGAGAAGATCACAAGGTCGGTTGGGAGACCGTGGCTGTTGGCTACGCCCGGTCGTTTGTACCAACCCCCGCAGACTAGGTGGTCAGGAGCTACAGAGCCAGGGCCTGTGGCTGATGCTTTGCAATGCAAGGTCCGTAACCAACAAGGCCCCCCTCATTAGCGAGTTGATCTCTGAGGGGGAGCTGGACCTTGCAGGGATAACGGAGACCTGGTTGGGCCACGAGGGTGGTTTACCCCTCGTGGAAATGTGCCCACTGGGTTTCCGTGCATTCCATCAGCCTCGGGCCCTGGGTAAGGGTGGTGGGGTGGCGGTAGTTATACGGGATGGTCTAGAACTGAGAGAGTTCACTGTCCCTCAGATACCCGGTTGTGAGTCCCTAGGTGTGAAATGGAGCCCAGGGAGGCAGTTGGGCCTGCTGATTGTATACTTGGCTCCTCGCTATACATCAGCGGCCCTGCCCGAGCTCCTCGAGCTGATCTCAGAGACGGCAGTTGAGATCCCCAGGCTTTTGGTTATGGGGGACTTCAACCTGCCGTCGACGGGAGCAGCATCTGAGGTGGCTCGGGAGTTCATGGCTTCTATTACAGCCATGGGTCTGACCCAATTAATTCAGGGCCCCACACACGAGGGCGGTCACACACTGGACCTTATTTTTGTATCTGAACAGTGGACGAGTGATCTGGGAATAGGGGATTTAGTTATTACTCCCCTGTCATGGTCAGATCACTCATGTCTCCGGCTCGACTTCCCTGGCGCTACCCTCCACCGCGAGGAGGCGGAGCCAGTCTGTCCAAGCTGGTACCGCCCCAAGCACCTGATGGATCCGGATAGGTTCCAGACGGAGCTTGGGCCACTACCTGTAGCCCTGACCCGTGCTCGGTAGGAGGACCTAGCGGCCGCCTGGAATAGGGCGGCGGCTGGGGCCTTGGACCGGGTTGCGCCTTTGCGACCTCTCCTGCGGCAGCGACCCACCCGAGCTCCTTGGTACACCGAGGAGCTGAGGGTGATGAAGCGCCATAGGAGATGTCTAGAGAGCAGGTGGAGATCCTCACGCTCCGAGTCTGATCGAACACAGGTAAGAGCCTATTTACGGACCTACCTTGTGGCATTGAGAGCGGCCAAACGTAGACATTGTGCCCCTCTTATTGCGTCCGCGGATAACCGCCCTGCCGCCCTGTTTAGGGTGACCCGCTCCCTCTTGTCACAGGGGATGCGGGGGGCACCCTTGCAGGGTAGAGCAGAGGAGTTTGGGGAATATCTGCAGGACAAAGTCGCTTTGTCAATTGCGCCCCCTTCTGGACCGGGATGCCCTACGCACGGTCACTCATGCACTGGTGACGTCTTGCCTGGACTACTGTAACGCTCTCTACATGGGGCTTCCCTTGGGATGCGCCCGAAGACTGCAGCTAGTCCAGAACACAGCCGCGCGGGCAGTCATGGGGAGTACCAGGTACTCCCACGTAACACCGCTCCTGCGCGAGCTGCACTGGCTGCCTGTGGTTTTTCGGGTGCGTTTCAAGGTTTTGACCACCATCTTTAAATCGCTCCATGGCACAGGGCCTAGCTACCTGCGGGATCGCATCCTCCCACATACATCCCTGCGGCCAATTCGCTCTCACAGGGAGGGGCTTCTCCTGGTGCCGTCCACTAGGCAATGCCAACGGGCGACACCAAGGAGTAGGGCCTTCTCTGTGATGGGCCCAACCCTCTGGAATGACCTCCCCCCCGACATTAGAACCACCACTGACTTCCGCTCCTTCCGACAGAAATTGAAGACACACCTGTTCCGACTGGCTGGCCTGGCATAATTATAACGTCTACCTCCTGGCATACATATTTCTTACTAGTTTTTTAGGGGGATTGTTTTTTTTTTAAATTTAATTTTCTAGGATATTTGTTTGGGGTTTTAAAATTTTTACATTTTAAATTATTTTCTTAGCAGTACAGTTCTGTATATCTTTTTATCCTCCTCTTATTTATTTATCTATCTATTTAATAATTTTAATTGTCTAAATTTTATAGTTATTCATGATGTATTTCTGATATGGACTGTACACCGCCCCGAGTCCCTTTCGGGAGAGGGGGCGGTCTATAAGCGGTAATAATAATAATAATAATAATAATAATAATAATAATAATAATAAAGAAACTTCTTCAAAACCTTCATTGTTTATCCTCAGCCATAACATTTTATTTCCTGCCTATCCTATATATTTGTTTTATATATATACTGTAAAATATAAACACACACACAACACACACACACAGACACACCTTTTGAATGTGATCCAAAAATGAACCCCCTTTACCCCAGTCCCAACATAACTATGCCTGCTTTTTGTCTATGTCTAAATTGAATTTTTATATTTGCATTGGATTCTGAATTCAGCTTAACAACAGAGAAGCTGAGTCAAAGGGTGTGATACACGATAGGCACTGCAAGTCTCGGTCTTCAAACTGAAAGACTCTAAGAGGCAGCGGTGTGAAGTTTCTAGCTAGCCACCATCCTTTACAAGTACAGTATATTGTTTACATTTTACATACATTTTTATGAGGAGATTCCCACAACACAAACGTTCACCATTTCACAATATGGATTTCAAGTATTTTCAAATCTTTAAAAACAATCTAATTCATTGGAAGGGACCAGAGGTGGGTTCCTACCAGTTCAGTCCGGTACGGCTGAATAGCTAATAGAAATCTGGCAAACCTTTCTGAACCGGTAGTAATGGTGGCCTGGCCACGCCTCTGAACTGGTTCTCCCGGCAGCACCATAGCCGCCACCATCTTGGGTTTTGCTTTTGCGCATGCGCACAGCAATTTTCATTGCAATGCTTGGCCATGCCCACCTGCTCCAACACTTTCCCTGCCTCACCTTCGCCATGTGAATCCATGTGAAGAACTGCCTCCTCCTGCCTCCTGCCTACACACAGATAAGCAGCATTTGCGTTAGTCTAGCTTTTTAAACCCTCTTTCCCCTGCTGGTTTGCCTGAATGGGCAGGGAAAATAGGCTTTACAATTTTTTAAAAAGCTTCTGACAATTGTGGGGCTCAGCTGTGAGGTGCCATTCGGTGCTCTAGAAGCAGTGATGGCAGGGAGGGGGCATGCGCGGGGAAAAATGGGATGCTTTTATTCAAAGTTGTTACAGTTTAATGAATGTGTTAAGTTATTTCATTTAACCCTAATTTTATCCCTCTTTGGAGATTAAGGTTATAATGAAAAGGAATAACAGAGTTGGAAAAGACCTCCTTGGAGGTCTTCTATTCCAATCTCTTCACAAGCAGGAGACCCTACACCAGTGGTTCTCAACCTTCCCAATGCTGCAATCCTTTAATATAGTTCCTCATGTTTTGGTGACCCCCAACCATAAAATTATTTTCGTTGTTACTTCATAACTGTAATTTTGCGATTTTCCAATGGTCTTAGGCGACAATTCGACCCCCAAGGGGTCGCGACCCACAGTTGAGAACTGCTGCCCTATACCATTCCGGAGATATGACTGTCCAATCTCTTCTTAAAAATATCCTGTGATGAAGCATCCACAACCTCTGGAAGGAAGCTGTTCACTGGTTATTTGTTCTTGCTTTCAGGAATTTTTTCCTTAGTTATAGATTTGTTCTTTCTTTGATTATCTTCCATCCATTGCTTCTTAGCCTGTCTTCTGATGTTTTGGAGAATAAGCTGACCCCCTCTTCTTTGTGGCAACCCCTCAAATATTGGAACACTGCTATCCAGTCACCTCTCGTCCTCCTTTTCACTACTAGGCATACCCAATTCCTGCAACTGCTCTTCATATATTTTAGCCTCCAAACCCCCCTCACCCCCAATCATCTTTGTTGGTCTTCTCTGCTCTCTTTCCAGGGTCTCAACATCTTTTTTATATGGTGACGACCAAAACTGGATGCAACAGATGTTCCAGCAGATGCAAAATTTAGCCGAACAAATGGCTTTTTCACTACTCCACCACTGCTACATTACACTGGTTTCAAGGATCCTTAGAAAGCATCTCATCTTTTAGCTAAACCAGTTCTGGAAAAATGGCTTCCAGATAGATTGAATAATCTGATCAAGGAAGATCTTGAAGCATCTAAACAAGATTACAAAAATGGCTTGAAATATCTTACAAAGAACCTCAAGGGGAAAGTACCTAAATTACCCCATCTAGGTATTCAGGAATGACTTAAAGCAGGTCATAAAGGACTATAGAAGTCTAAAGTAGAGTTTTGAGATGCCCTAAGTAATGGTTGGCTTGAAAAATCAATAAAGGATTTCAAGAATCAATGTTTTGAAGGAACTGTGGAAAATATATTACAATGTGTTCAAGGATCTCCAGAAAGCCTCTCATCATTTGAAGAACCCAGACTAGTTCTGGAAAAATGGCTTCAAGAATTCTTGAAAAACCCGGAGAAGGTAGATTCTGAAGCATATAAACAAAATGCCAAAAATGGCTTGAAACATTTGTAAATAACCTTGAAGAGAAGGAGCAGATGGCTCGTGTGGTTGGACACCAGTATAATGATTGGCAGGCTGCTGTTTGAGATCCAGCTGCTGTTGTGGGATGGGGTGAGTTCCTGTCACTTCCACCATTTCCTGCCAAACCAGCAGTTCGAATGCTGGTGACTGTGAGTAAATAGATGGGTACCACTTTGGTGGGCAGCTTAATTAGGACATGAAAGGAGCCCTCAACTGGGTGTCCTCCAGGCAATGATGATGTGAATACTTTCAATTCAGAAGCACTTCAGTGCTCCCAACATGACTGTAATACTACTTTGAAGAGGAAGGACCTGAAGTAACACATTTAGGTACTCAGAAATGGCTACAAGCATCCGGGATTTCAAAGAACAATACTGTAAAGCAGCAAAAGCAAGTATGGTAAAGAGTAAGGAGATGCTACATGGAGACCACTTCTGGACTTTGTGCTTCAGGTGGGAAAAAAATGAAACTTTGATTTTGGGTTTTACTGATTAGTCTGATTTGTTTTGATAGAAATGGCTAGTTTATATTATTATGGAAAAGTAAAAAGTTGAGATTTGATGTTAATGCTTTATTTTACAGCAACACAGGAAGTCGGAAGTCAACACTTTTTTTCTTCTTTTTCCCCTCCCCCCTTCACTTCTCTTACCCCTCCCCCTTTGTGTTTTCCTATTTGCTTTTGTATTTCTGTATTTTATTCCATAATCTAATAAAATGTTTAAAGAGCAAGGGAAAAAAAGACTAAGGAGAGAATGATTTGAGTAGAAAATGGTGGCTTTCAAAAAAGCTTAAGGATGGATGGCTTCAAGTATCTTTAGCAAGTTCCAGAGAGCATGCAGAACAGGGTGCAAGCATGGCTACAAAGAGACTCTGATGAGAATCCCTGGATTCAGAAACATCCTGGGGAATAGTTCCAGAAATCCATCCAAAATGTTCAGAATGGATGTCCGGAAGAATCCAGGCCAGGTCTTTCAAACTCCCGGCCCATGGGCCGGATGCATCACGCACTGGCCACGCCCATGCCCAGTTTAGTAAAGGGCAAAAAAGTCCTGATAAGTCTTGTGATGCTGCTGTAACAATGTGAGTTTGACACCCCTGATCTAGGCCATATGTGAATGAGTGGCTTGGATTAGCCTTAAATCACCTCCAAGAGGAAGGGCCTGAAACATCCCATCTAAGTTTGGAGGAGTGATTGGAAGCATCGACAAGGTCTTCAGGGGGAAATATTTAAAGAGATGACAGGAAGGAAAGATCCTGAAATATGGAGGATAAGAGCACATGTTTACAAAGGAATTCTTTCTCAAGGAAAACAGGTGTGTGAAGAGACAACATACATAAAACGTGGACTAACTATTCCTGAATTTTTTCCTCTATTTCTTATATATTGAGCCAAAAGGGAAACTATTTTGTTTCTAGTTCTGCTAGCAAGATTTCTTCAAGGCCGGGACTTCCGGTTCCGGTGGCTACGGCGACGGGCAAGCTTTTGCCCGCTCCCGCTCTCCCGGTGGGCTTCCCCCACTTCTGGGGGGGCACAGGATGCCCCGGACAGGCGTCCTGCCGAGGGAGCGGCTCGCGGAGGGCCCTGGCATCGGCGGCGGCTGGTGGGGGCTTCTCCGCTTCGCTCTAGGCACCGGGGAGCAGTATCGGAGGGCGCGTGGGCGTCTTGCTCCATGCCGATCGGAGAACGCAAAACTGAAGGAAGCAGCGGTGGTGCGGTGAGATGCTTCCTCTCTTCATTCCCTTACTTTTGAGTTGATGGACTTTTCAGTAATTTTAAAAGTTAATCTTTCGGATTTTTCTTGGAGGAGCGGCTGGAGGGGAGGGGGATTTCCCCCCCCTTGGACAAGCGGCTTGAAAAAATTTTGCTCTCGCCCCCAGGGGAAGGAGGAGGGGGGAGAGCCAACTAATGATGCCTCACCCCAGTAAAAGTGTTTTTCATTGGACTTAGTTCCAGAACTTATTGATGACCTTTGTGAACTTTTAAAATTTTTCCTATGCCTCTGAGCCCAAAGCTGGCAGGGCAAGATGGCACACTTCTGTTGTCTTCATGAACTGTGAAACCTGACTCCACCTTTAAAATTCAGGCTTCCGGTCTTTGTCTCCGTGTCACCCAGAGGAATCTCTTGTGGATTGTTATTTTCTGAACTCTTTGGAGAAAAAACTTTCACCTATTGCTAGACTGATTAAAGAAACTCCCACCTGTTTGGATCTTCTGCCTCCTGGACTCATCTGCCTGCTCTACTTCTCCAGCTGCCCAGTCTCTACACTGACTGATCTCTTTGTTTTATAAACCATGTCTCCAAAAAGACCACCCCCTGGAAAACCTGGCTTTGCTACTTCTGCACCGACATCTACAACATCCAGTCCTGCCACACAGTCAAAGATCACAGAACTGATGCAACCTAAGAGTACAGAGATGGATTTGCAACAAATGCTCCAGCAACTCATACAGGGCCAGGAAGAAATTAAGAAACAATTAAAAGAAATGAAGGAAGAAATTAAAGAGAATCAAGTCCAAATTTATAAGAACTCACAGAGACTGGACCTTGTGGAGGGTGGGGTGGCGGAGGCGAGAGGGGGGGTAGAGGCTCTACAGAAGGGAAACAAAGAACTTGATATCCAACAAATGAAAACAGAGTTTGAGAGAATGTCCTTTTATCTTAGATTTCAAAATGTAATAGAAGTAGATGGGGAAAATATAAGGGACATCATGACTAATATTTTAGCTGAATACATACACAAAGATAAACAGCAGATGGAATGGGAGATAGATCTGGTCTATAGAGTGAATTCAGCATATGCCAGAACACACAATGTACCCAGGGAGGTTCATATTAAATTCCTTAGGAAAAGCACAAGAGATGAAATTCTGGGTGTACAAAGGGGGCAAGCATTGACATATCATGACAGGGAGATAACCATCCTGAAGCAGATCCCCCCAAAAATTAGGGAGAAAAGGAAAAACTATTCGCAATTGGCGAATAAACTATACCAGAAGGGGGTGTGGTTTAGATGGTTGATGCCTGAAGGTATGCTGATATTCTGGGAGGAGACAAGAATCAGAATCAATACACCCATAGAGGCACAGGCCTTTATGGAAAAAAATAAAGCGAACCTAGAAAAAACAGAAGACGCTACAACCGTTATACAGGACACGGGAGGGGCCGGAGCTCTGCCAGCGGGGGGTGAAGGGGCAACACCAAGAAAGCTCAGATCACAAAAATGAATAAGAAAACCACAATGTTATAAACAGACTGAAAGTAATAATGAAATTATATCTAGACTATATATCATATCTATATAAATTGATTGAAAACTCTTTTTTCTAGAATTAATATACTGATTTTTTATGATTATGTATTAATGTTTTATACTTAGATGTATCTTATGAGTTTGGAGGGAGGGGGCGTCTGCCACACCTGCAACTGCCAAAATTTGTAACCATTCCACTTACCCTTTTCCTTATAAATGTTTTAAAAAACCAATAAAAATTTTTGAAAAAAAAAAAGATTTCTTCAAGGCCAACTGGAAAGGAAGAAGATATAGCATATGTATCCTTCCTTCCCCTCCCTTTCCCTCCCCTTTCCTTGATTTGCCCTCTCTCCCCTCCCTTTCCTTCTAAATATTTGGAAAAGGCCTATCCTTAAAAGATCTGGCAGTTGGTGTCTTTGACCAATCAGTAGGAAACACTGAGTTGTAGTCTTGCCTTAGCATGAAAGCTGGTTTGGTGAGTTTGTGCCAATCACCATGCACCCAAATTGTGATCATGTGATCATGGGGATGCTGCAGCATATTCTCCATAAACAAAGCCCCATTCATCCATTCCCTCATAGTCCTAATGTTTACAAACCATTAAGTTGCCATCTCCACTGAAAAAATTCAGCTCTTGTCCCTTGACGTAATGTACAGGAAAAATACTGTGGATTTTAGCACATGGTGCAAAAACACACATTCTAACGTATATTTTAACAAAAAATCTTTTGACATGCAGACCTATACTCTAGTTCAGAAGTGGGAAACTGATGAAGTTAGCAAGATTTCTCCAATGGCTGAAAATCTTCCCTTGGTTTGGGGAGATTTTTCCTGTTCTAATTGTGTTTTTTTCACAGATAAACAATCAAAATATGATTGCATTCCTATAGCTGATATAATATCATCTATTCTATCACTTCCTAAACCATTTACTTCATTATGCAGTATTGTGCAGATCAGACCAATACACATATGTTTCTTGGCAACCAAAATAGACAATCCTGAGAAATCAGCCCAGTATTCCTTTGGTCAGGGAAACAAGAGCTGGTACTGATCTCTCAAGCACTAAACATCTAGCTTACCAGGGAGGATAATACTGTACCTTGTGACCTTGTGACTTCCTTCATGCACTTCTGGAGAGAAATGTGTTGAGTTTAACATCTGCAAGTCTTAATATACTTGTTTTATTTTAAAAGAATGCCTATAGTGCAGAGGAACCAAGCTGAATATTTTGACTTTGAGCTCTCCAGTGATTACTTCACCGGCTCCCACAGCTTCTGAAGGCAAGCTGTTCTATTGGATGTTCAGCTGATATCAGTAAATCTTGTAAAAGCAGTACTATCACTCTCTTTCTATGATTTTACTAAAAGACAGGGTTTCCAATAACATGAATCTACACAAAGGGTAAACTCTATAATACTTCCCCATACTTTTGTGAATAGAGTGATAATTCCATTGATACGAACAATTATTTGCTGCTGCTTCAAGCTGATAAGCAACTGTTTAAACTCATTTTTAAAAAACACAGTCTTTTCAACCACAATCAACATCTAGAACCTAATGAGACAGTTGCCAATTTAGATACATTTAAAAAACAGCTCAAACCATGGATGCAAAATCTGGGGCCCTACCTCTGTGAAAACACCTGTCAGAATTACTTGCTAACCCTGGCAAGACACTCAGATAGATGGTTAAATGATATCCTGTGTCAGCCTTTATAAGTGCAAGTCATACACAGGTAAGAGGTCTTCATATTGGTATAACTTTCATCACAACACAGAAATGGTGCTGCTCAGGAAACACAACATGCTTACTTCAAAAGATGAAGTTCCATATGGACAAATCCAAGATCCAGGAATCAAAGTTGAGCATAATGGCATACCACTCCAAAGGTCAGTCGAGGTATTAGAAGTTCAGGAAGTCAGGACCAGGGTTGGAAAGTTGTTGGTCGCCAGAAGGTTGCTGATTCAAGCATGCTTATTTTCCTGAGTCAAGCCTCTTCTTCTGAGGAGCCTCACTGACTGTCTTTTCTGCATATACAAGGGCAAAGGATCTTTACCTGCTCAGGCTCCTAGTCAAGTGACTCAGCTTCCTGCTGGGTTATTACTTACCTTCCAACAGAGGCCCATCTGCAGATTTTAAAATTCATCTGGCCATATTAAATGTTCAAGGTGACTTTCTTGCATTGTCGTTTGTCATTAAATGAATAAATAATAATAAGATCATCAATTATTGTCAGATGAAAATAAACAGATTTCTATGCAGATTGGACAAGTTGGGAACCACGTTGGTGGAAAGTTATGGCCAGATAAATTGAAAATATTGTAGAAGTACATTTCAGTCCAACAAAATTAAACCAAAACAGAAAAGCCTAAATAAATGCAGAGAGCCAATTTGTTATAGTGGTTAAGGCATCAGGCTACAAACCAGGAGATGGTGAGTTCTAGTCCGACCTTGGGCATAAAGGCAATCTTGCGCCAGCCATTCTCTCTCAACTCTAGAAAGGAGGCAACGGGAAACCACTTTCAAAATCTTGCCAACAAAACTGCAGGGACTAGCCCAGATAGTTACCAGGAGTCAATGCTGACCTGAAACCAGAAAAACAAGTAAGTAAGTAAGTAAGTGCAATATTTCTCCAGGAGTCTTATGCACATGAGAAAATATAAAAATAATCTGTCTTTTGACTTCTCTAGTTCCCATGCTTGTAATTCTAGCTTAGCCCTGGCATCTGTGCATAAGCATTTAGGTGCAATATGTGCCACTTAAAGTCTAACCTTTTTTCCATTACTAGAAATGAAATCACTATATCAGGGTTAACAAAACACTGAAGGTATGAATTCATAATTGAGTGCTCTTCAAACACAGTAGGATTACAATACCCAGAACATCTATTGTCCTCTCTGCCAGGAAATTGTGACAGCTATAGATTCAGCATTTCCTGGGGTCACCAGATTGAGGGAGGCTTCATTAATTAACCACTAGTGATAGTCATGCACATATAAAGTATGGACTTGGCATATTCACCTGCATATTAAGAATATTGATTCATATTAATCAAATCCTACAACTGTGCACTGACATTAAATCTGGCTCATCACAATGGAACAGCAGAGTGCAATAAATCAGTCTCAACTCATGTATTTCAGTCAAAGTACATGGGTTCTGCTAGCTTTCCCATGAAACATTTTTACTGTGAAGTGCTTCCCTGTCTGCTGTGTTAAAACTGTTGCCAAGGGCAATGTTATTTTTAAGCTTTAAAATGGAACATGAAAAAATAAAAGAAACAATGATTATATGGGCAAAAACTTGGCTACAACACTTCCCCTCCTCTCCCTTCTCACTCCCCCCCCCCCCAAGTTCCCACTACTCCCAAGTTGTCTACTATTGTTAGGCTTAAGTCAAGGATTCCACTGTGCCTTCTTCCATTTCCAAAGAAAATTGCTAGCAAGACAAGATAGGAATTTTCAGGAGGAATTAAACTTGGCAGAATTTGTCTCTTAAGAGATGTCAGGTTAATTAAATCCCTTCCTCCCTACTACTCCATGCCTCTTTGAAAGCACTTTCAGCACTGCTTTAGGAAAGTATCTATGTCATATTGTTGGGTGGCCAGTAAAGGATGCCCATCACAGAACTGCTTTTACTCCTTTTCCCATTTATTTAAACCCAGATGCAGTGAACTGTGCCGCTAATTGATTTTGATGCAGACATGAATGTTTTTAACTAACAATGTAACTCTGCAGATCTGAATATTGTTAGCCTACATTTTAACCTCTCCCTTTCTTTTGTTCTTGGTCTTTATGACCCGCTGTATCCTCCAAATACTATATTTCTACCAGAACTCAGCTGCAACTATAATGTAATATTTGCTTTCCTATACTAGGCAATCAAGCTCGTTGTATTCATTTCCCATATTCTGAACATTAGTATGGAGACAAAGAAAACCATGACCTTAATAAAAACATACAATTTTATTTTATTATTTATTTATTAGATTTTTATTCCACCTTTATTACTTTATAAGCAATTCAAAAAGGCAAACATACACAATACTCCCTCCTCTCCTATTTTCCCCAAGAATTCTATGAGATGAGTTGGGGAGAGAGGGAGGGGGAAGGGAGGGAGAGAGAGAGAGAAGGAGGGAAGGAGGGGGGGGAGAGAGAGAGACTGGCCAAGGTCATACAGTTGGCTTTCATGGCTAAACTGGGACTGGAATCCACAGTCTCCTGGTTTCTAGCCTGATGTCTTAACGGTAGACCAAACTGGCTCTATTGCTCTCTATTACAGTTACTCTTTTGCATAGCCTGTAGAACACAAATATTGATCTGAATTTCTTCTTTTGGGGATTTGAACTTCAATCTGCCTCAGGATTCAGTTGAGGCCTTCCAATTAAAGATGTTATGTTTCAGCAAAACCTTTGTCCCAGACTTTGCAAGATGTCAGAAGTCCATCATCCAGG
The DNA here is from genome assembly GCF_964273705.1 of Natrix helvetica. Classification (NCBI taxonomy): domain Eukaryota; kingdom Metazoa; phylum Chordata; class Lepidosauria; order Squamata; family Natricidae; genus Natrix; species Natrix helvetica. Next base: position 185,254,804 of record NC_138548.1, read on the forward strand.
CAACATATATAAGGAACCCAGAAATGTATTCACATCATTCTCATAGCCTTTCTCAGTCACCTGCAGGATTTTTCTTTCCCTTTCTAGCCCTGTTCTGTGAAAACATTGCCTAAGCCCCAAGTTCTTCAGACTTCTTCACAGAACTTTCAAGTCAAAGTTGGTATCATTCTTGACAACATTATTTGTCCCTATGTGAAAGAAAAGAAGGGACCACGAGTCGTCTATTTGACAACAAAATGTTGCTAGGATCATTCCTGAGAGAAGTATTGGATGTCTCACTGAATGCTCCAAGTACTTTAAGTAGCTGCAGGAAGAATATAGCATGGAAAAACACAGTTTCCAACCAATTATCCAATAAGAATAATCTTCAAAAGATTACTGTGGAAAGAATAAGAATAATTACATTATTTTGCCTACGATAATTTTTGAAGATTACTACCAATATATAAGTAAGTGGAAACCAAAAGGCCATGTATTACTCCACAACTTATGAGATCACCAGGAAAGGAAAATGGTTACCTGAAGCAACCATTCCTCTATCTATCATCTGTCTGTCTATCATCTATTGTATCTATCTATCTATCTATCTATCTATCTATCTATCTATCTATCTATCTATCTATCTATCTATCACCTATCTACCCATCTATCCATCTATCCATCATCTATCATCTGTCATTTATCTATCTATATAATTTATCATCTCTCTCACATTCTCACTCTCCCCCCCATACCTATTGCAGTAAATATTTAAAAAAAAACAGAATCAAGAAGAAAAGCAAAAAAGAATAGAAAAAATGTTTTACAAGCAATATATGATTAAATAAAAATGTCATAAAATAATTTAGATTAATGCTGAAGATTGAAGTTATCTATCAATTTGAAAATTCAGTCAACTGCCACTCAATAATTCAAAGGATAGCCACTTATGAACCATAAGTCAGAATAAAGAACCATCTCCTTATTTAAAACTTGAAACAAGAATATATTAAAGTTTGAGAAATCTAAAGTTGGTGTATGATACATAAATAGCTTCCAAGTTGAATTAAATTTTGTATTAGAACTATTCTTCAAATGAGACTATTTTTGACACTGACTGATAACTCCCACATTTTAATTTTCCCTTCTTCTATAGAGGGAAATAATTAACACAAAGAACTATGTTAATGTATGTTAGCCAAAAATCAGAATACGTCTACAGCACCTTTGCAGATTAACATACTGCACTGAAAGACATAAACTTTCACGATTTACAGCTCTTTTAATCAAATGCATGGGGTGGGTAACTTATGTTGGTGCAAATAGTGCTTGCATCGTTTTTTCTAATCAAATGGAAACAATATGAAAGTACTTGTAGTCTGCCTCATATATAACCTCCATCTGCATAACCACCCTGTCTTCCCATTACTTCTTCGCATCCCCTCTTAAACCCTACATTAGTTTAGCAATTCTGTGCACATGATGAAATGGGACATAGCTCACAAAGCCCTATGCTTTTTTTTAATTGATTGATTGATAATCTAAATAGTTATTCAAGTTACACAGTTGGCTTGATTGTATAGTTTGAAATTTGGTTCTGCCAAATCTACCTTGTTTCTTAGGGATTTATAAAATCTTAAAATTAACCTTTGGCATTTTACTTGACAATACAAAACTAGTTGTTTGTGTCTGCCACTTGTTTACTACTTTCTATTTGTGTCCAGCTGCCCACTATCACCTCAGAATCGTATCCTCCAAACAGATCTGACCTATAAGAGAGACAATGTTAATCAGTTAGAATTTCTTGTAGTCTTGGAAGCAACATTTAAACCTACAGGAATTGCCACACTCCATCACCATCCTTTCAGCAGACAAAGGCCAACAGACCACCATCTTCCAACAAAATGCGATGCAACTCTATCAACAAGTAGCAAACAACTCAATCCGCTACAGCACAACCAACACAAGCTACAATAACAAAAACAAAACAGCAAAAAAAAATCTGCAAAATCACCAAGAAGCTATTACAACTATAGCACACAAATCAGCTAAATCTCCCCAAAACATCTTAAGTAAATCAAAGTAAGTCAAAAGACCCAGTAGCTCAAAAAGGAAAAAAAAAACAGGAGTCATCTAGTGTACGGACTGTAACAGCCACTATGTAGGACGAACTGACAGAAAGTTAGCAGAATACAACTTTTTCATCTCACAAGACATGGACAGATTCAACCACAATTTCAACTGGGAAACTTTGAACATCCTATACCAAGCTAAATACAAAAACTAGTGAATTCCTGGAAGTTTGGCATTCAGACAAATCAGCCATCAACAGACTCATAGAAATAAACATATTTGCACACCATTCAAAGGAGATAAACAAGCTCAGAAAGAAACAAAAAGAGCAGAATGCATCCCCTTCAGCAGCAAACACATAGATAAGCAGGGATTAATACCAGACAAACAGTCAAACAGAAAACAATAATCAAAGAACTACCAAGGAGAAAACCACTATCTACCAACACTGACAGAGCAAGCTATTGCATTGCAAACCTCACACTTGCCAGAACTGATGGTGCTACCTAGCTGAGTAATGAAACTTCTTCAAGCAAACAACTGACTTCAGAGAACACCAAGGACTCATAGTTCAACATTGAGCTACATAGATTATTTTCTACTGGAACTGTTTTTTTTCAGTTGTAATTGGAGTCATGTGCAAACAGCACCTTTCAAAATCTCACTAAGTTTAGCAATAAATAATTAAAATAAAATAAATAAAATAAAATAGGTCAGCTACCTGTACTGAAGGAAAGATTTAGAACTGATCAGATTAATGCTTTTGAACATGAAGGATGGATGCTAAAATGATTTTAACATTAACATTTGAAAATAATTTCATTTTCTGTTTTCTGAAAATGAAAAACTTTGACAAAGACTGTCGACATAATTTGGCTAAAATACTATAAGTCCTCATAAGACAAACATCATAAAGAATTAGCTGCTTTGATTGAATACTTACTACTGTATTCCCTTAATATAGGCTAGAGGGAGGAAAAAAGGGTCGGAGGCAGAGGTAAAACCTTTTAAAGATAAATGTCAGCCCTTTGAAGTAGGGGAAATGTGGAAATCAACATTATGACTACTAAAACTACTTTAGTATTGGATTACAACAACAAAATCTTGCAAGTCTGAAATTGCTTCATCCTTCCCTGCCTTTATCTCCTTTAAGAGAACTTGAAGGGTCATGTCTGAGATGCTTTCTTAAGTTATATTTCTGCCTCTGTCTCTGATTTCTCTTATTTCACCATTATCTTGGTTGCCATGCTTCCTCCTGTCCTTCAAAATTATTCCCATAATACTACGATACTGTCTCATCTTCCATCTTCAGTTTGGGTAACTGGAAGAACGGTAAGCAAGGATCAAGGGAATTTGCTGGGTAAGGGTGATTTTCATTGTTTGGACATGGGGAAGGACTAGACTGGACATTGTGCTACTAGGCTCGAAATTCCCAGTTTGGATAACTTAGAACTACATCACTTGCAGTCAGACCCAGGTATTGCATACAAAATTATACGTAGTAATGTTTTACCTGTAAATGACTTCTTTGTTTTAACTGCAATAATAGGTGCACTATCAACCGCTTTCAACTTAATGTAAATCGTTCTAAACATGACTGTAATAAATATGATTTCTGTAATAGAGTTGTCAAAGTCTGGAATGCCCTCTCTGATTCAGTTCTTTCAGCTACAAATTTTCAGAATTTCAGTCACAAATTGACTTTCGTGGACCTTACATCATTCTTAAGTGGTTAGTAGAGGGGACGTGCATAAGTGCACTAACATGCCTATTGTCCCTGTCCCTGTATTTTTATTCTTGTTATCATTTTTGTTTGACAAATTCTAATAAATAAATAAAATAAATAAATTATGTTGAATCTGTGTTGAGTTGCCACCCTTCTTATTTTCACTGGAAGTCTTTAAGAAGATGTTGGATAGCCATTTGTCTGGAACGGTATAGGGTTTCCTGCCTAGGCAGGGGGTTGGACTAGAAGACCTCCAAGGTCCCTTCCAACTCTACTATTGTATTGTATTACTTATTGCTTATTGCATATCTTGTATAAGCTCGAAACCCTCCATCTGCTTCTTCGATCAGCTTATCTTTGGTTATCACTAGTGCTTCTGACAAAATTTCCCTCCTTAGTTCCATCAATTCTTCTCTCTTTTCTTCTTCTATACTTTGAGATCTGGGGTAGAGCTCCAGTCCATCTATCTCCCCTTTCCATATTCCACTCTTTCCATTTCCAATCATGTTCAGTTCACTGCCAGTATCAACAATTTTCTTGTCTCTTTGTTTATTTTTTCCTTCAGTTTTTAGAACTCTGACCTCCACTTTCTTCTTTTGATGAACATCCTCAAATTTTCCATCAAATTTTGCTGTTCTAGGATCCATGTTCTCCAATCTCTTCTCAATTCTCTCTGTTACTTCTAATAATTTTTGAATTTCAAACATAATATTTTGCAATGTTAAGGTTTCTTTTTCATGTTGCATCATTCTTCCAACTTGTAAACACTGCCACTCTGGCATTCAAAACTTTTTATTAAATTTAAAGCAAGTTCATCTATAATCTTTCAAAACAAAGCTTTGTTTTCACTGGGAAGCAAGTTTCAATCTTTTTTTTTAAGAGACAGACAAAGATACAGATTCCCCCCTTGTGCCTCCTGCTTGGCAAGAATTGTCCCCTTAAGTTTGTAACCAATTTAAGGAAAATCAATGAAATATCTTAATGTATCTTATGAAATATCTAAGATGGACAGAAGCTGCTGTATTCTGGGACAGGAGTATGGAGAAGAAGATAGAAGAGGATTATATATATAACAAAGGTTCAGAGGCAGAGCCCTGCATGGTAAAAATGAAAGCAAGTGGGTGGATAAACCAAATTAATGTATCTAATTAATACATTAATTAGAAATCAAAGGAGCTGGGGGGGCGTGGGGAAGGGAAATAGTTAGTAAGGATGATTATCAAGATAAAGTAAAATGACTAAAAAGCTTTATGGAAATAGGAATAGAGAGCTAGAAATGAAATGAAATTTGGATGAATGACTGGAAAACTTCATATAGAAAACGATGGGAAAATGGAATGAAATGATGCTGGAAAAAATGTATGATTGAGAAGCAGTGAGGTGGGTGAGCCAAACCAGAGCATCAGCGACAATCAAGAGAGACACAACTGCACTAGAGCTCTTCTGTGGCTTTGATGAAAAATTAAGAGTTGTTTGCGATTTTAAAAAATGTGTAATTAACTTTCACTCATAGTCTGTAATTGCTTAATTCCTTCCAAACTATTTTCAAGCAACACAGATGCAAACTTCTTCTAAAAATTATATTCACACCCTAGCAAGAGAATATTGTTGTGAACTGTATGCATTATTAATGAGATGTTTTGCAAATACACAGTCAGACTCATCATTTTGCAAATACTTTTCAGAGAAAAATAATTGGATGAACATTGACTGCTAATTAAAATGCATACAGCTGAGATGAAATGTTTTAGTGATCCTGCGTAGCATTGTTTCAATAAATTATAGAAAATAAGAAACTATTTATTCAACTATTTTATTCTTAGGGGATACCTAAGAGCTTTCCCTGAGGCAGTACTATGAAAATGTAAAAAACATGAATTTTTGTGCTGATAAATAATTAACTTTTGGAGTACAATCTACTTTGCATCAGGAATCTGGACAATGTACATGAGGGACTGGCCACATAGATTTCTTCCCATTATGATTTGTCCTTAACCTGATATTTCATGTCTTCCAGCAATGGGCTCATCACCACTGTAACTCCATCCATCTTGCTGCTAGCTGCTTGTTGTAATTGTTGATATCTTGGTTTATACGGAGGAATTTGACCATGTAACACATCAGCAGGAATAAACATGGTGATTTTTCCCCTCTCAGTGGCAAATTAAAAATAACATACTGCCTCTTAAGGTTGCTGCAGTATTTACATGCTGAACTTTTAGAATGGGTTAAACAAGACTGCAACAAAATGATCCTGAATGCAATGACATTATAAAAGAACTGCTAGTAAAAAAACAGGTGGAAACAGCCCTCCTGATCCATGACAATAACCTTGTTGTTGGGTACTAGCAATTGATTTGCCACTTAGTTGTCAGCTGTCACCATTACTTAAAGCAAAGTCTTGGGTAATTGCTTGGCTTGACTTTATTAAACAATTCTCTTCTAGAAAGTGTATTTGTTTTCCAATTAGCTGAAAGACTTTTCACTCAAAAAGCTTTGGGAAATCTATAGAAAATAGTTTAATTCCACTGTGCTACTTTCAACATGAGCAAAAAATATGCTTTAGAAAAAAAACCAAACCTTTTCCCCCCTAGCCTAGTTTGTATGGTCAATCCCATGAAACCATATCAATGTCTAGCAATTCAAATTATTATGTGAAAGTGATCGTCCTCTTTTTATTTTAACTGTAATCCTAAAGCAGGATATAAATTATACCTAAAAATGTAACGCTATTAAACAACATTCATTTAATGCAATTATAATAGTTTATTAAAATATTTAAACCAGGGCAACAAGGACAACCAGAGGTGACCTAACAACATCAACACACTTAAATGCTTAGGTGAATCAATAAATTGTCAACCAGAATTGAAAACATATAAGGGGTCTCTCAAAAATTGAAAAGGGAGGAAATTGCCCAGCTGGCTGCTTGTCTGTCTGTTAAGAATGACTCCTCATGGATTGTCACATAGCAAATTCTTCAAAGTAAAGCACTTTTAAGGAGGCATATTAGCCTCCTTATCTGGGCTGGTAGGTAAAGGGGAGAGCATCAATTTGGTAATGCATCAATTACCAAAATCATAAGATTTCTACAGCTTTCTATGACAATACTGGCCCTACTAGCTTGGCTTTGTAGAAAATTGGCAGTCATTGCAGCTCCTTTAAAACATGCATAATTTCTGGCTGATAGGCTGCCTCTGGCTAGTTGAATATTTATCCACCTCAGAAGCAATTTCTGATCTAAGGGCATTTTAGTAACCTAGTTCTGAATTTATTAGTGCCTGGACCATGGGCTTAAATTTTACCTGAAATAATTTTGTACAGTCCTTGGTGTTCTCCGAGCTCGGTTGTTTGCTTGCAGATGTTTGATTACCTAACTACATAGTATTATCAGTATTAAGGAAGTGTGGAGTTTGCTGTTTATATACAGTAGCTTGCCCTGCTAGTGTTGGTGCCCATGCTACAGTTCCTTGATAAGGGTATTATTTTTTGCTTGATTGCCTGGTATTAATCCCATCTTATTTGGGTGTTGGTTGCTGGTCTGTGGGGGTGGTGTGTTATTCTAGTCTTTAGATTTTGTTGTTGTTGTTGTCTCTTTTGTATGATATGTAAAGCAAAAACCAAGCTCAAAGTATTAAGGACTCCATAATTCAACCTTTATCTACTGTACATATATTCCATTCTATTAAGATAGTTATAAATTTCATTAACAGTGGTCATATTAAATACCTTTTGAAGGAATACTATTCATTCAACCACCTTTCCCCCAAAATATTTATGATTTAGCTTCATCTTCACAACAACTGCAGTTACAAACATTGTAAAGTTTGCTATTATTTATATTATATCAAGAATTCAGGCTATTATTGAGTTATTAGCCAGAACTACTGATCCTGGCTGGCCTAAAATGTGAACTCCAGAACTGCCAGAACGGCCTCCAAAGGCTGCTTCATAAATGACAAGCACTATGGCAAGGTGAAAGGCCAAGATTTGTATCTCAGAGACTGGCATGGATGGCATCTCTTGAGAGCCACACTGTTGCAGTCTACCCACCACCAAACTGACTGGATTCTGCTGGGCTCATGACTGTCCTTTGCTCTTTCACCTGATCTTTCCTCATTTTCTAGAGAGGGTGAATACAGTGGCAAGGAGGAGAGGTTGCTGCTGTTGCTCTATTTCTTATTTTCTTTCTTTTCCACTTGTCAGATTTCTTCTTGGCAGGGAAACTGGCAAAACATGACGAGGTATACCTGTAGCAGCTTCAAAAAAGAAATGGGTTCACTTCCCATCCCAAAAAGGGGCTATGCCCAGCAGTCGACTTACATTGCTGATTAGCACATTAGAGTTGAGTGAAACATTTGGTTGTAGGAAGAAAAATTGGAAGACAATTGTCCACTCTTCTCCAGTGAAGATGATATTTTCCAACCATTCTCCAGAGAGTTCATAATCAGAAGCAATGAAGGACTTCTCTGACCTACTCCAAAATAGAGAAAATTATGAGAGATACAATTGTTGAGCAATAATGGAGTCCTTGTGGGGTTGTTGTTGTTTTGACATTGCAGGAAAAGAAAACCCAATATTTTTGCTTTAATGTAAGGCCAGCTTTACCACAGTATTTGAAAGATGCCCTCTGTATGCTTATTTATTTATTTATTTATTTATTTATTTATTTATTTATTTATTTATTTATTTATTTATTTATTTATTTATTTATTTATTTATTTATTTATTTATTTATTTATTTATTTATTTATTTATTTATTTATTTATTTATTTATTTATTTATTTATTTATTTATTTATTTATTCACATTTCTAAACCGCCTCCTCTCCCAAAAAGGGACTCGGGGCGGTGTACAGTCCACAATAAATCACAGATAAAATACAAATATAAATAGGGTTATAAATATATGTATGTATGTATATGTGTGGAGGAGGTTAAAATTAAGAGTCCTGTACAGAAGAATAAATAAATATGAAGCTAAAAGCCCTAAAAACAATTAAAACTAAAACATTACCCTTAAAATAACCAGATGAGAATATACTACCAGGAGTTCATAGATGTAACATTTATAATCATGCCAATCATGTAACATTTATAATCATGCTTTAAGCTAAGAGGCTTAAACCTCTTAGCTTTTATTTGGCTTCCGACGATTCAGTTAAATACAAAAGTTGGCAATAGTCTGATTCCTTGTTCCATGATTTATAATAGGTGTATCTGTAGTTTAAAAAAAAGCAGCAGTGAAGACCCAGATCGTTTCCTTTGCCTAACATGTTTGTGATTAGCATAATGAGCAAGTAAGGGGCATATTATGCCAATTAGGTGGCACTGAACAAGAGGGAGAATTGACCAGGGCAGCCTTAGCTTTGCAACAGCAGTCCCTGTCACCTGAATTAGCTCAGGAGCTTTTCTGTATGTACCTTTCCTATAGCCAAATCTTTCATACAGAGAGCTGTGGTCGTCTTTGATGGCCACACACCCGGCATCTCATAGCATCTTTTTCAATCAACATATTTATTAAAAGCCAAAAGCTTTCATGAGCTGCAGGTCATTTTCTCGGTGATATAGTTGGCTTGGGATGGTAGTATTGATATAAATGTAGGTGCAAATTAGACATCTGGGTTTGTTGCAGAGTTGGGTTCCCATGTTAGCAACAGTGTTCTTTTTTGTTGCTTTTGTTATGGAACCTTGATGTTGATATATACTACCATCTGTCAATGTTTCTCTGAAGTCTACATGGGATAAGCAGGGCAACCTTTGTGCAAATGCTACTGTTTGTATATAGTATTTTTTTTTTAATCTATCTTTCATCCATGTATAAAACAAAACAACTAAAAAAAAGATTACGGAAGCAAACTTCATTTCATTTAGTCTTACATTGAACTCTAATTTAAAAAGCAAATTATTTCCAAATTATTTTAACATAGTGTTTTTCCCTTATTATTATTGCATCATTCATTAAACAGTTAATCTCAATCCAATCTAAAAAGTCAGTAATATTGCAGGCAGCAGCCCACGTTCTAGATACCATACTGTGCCTCATATTCCTGTTTGATGCATTTCCCCAATTGATAGGAAAACATTGGCAATCTGACACTCAGGGAGAGGGATTATTGACCCCATTCTGTTAAGAGACTGTAGATCAACACCAGCATCTTATTTCTAATGGTAGAATGCAGAAGCTCCTTCAGGGTTGATGTTACATGATATATTTTTACAGCTGCTCCTGTAGGTATTCTGGTAGCTGCATTTTGAACTAACTATAAATTTGGGCCTTTCAAAACCACTTTGTGATAACCCAAATGAGGCCAAGACATTCAATGATATTTAATTCATTAATTTTAAAATAGTTATATCCTACTTTTTCATTAACAGTACTCAAGAAGAATGAAAAATTTAAATTAGCAACACACACACACAAAATTTAATTTATCTGATTAAAAATGTTGATCAAAATAAGCATAAATCAAACAGACAAAGTTGGTAGAAATAAGCAAATTTTTAAATTTGGGGTTTAAAAGCAGGGCCAGATGAAGTAATCCTCATACAGAATACAGAAGCAGTCACTGAAAAAGAAATACAGTATGGTCATAATACATACAGCTGCTTTGAAACTGACATTTGCTTATGCTAGCTCTGATTTTATACTAATATTTGCCAAGATATATTAAATCAAGGAAGACGGTGTTTATAAAAAGTTGCACATTATATGCCCATCGTGTCACAGAGCAGAGCATTCTCCACAAAGTTAAGATAACTGCAACAACATCAAGATGATCTGTCTTTGATGAATCTGAGGATTTTCTGCTATATTTTTTTAACCAATTGAAGTTTCCTATCATGCATTTTAACAATGATGAGAATTCCTGTACCAACTGATAGTAAATAGAAGGTGGCTATAGAAATGTTCTCACTCACCTAAAAATGTTTCTTCCCAGTACATAGGTTTTGCACAGCTTTAATGATACAAATATAGAATCATAGAGCTGGAAGAGAACTTGGAGGTCCTCCAGTCCAACCCTCTGCCCATCCTGGACAAATGGGTGTCCAATATTTTCTTGAAAACCACCAGTAAGGAGCACCACATCTCTGAGAGGCAAGCTGTTCCACTGAATAATTCTTCTCATTGTAAGGAAAGTTTGCTTTAGTGCCAGGTTGGATCTTCTTCTGATGCTTCATGTTCTGCCTTCTGGTGTCCTAGAGAATAAACCAATTTCCCCTTCTCTGTGACTACCCTTTAAGTACTGGAAGACAATGATTATATCACCTCTAATCTTTCTCTTCATTATGCTAGACATACCCAGTTCCCTTAATCATTCGTTGTACAGTTTAGTCTCTGCACCTTTAATGCCCATGTTGCTCTTCTCTGCATTCTATCTAGGGCCTTAGCATCTTTTTTTGTATTGTGGTGACCAGAAATGGATGCCATATTCCAAGTGTGGCCTCCCTAATACACTAAAAAGCGGTATTATCACTTCTCATGATCTTGATTGATGCAGCCTAGGACTGCCTTGGCTTTTTGGGGGGGCACCTGTAGCACACTGATACAGTAATGGTTCATGAAGACACCTAGATCCCTCTTACCACTGTTGAACGAGGTACTATGTGACGACTCCCCAATATACATTCCTAGATGCCTCTCCACATGCTAATTCAGAGGAGGATAAGCTGGCAACTATACTATGACAAGACAGGAGTGGAGGGACCAAGCACAGGGCTGAGCTAGAGACAGGAGTGGCTCAGTTGCAGCTGGGAAGCCCTAACCCTAACCTTGAGTGGAGATGAAGAAGAACTACCTCCTCCTCAGATCCGAAAGCACGTAGGGCTGAGAAGAGAGAGGCACAAAGAAGATCAGCCAGATTATTTGCAAGGAGGTAGCTTCATACCTCTTGATGAGCTGCACCAGGAAACAGTTATTTAGCTTAGCATGGGGAGTGAAATGATGCTGGGAACAACGTGTTCATTTCCTTGCTGTGTGTTGTTGCTTTGAGCTTTGGACCATGTCTCTTCAGCTGTGGCCTTGTCCTCTTTGCCCTGTGGATTTTCCTTTCTCTTGGTAACTTGCTTTTGCCTAGTGAAGTAGACTTACCTTTGCCTTGAGAACTAGTGTTGGCTTCATTTGAGTAGCCTGTGGAACTCATTGGTGTTGAGCTGGTACTAGCACAGGGAATTGTTTGGGAATACGAATTCAGGCTCGGAAGCCTTAATAAAAACTGCTTATACCTGGTGTGTGTGTGTGTGCGCGCACGCACGCGACACAGTACATTCTGTCTATTCTATACCTAAACACTTGGTTTTCCTGCCTAAGTGCAGGACCTTATCTTTCTTGCCACTTAGAATATTGTTGGATAGAGCCCAATGCTCAAATCAGTCAAGATACTTCTGAATCTTGAGTCTATCTTCCAAAGTATTAGCAACTTGATATTCTCTGCAAATTTAATGAACTCACATTCTATCCCCTCATCTAGATTATTTATGAAGATGTTGCACTAGGCCCAAGACAGAGTCTTGTGCTTTTCTCCATTTAGATGTAGTTCCATTGAGGACTATATATTGAGTGCTGTTGGTCAGTCAGTTGCAAATCCATCTTGTGTGACGCCGTCTATTTCTCTTTCTACTATTTTTGTCAAATGACTTACTGAAGTCTAATTATATTATATCTACAGCATTTCCTTGATCCACTAATTTAAACACTTTATCAAAAAAGGTAATAGGAATAGAACTTAGACATCTACAGTATATTGCTCCATAGTGCTTTACAGTACTCTCTGAGCAGTTTACAAATGTCAGCATGTTGTTCACAACAGTCTGGGTCCTCATTTTACTGATGAAGGCTGAGTCAACCTTGAGCCAGTGAGGATCAAACTCTTGGCTGTGGGCAGAGTTAGTCTGTAATACTGCATTCTAACCATTGCACCACCATGGCCCCCACGATAAGGTTTGTTTGGCACAACCTGTTTTTAACAAACTTACGATAGCTTCTAATAATTGCCTTATTCATTTTTAGATGCTCACAAATCTGCTGCTTGATTATCTTTTCTAGGATTTTCCCAGATGCTGATGTTAAGCTGCTTGGTCTGTGGTTTCTTGGTTCTACCATTTTTCTGTTTTTGAAAATTGGAGCCACACCAGTTCTTTTCCAGTCCAGTGTAACAGATCCCTTGTACTCCATGAACCTTGAAAGATTTTGTTCTGTGCTTCTGTGCTTACATCTGCCAGCTTTTTTCACTACCCTGGGATGTAAACCTTCTGGTCCTGGCAATCTGAACTCATCTAAAGTGGATAGATGTTCTATTACTATTTTTGGGCCTATTTTGACCAGCACTCCTATTCTATCTCCCACAGTGTTGCCCTTGATATGTTGCACTATTTTTTTTCCTTTTGCATGAAGACAGATGCAAAGCAGGGATTAAGAGTTCTATTTTCTCCCTGCTGTCTGTCACCGTCTTGCATCTTCTCCCACTAGTGGACTGATCATTTTTTTAACTGTTATTTTTGGCATTTATTGTAAGACTTTAAAAAATTTTTTTAAATAAATTTTATTTTGTTTGTACAAACTTCACATATTTGCAACACATTGCATTTTTTAACCTATCTGTTGTGTCTGTTTTATCTATATCAATAAATCTTTTTTAACTATAACTTCATATATTTGTGCATTTACATTATTTCATACATTTTTTCATTCTAAATATAATATTCTATATGTTCTGTGTGTAACAGTTTTTACTACATTTATGTCATTTTGTCTAATATGTATTTGCTATAGTCTATCTCATATTTCAGTCTTTTAATCCTTTTTCGGTTTTGTAGATGTCTATTGTTTTGTTGATTTTCCTCCTTTCTTTTTTGCTTTCCTGCTTTTCCCCTCCTTTCCTCTAGCCAATTGTACAATAAATCCCATACGGAGTAGTATTCAGATTCGTCTTTCTCTTTTAGTTCTTTTGTGAGCCTATTCATTTCTGCACATTCCAATATTTTTTAAATTACATTTTCTTCTGTTGGTATATAGTTATTTTTCCAGTTTTGTGCGAATATAATTCTCGCTGCTGTAACGATGTGTAAAATTAAGTATCTAATATTTGTTTCATAATTTCCTTTTATAATCCCTAACAAAAATAATTCGGGTCTTAGTGCAATTTGGTGTGCAATAATCTCCTCTAGCCAATCTTTTATTTTTTTCCAATACTTTTTCACAGCTGTGCACTTCCACCACATATGGTAGTATGTTCCATGTTGTTTGTTGCATTTCCAGCAGATAGGTGAACACTCCAGGAACATTTTTGCAATTCTCGCTGATGGAAGGTGCCATCTGTAGAACATCTTGTACATGTTCACATTTATTGTAAGTCTTAGTGCTTTGGTAAACACATGGTTTTTAAAAAATATCAGGTGTTCCATTTTCCAGGCTGGAGTTTTAATAAATGAGATAACAACCCAAAACATTAATATCCATTCCCATGAAAAAAGGGAAAACAGCATTCTTGAGAGGGAAGGATGGAGAAACACAACTGAGAATGTGGAATTTAATGTGTGCTAAAGAATATCTGAGATGCTGTAGAAGGCAGTACATTTTCTCCTAGTGGAAATTCATATTCTGGCTGGGAAGTCATTCTCAATTTTTCTGATCATGTATAGATTGATGTGTGGGTTCAATAACATAAAGTAGATTATTATTTTCAATAGCAGGAATAAGTAACAATGAATATGATCTCTTTCTCCTTAGAACACATCAATTTCTGGCCAAACTCCAAAGCTGAAAATAATGGCTGAGAGCTGATAAAAGCAACATATTCCTATTGTCTACATTGATAATTAACTATTATCCCCTAGTAGTATCTTCTCTGCAAGTTAGATGGCAGGATATTAAAGCAAGAAACTTCTCTCATGGGTCTGGCACAGCTATAATTCATTTCTGCTACAATGTTCTATAGCAGTGATGGCGAACCTATGGCACGCGTGCCACAGGTGGCACGCAGAGCCATTTGTCAGGACATGCGAGGCGTTGCTCTGTCAGCTGGCCAGCACGCATGCGCGCCTCGCCTGCTGAGTTCACCCTTTTTAAAAGCCATTTTTTGCCTCCCCAGGCTCCAGAGGCTTTATAGGAGCCTGGGGAGGGTGAAAAGAGCCTCCCCCACCTCCCCCCCAAAGGCCCTCCGGAATCTTAATGAGCTTCCCTGAATGGACTTCCTGTTTGCTCGGAGGCTCATTTTGACTGCTCCCGAGGCTTATTTATTATTTATTTATTTATTTATTTGTGCTTCTAGACCGCTCCCTCTCCCAGAAGGGACTCGGGGCGGTGTACAGTCCATAGAGAATATCACAAAAATACAATAAAAAATTAAATATGTACAGTTTGGAGGAGGTTAAAATACAATTAAAAGAACTGTACAAAGCTAAATAAATATAATTTTTTTAAAATCCCTAAAACAGACACAACAGATTAAAAAACCCTAAAATAACCAGATAATAATACATTTGCCAGGAGGGACAGTTGTAATTATGCCAGGCCAGCCTCCTGAAGGTCCCTGAAGCCTTCGGAGCGCTCAAAATGACCCTCAGAGCAAACGGGAAGTCACTTCCGGTTTGCTCGGAGGGTCGTTTTGAGCGCTCCGAAGGCTTCAAGGAAGCCTCCTGAAGGTCCCTGAAGCCTCCGGGGGGGTGGGGGAGGCTGTTTTCGCCCTCCCCATGCTCCTCTAAAGTCTCTGGAGCCTTGGGAGGGTGAAAAAGCATGCAAAAATGGGGGGGGGTTTGTCGCGCCTGTAGTGAATGCATGTGCACTGGGGGGTCGCACATTGCATTATGGGTGCGGCACACCTGCACACGATCCTCCTGCGCTCCCCACACTTATGGCACGCGATCCAAAAAAGGTTTGCCATCACTGTTCTATAGAGAAAGAGAACTTAATATTTTGCTGTGAGAAATTCCCTTAGAAATGGAGTCCAGAAACCCTACTGAGATCCAAACATTTAAATGGCTTCAATTATATAGAAATTAGGATAAAACAAAGGTTCTCAAGCTTTGCAGTACTGTCGTTCATAAAATAATAAACTATATTTATGCAACCTGCTTCCCTCATGTCTAAAATTAATTATTTTGTTGAAGTTAGTGTTATATCCTGGCAGATGACGTCAGGGATTTCCCCCTGACGGCCGGCATCTGCACTAGCAACAGCCAGGTCGTGTCTGATTGGATAAGACGCGACCTGGCTGAGAGCGGGGAAAATCCGGTGTTCGGATTGGCTGGCTTGTCTGACAGCTTCACATAAATAGCTGTCAGACTAGCCCAGCGCGCTTCTCTCCTGTATTGCTGTATAGCCGTTGTGTGTTCAATAAAGACAAACTTAATTGCCTCACGGTCTCCGCTGGTGTTTGTGCCAACTTAACACTGGCGACGAAGGTGGGATCCAGCTGCCGCTGACCCACCACACGTTACCACCTCGGCACTACCAGACCGGGCAATTCGTTTCCTTTCCGCCTGACTGATCCCGGCACTTCTCTGAGGGAGACCATGTCGGCGATGCCAACGTTCGCCCCTTTCGGCTGCGACGGGGAGACCTGGGAAGCGTTCCTGGAGCGCTTCGAGTGCTATCTGATCGCCAACAGCAAACACAATGTGCGACGAAAAGTGCAGTTTTTTTCTAAGCTGTTGCGGTACGCCAATGTTCAGTGCCGCTCGCTCTCTTGCGGCTCCGCAACCAGTCCACTCACTGGACTGGGTCACTCTGACTGGGCGCCTACAACGCCACTACGGCCCAACGCCGTCCTGGGTCGCGAGGCACTATGCTTTCAGGCGCTGTGTTCAGAAGCCGGAGGAATCGGTGAGCCAATTCCTCCAGTCACTCCACACAGCGGCCATGAGGTGTGAATTCGCAGATCTGGACCACAACCTCATGGAACAATTCGTGTGTGGAGTGAAGGACTTGCGCCTTCGCCGGCGGCTTCTGTCCCAGGCGGACATCACCCTCACCGGGGCCATCGAGCAAGCGAGGGCGGCTGAACTTTCGGACGAATCGATGGCGGAGATGTTCCACCTTCCGCCTCCGTCTGGCCGCACTTGCTTGGTGGACGAGCTGGTCCCTCTACCGGCCGGCTATCCAGAAGAGGGAGCAGTAGCCTGCATCGGCCAGTCGGCCCGAAGACGCGCCCCTCAGCGAGCCCGAGAAGCCTCTACTGCCTGCCTGGGCTGCGGAGACAACCACGACCGCTCAGGCTGCCCCTTTAAGGCTGCCGTGTGCCGCCGCTGCCTTAAAAAGGGGCATCTGGCCCAGGTTTGCAGAGCGCCGTTGCCGCTGAATCAGCGCCAAGATGACCCATCGTCTGCAACAGCCGCTGCCCCGAGACCAGCAGCCAGACCCGGACGACAGCAGAAGTCATCGCGCGGAGACTGCTACGCCGTGGACACCGACCAGCACGCCAGCCCTGCGGAGTCAGCCTTCCACACTGGTGCAGGTGCGGAGCGCATCAAGGCGTCGCTCCTAATTGAAGGCTCCCCCTGCACCATGGAAGTGGACTCAGGGTCATCCCGGTCACTCCTCTCATGGGCAGAGTTCTCTTGCCTCTGCCCAGGCATTCCCAAGACTCAGCTCTCCTCCCCAGACGCAACCCTTCGGGACTACCAGGGGACTTTGATTCCTACCCTGGGTTGTCACCTGGTGCGGGTGGAGTATGAGGACTTTGCGGGATGCCTCCCCCTTTTGGTGGTTGAAAAACCTTTGCCAGCCCTCCTGGGCCTGGACTGGTTCCCGGCACTTGGGCTGTCAGTGCACGGGGTACGTCAAGTAGTGGCCATGCCTCCTGACGTGGCCGACGTCCTAACAAAGTTCGCGGATGTCTTTGATGGGCAGCTGGGGGCTTATAAGGGAACACCCATCTCCCTCAATCTCAATCCCCAGGTTGCCCCCATTAGGCTGAAGGCCCGTAGGTGCCTTTCGCCTTGAGGGACAAGGTTGATGCGGAGCTGGACAAGCTCATCGCGCAGGGAGTCTTGGAGCCGGTGGATTACTCCAAGTGGGAGACCCCTTTGGTCATCCCGGTCAAGGCGGATGGTTCTATCCGCCTCTGCGTGGACTTTAAATCCACCATTAACCTTGCCCTCCAGGCGAACCCCTATCCAGTTCCGGTAGTGCAGCACTTGCTCCACTCTTTAGGACAAGGCTGCATCTTTGCGAAACTGGATATGGCGCAGGCCTACCAGCAGCTCCCGGTGGATGATGAGGCGGCGGCTGCACAGACCATCGTCACCCACCGTGGAGCCTTCCGTTGCCGCTGCTTGCAATTCGGCGTTTCCGTTGCCCCGGGGATCTTCCAGAGCCTTATGGAGCGTTTGCTCCATGGGCTCCCTGGCGTGGTTCCGTATTTCGATGACGTTCTGATTGCTGCTAGCAGCAGATCGAGCCTCATCGAAATACTTGAGAAGGTCCTCGAACGTTTCAGGGGCGCGGGCTTAAAATTGAAGCGCAGCAAATGTTCGTTTGCTGTGCAGCGGGTGGATTTCCTGGGCTTCACCATTGATGCCCAGGGGATTCACCCCACCCCCTCTAAAGTAGCAGCCATCAGGAACGCCCCCATGCCTGCCTCCAAAACGGAGCTGCAGGCGTTCCTTGGCTTGCTAAATTTCTACGCGCCATTTTTGCCACATAAGGCGTCACTAGCCGAGCCGCTGCATCAGTTGCTTGACCGATTGGCAGCCTGGTGCTGGGGCAGCTGCGAGGCGCATGCGTTCGCGGCTGTCAAAGATATGCTGACGTCAGAGGCAGTCCTCGTTCAATATACGGACAAGCTGCCTTTGACTCTTGCCTGTGACGCCTCCCCCGTGGGTTTGGGGGCGGTCCTGAGTCATGTGCTGCCCAATGGCTCGGAGGCCCCCATTGCCTTTTATTCCCGGACACTGACTTCTGCGGAACGCAATTACAGCCAGATTGACAAGGAGGCTCTGGCTGCAGTGTCAGGGATTAAGAGGTTCCACGATTACCTCTATGGGCGGCATTTTACTTTGTTCACCGACCATAAGCCACTCCTTGGGCTTTTGGCGGGAAACAAGCCGACCCCTCCCATCCTTTCCCCTCGCATGACTAGGTGGACAGAGTTCTTAGCTGCTTACAGCTACACTCTGCTCTACCGTCCGGGCAAGCACATAGGGCACGCCGATGCCTTAAGCCGCTGCCCCCTTCCCATTTCTGACCCTCCGACAGTGCCCTACCTGTCAGTTTTAGCCATCGCAGATTTGGCTTTGCCACTCTCATCCGGAGATGTGGCTGCAAAATCTAGGGCTGACCCTGACCTGTCCCAGGTCATGCTTTGGGTCCAGAGGGGCTGGCCTGAGGGGCCGGTGCCAGAGCACCTTCGCCCCTTCAAGGCCAGGCAGCTGGAGCTGTCACTCCACAGTGGGTGCCTCCTGTGGGGTGACAGGGTGGTCATTCCACCCAGCCTGCGTCACCAGGTACTATCTCGCCTTCATGAGGGCCACCCAGGCATAGTGTGCATGAAAGGCCTGGCGCGCAGCTATGTGTGGTGGCCCTGCATGGACGACGAGATAGCGGCTTGGGTGGCCGGCTGCTCCTCCTGCCAATTTTCCCGACCGGCGCCCCCGGCTGCCGCACCACAGGAATGGGAACTGTCCCATGGCCCTTGGTCCCACCTGCACGTGGACTTTGCGGGCCCGTTCAGAGGCCAGGTCTTCATGATAGTGGTGGACGCCTATTTGCGCTGGGTGGAACTCATCCTCATGAGGTCCACCACAGCCGAGGCCACGGTCAGAGAGCTGACTAGGCTGTTCGCCACCCACGGCCTGCCGGACGTCATCGTCTCTGACAACGGGCCTCAATTCGCGTCCACCACTTTCCAGCTGTTCCTGGCCTCTCAGGGCATCCGCCATGCCCCGGTCGCCCCATACCATCCTGCTAGTAATGGCCGGGCGGAACGGGCGGTTCGCTCGGCCAAGGAGGCGTTGGGCAGGATGGAGGGGGCGGACTGGCAATCAAGGGTGGCTGCTTACCTTTTGGTACAGCATGCCACTCCTTGCCCCCTGTCCGGAAGGTCTCCAGCCGAACTGCTGATGGGCCGGCGCCTGCGGACCACCTTGGATAGGCTGCACCCGCTCTATTCCAAGGAACAGCCTGGCAACCTGGGGGCCCCTTCCCGAGATTTCGCGGTGGGTGATCTGGTATGGGCGCAGGCGTTTTCAGGGGCTGTCAGGTGGGTGCCTGCCACCGTCACCTCCATAACCGGCCCCTGTTCTTACAGGGTCCAGCTGCTTGATGGGACTGAATGGCGGCGCCACCTGGATCAATTGAGGCGCCGCCACCTGTCCAACGCCAACGACAACCCTGCAGGGTCGACCGTCGTCGTGACTCCACCAGCGCCCATTGCCGCATCGCTTGCTGGTGCCCTTCCACCAGAACCAGTTGACCCAGTCCAGCTGCCCTGGGCCACTCCTGTTGAGGACGCCGCCTCCCGGCCGTCCATTGTTGGGGATGTTCCGCCCATTTGGCGAACTCCTCCTGGTTTTCCCTTGGCCTTCCCCAAGTCAGGCCAGGCCTACCCTGATGTTCCCCTCTCAAGCCCGCCTACGGCCACGCCCCCTCGGCCCTGCCTACCTGTTCCATGTAGTCCACCTCCTAAGGTAGGCCCTCAAGATGGCGCCCGGAGCTCCACTCCCTCGCGGGAGGAGCTACCACGGGCACTTCCTTCTCCTCCGGCATCTTCTGCTGTACTGAGATGTTCTGGGCGGGTCCGGCGCCGCCCAGCCTATCTACGTGAGTACGTCTGTGTGACGTCCGCACATGCGCACTCACTGGGGGGGAAGGGGTGTTATATCCTGGCAGATGACGTCAGGGATTTCCCCCTGACGGCCGGCATCTGCGCTAGCAACAGCCAGGTCGCGTCTGATTGGATAAGACGCGACCTGGCTGAGAGCGGGGAAAATCCAGTGTTCGGATTGGCTGGCTTGTCTGACAGCTTCACATAAATAGCTGTCAGACTAGCCCAGCGCGCTTCTCTCCTGTATTGCTGTATTTATTTATTTATTTATTTATTTATTATTAGCGTTTATATACCGCCCCCTCTCCCGAAAGGGACTCGGGGCGGTGTACAGTATAGCCGTTGTGTGTTCAATAAAGACAAACTTAATTGCCTCACGGTCTCCGCTGGTGTTTGTGCCAACTTAACAGTTAGAATTTGGTAAGTAATGCATATACCATGTAAATTTAGTAATTGATTTTCAGTTTATCTATCCATGCATTCATCCATCCATTGACCTCAGATTTAAAAATGTAGTTATTTACAATTCTGTTTTATAAAATACTCTAAATTATTTCACAGAAAATAAGCAAAGAAAGAAAAAAGAAGTAACATTAGTGTGAGTGTTTATGTGCCATCAGATCAGTTTAATTCCTACCCACCAAATAGATAGATTTTCTCCATGACAATCTGTCCTTAACCTAGTCATTCATGTCTTCCGATGATGAACTCCTAGCTGCTGTAAAGGAGTCAATCCACCTTGCTGCTGGCCAGTTAGGTTTTCACATAATGTATCTGAAACAGGGTAAATTGAGCCTAATCATTTGTCCCTTGTGAGAACTTTGAGTTGATTTCTTCAACAAGCCCTTTGCTTGCTTTCTTGGCTATCAGTGATGTTCTTATACCAAATTTTCTCCAATATCAAATTTCAAACGCATCAGTCCTGTTCTTGTCCTGTTTCTTCAAAGTCCAATCTTCACTTCCATAGAGTGTCATTGGGAATGCTATGGCTTCCACACTTCTGATCTTTGCTGGTAAAGACACACATTGTGACATTTGAATATCTTTTCCAAGGCCTTTATAACTGATCTGCCATGTACTAGTCTCTGGCCTATTTTTTAACAGCTCGTACCTACTAATGATATTTATCATAAAAAGCAGAAATGATCCACTATTTCGATATTCTCATTGTCAATTCTGAGGCTGGTCATTCTACCTTCTGTCATTAATTTTATCTTCTTTATATTTGAGTCCCATTTTTTCCATTGGGCTGCTTGACTTTTAATAATAATAATAATAAACTTTAATTTATAAACCGCACCCTTTCCTAAGCAGGACTCGGGGCGGTGTACAGTCATATTAAAACAGTATGAATACAAAATATAGATATACTTAAATATACAAATAGGTAAACGGAGGAGGTAGGATGTGGACTGTACAATATTTAAATTAAAATACAAATAAACATTAAAATTACCCTTAAAAACTACCCAATAAGATGTTTGCCAGGAGGTTAAAATGGGACTATAAATCAGTTAAGCCAGCTAATTGGAACAGGTGGGTCTTAAGCTTCTGTCGGAAGGAGCGGAGGTCGGTAGTAGTTCTAATATTTTATTACTAGGAAGTGCAGATCCTTTGCATTTTTAGGTTTCAAGATAATGTCATCAGCATAGTTATTGATATTTCTTCTTTCAGTTTTATACACCACACTAATTTTCCAGACCAGCTTATATAGC
Source organism: Natrix helvetica (assembly GCF_964273705.1). NCBI lineage: Eukaryota > Metazoa > Chordata > Lepidosauria > Squamata > Natricidae > Natrix > Natrix helvetica. The sequence goes on from NC_138548.1 coordinate 185,277,060, forward strand.
ATTGGATATTTAGGTTGAATAAATAAGGGGAGAATATGCAACCTCGTCATACTCTTGCTAACTTGGAGCCAGTCTGTTTCACTATGTTCTGTCTGTAAAATATTTTAATAGGAAGTACGGACTTGTTTATTTTTGCATAATTCCTGAACCATGGATTTTATTTTGAAGATTATAAGCACGTCAACCTCTCCTCTGAATTTGCCTTACTGAGTAAGATTCCAATACAGCACATTTAAAGGAGGCAGCCTCTAACAGATAGCCTATGATTCTACCGCCATCTTCTGGAAATTCACAGCTTCTTCAGGCTTGAGAGAATTAATTATGTGATTTCCAGCATTAGAGCTGGCTAAAAGAATTATCCTAATGCAGGATACATTAGGGCAGGGGTGTCCAAACTTGGAAACTTTAAGACTTGTGGCTGGGGGGGTTCTGGGAGTTGAAGTCCACAAGTCTTGAAGTTCCCAAGTTTGGACACCCCTGCATTAGGGTAATTCTTTCGGCAAACACTCAAAGAGACATTTGGACCCATTTCCCACAGAAAAGAAAACACTGGGTGCCACAAAGCCCTTCCCGTGCCTGACTATTTCCTGAGCACCCACCAAACTAGCATATGTATTTGAATTAAAGGTTCTGTTTTCTTGGATTTACAATAATACAATACAATAGTAGAGTTGGAAGGGACCTTGGAGGTCTTCTAGTCCAACCTCCTGCCTAGGCAGGAGACCCTATAACGTTTCAGACAGATGGCTATCCAACATCTTCTTAAAGACTTCCAGTGTTGGAGCATTCACAACTTCTGGAGGCAAGCTGTTCCACTGATTAATTGTTTTCACTGTCAGGAAATTTCTCCTCAGTTCTAAGTTGCTTCTCTCCTTGATTAGTTTACACCCATTGCTTCTTGTTCTACCCTCAGGTGCCTTGGAGAATAGTTTGACTCCCTCTTCTTTGTGGCAACCCCTGAGATATTGGAACACTGCTATCATGTCTCCCCTAGTCCTTCTTTTCATTAAACTAGACATGCCCACTTCCTGCAACCGTTCTTCATATGTTTTAGTCTCCAGTCCCCTAATCATCTTTGTTGCTCTTCTCTGCACTCTTTCTAGAGTCTCCACATCTTTTTTATATCGTGGCAACCAAAACTGAATGCGGTATTCCAAATGTGGCCTTACCAAAGCATTATAAAGTGGTATTAACACTTCACGTGATCTTGATTCTATCCCTCTGTTGATGCAGCCTAGGACTGTGTTGGCTTTTTTGGCATCTGCTGCACTTTTATCCATGGTTGGATCCATGGTTGGCCTACTGGGAGTCAGAAAGCTCAATAAATCGCTTGCTGGTGGGTGTCGCACATTGGCTGTTGTGACACATATTTTGAGTGACAGGGAGTCGCAGCAGAGCTGCGGGTTGCTGACCGTTGTCCTAAGGAATTGGACAAGTGATATTATTCCAGATAATGGTTGTTGAAAATGTATGATATATCTGTTTTGGAAAATACCGTATTTTCTACTAGTCAAAGGATTCCACAATGTGTGTTATTAAGGCAGAGATATTGTGATATCTTACAATAATGTATTGTATTCTTCATATTACAGTAGTAAAGAGTGAAGTCATTAGTAAGCCAGTGACTACTGATGAATATAACACATAAGATATTTTTTTCTTTCTCTTTTTAGTTTATACTTTGATTTTTAATCTATTTCTCTTTAACAACATATATTGTTTGGTTAAAAACAGATTTTTTTTAAAAAAAGGAAATGTTTTCATAAACATATCTTTCATATGCTGGGAAGTGACTGGAATTGCCTCCACATCTTGCCTCTCAATTCCCTGCTATACAGCAGATGTGAGAAATGTCATTGTGATGCATATCTCTGTATGTCTCAACCCTGCAGAGTTCTAGACCTACAGAAATAAGCATTACAATGACCTTTCTCACACCTGTTAAATAATTTTTTTAAAATTATGTGTAAGGGAGTAGGGTATCTTTGCATATCAAATATTGTGAAACAGCACAGTTTCATACAACAGCATCCATAAAACTCATGCTTGATGAGTAATGGGGACAAAGGAGAAATGTGTGTTTGTATGCACATATATAGATAATTAGATAAACATTGATGATGCAGAAAATGTGAGTCCCTTCTTCAGCTGTTTCTCAGAAAGAGCATGTTCAAAATTCATAAAATACTCACAATATCAGCAATCCAGTATTACAATCCACAGATATAAGTTAAATGTAGACCTCTCTTTTCAATGCTACACAAACATTTTTTTGACTCCGCCTCACATAGGAATTTTTCATAATCTTCCATATGCCAACAAATTTGATATACTGGGGATATAACCAAATAGAACACACGTATTCTTAATAGCCATGATTGCAAAAGCATGTTAAAAACCTGATCTCTTCCGATCAAAATGTGAAAATAGGACATATAGAAAAATCTTATATTTACATTCTATTTGTAATTCCCAAATGACATCCTCAGTCATCATGGGGGTTACAATCATTACACATTTTTGACATGTCTCAAAAAACTGGATAAAACATTTTGTTGTACTAAATAAAGACTCTATTGAAGCCTATTATTGTTGATTTAAAAAGCATAGGACTATCCAGTTCATTATCCCAGATATCATATACATTGTTTGTAATTGCTTTTATCTGTCTCTTTTAGCTGCTGATAAAGACATTTGATTATATGCCATTGAAATCACTTATTTTTAAAAAAATCTTTCAGAGGCTACAAAACCATCAGAACACCCACAAGCTTTAGAAGCAAATACTTAAGCAGATTAAGTTGCCAAAAGCATGTTGATAATTTTTAAACACGTTATTATTGCGCAGCATATGATAGTAATTAAGATATTTGCCTAGGGTTATGGAGACCCAGGTTCAAACTGACCCCCAATTGCAGAACTTTGCTAAATTACTTTTGGTCATTCAATATCTCTATTAGCAAAGGCTTGTTTTAATTGGAGGAGAGAATCTGGTGGGCTGTAAATGGAATGAATAAATAAAAATGAATGTCATGATGAGGAGGTCCATACGACACCTACAGCCAATATTTTTCAGAGGGATCTTGCAGCATTCCGTGGTTATTTATTTATTTATTAGATATATATCTTTTTTCCAGGAGTTCAAGGCAGTTTACAGAGGGATTTCCATTTCACTTACACAAAAATAGCCCTGTCGGGTAGGCTGATGTGATTGCATCCTGTGAGGTTTCACAATTGGGGGAAAAAATCAGTGCAAGACTTTATTTCAAATATTTTTGTCAAATGTTTTCAAACAGCTTTGCACTCTTATTAAGAAATAATTAAAGCAAGTAGCAAGAATGCTTTTATTTCCTTAGCTTCACTTGGTAAGCGTAACTAATTGTATTGCATTCCACTGTGGGTTTCTCCCTTCTCCCAAGCCTTAGCTGATAATGTAGTTTAACTTTCAAATTTCAAGGTGAATTTTTTTTTATTCAAGTTTTCAGTCTAAAGCAATTCTATTTGCAGAATTTGATTTGAGTTTATGTGTGGGTAACTTACCTATCCTTTGATTGATTAATTATGCACCTATGCCATGTACTAAAGCTTTTTGCGTGTATGTAGGCCTTTGAGTCATTATTTTTCCAGTCCTGGTGACTGCCTGGATTAGCCCCTGTGATTTTCTTGGCAAGAGTTTTTCAGAAAAAGTACCTCGCACTGAGAGAGAGAGAGAGAGAGAGAGAGAGAGAGAGAGAGAGAGGGAGGGAGGGAGGGAGGGAGGGGGAGAGAGAGAGAGAGAGAGAGAGGGGGGGGGAGAGGGAGAGAGAGAGAGAGAGAGAGAGAGAGAGAGAGAGAGAGAGAGAGAGAGAGAGAGAGAGAGAGAGAGAGACTGGCCCAAAGTTTAGGCTTTGTGGGACTAGAACTCATGGTCTCTTGGTTTCTAGCCTGATTCCTTAACCACTACAGGTAGTCCTTGATTTACAACCATTCATTTAAGAACTGTTCAAAGTTGATGGTGCTGAAAAAAGTGACTTACAACTAGTCTTTCACTTACAACCATCACAATGTTTCCATGGTCATTTGAGTAAAATTTGGACACTTTGGAAACCAGCATACATTCATGACAGTTGCAGCATCCAGGGCTCATGTGATCACCATTTACGACTTTTCCAAGGAGTTTCCAAAAAGCAAAATCAATAGGGGAAGACAGATTTTCTTAACGATTGAATGATTTGCTTAATGACCTCAGTAAATTCAAAGAGGAACTGAATTCTAGTATCATTCTCTATCTTCTGATAATAAGTAGCCACCAATGGAAAGCATGATGACCATTTTGTGAATTGCATGTCACTCGGACATGGCGAATTGCTCAGTGAACTGAGCTGTTGGCCTTTAGGAACATATACATGAGGACGAGGAAGTTGACCTACAAACTCATGATTTTTTAGAATTTACAAATTCCTTAGGTGGGGAGGTACAGCTGAATGAAAGATGTCCATTAGAACATACACTTGTAGCTGAAGCTACACTAATAGTTATTTTTAGTGCTTTATGGAGAGATGAGAGGACTGCATATGAATGAACCACATACAATGCGCTTTGGGGAGCTTGCAGAAATCTAAGGAAAGCAACTGGCTTGTCAGCCCAGCCCAAAATAGACCTCATTAGGAAATTCTAGAGGGTACATGCCCTGTCTCCTCCCAAAGTTTGTACCCATGCCCTCGTAAAACATATCCTAGTAAATCAGAGTAATGCAAAGATCAGATGCTGGAGTAGGGAGAAAGGGAATTAAGCACGTAAGAATGCTTGGGGACAACTTAGTTCTGTGTCCAAGGATTCATTCTTATTGCAAGGCTTATTGACAAAAAAGTAGAAGGACAATTTTAAAAAAAAAACATGTTACAGTAGTTTTGTTGTGGGGGGAAGATGAATTGTCTAAATAGGGACAAGTTGGATGTAAGTGTACAAAGCAGATCATGCAATGTAATTTCTAGTTCAAAGATCAGAGAGTCACACGGGACAATCTTCTAGGTATTTGTAATTTATAATACAAATTGTACAGTAGATGGCAGGACAATAAAATGAAGCTTTATTTCTTTCAATTATCAATTATCCTGCAAGGAAGAAGAAATGGGTTTTCTACGAGTTTCTTGTCTGATCTAGAAACTGCACAAGAAATGGAACTTTAAAAAAATTCTTGTTGGGCCTAAACTGAGCCAGATTTTACAATGTGGATCAAAAAAATGTTGGGAGTTGTGTACCTTTTGCATAATTATGTAATTCCCATTGTCATGATTCCCATTGATAGGATCTGATTATTTTTATTTTTATTATTGCTTATTTACTTATTTTGTTCAAATTAATAGAATATTTCATTTGTTCATACCAGATGAATGTCTTCCATCCTTCTTAAAGAGACAAGCCTTACTATTTCATAGACTGTCTATTCAGCTGGTGATCCTGGGGGAGGGTTGACTTAGGGACTGTCTTGTAGGAAAGACTTGTGCATGCCACATACCATGTTTGGTTTGGATCATAAGTTGTGAATAAGCACTTGCAGTTTTAATTGTTTCTAACCAATTTTTAAAAATCATTTGCTTATTTTACCATTGTTGTTATGCACTAAGAGTCACATTTTGAGTGGCCAGAGTTATAAAGTCCAATAACAAACATCTTCCTTTACTCTCTAATCCCCTCTGTCTTAGTTGTAGTGGTGGATTCTGATGGTGTAGAAGGAACATCATCTTCCAGCACCAGTTGACTTTGATTAATGAAATGGAGAGAACAAGCCATCTGGATGACATCCAAAATGCCAGTTTCTTCTTCATATTGTTTTGTTGTTAACAGCATGATATTTATACAGCATGATATTTAGCAGCTATATAAAGGTAATTTTAATAGCAAATTGTTGCAACAATATGCTGTCTGGAAACTCATACCAGATCTGGTCATGCAAATGGTTTGTAAGTATAATCTTTATTGTCATTGTACTTAAATACAATGAAATTGTTTATATTTATGCACATTTATATTTTCCTTCTTATCCCTAAATTGTTCAGTGTTTAACAGCATTTCCAAAATCAATTTTAACCTTTCAAAGCTTTGTGCTGCATAAGTTATTTTAGGATTGTGAGATGGGAACTGAAAACAAAATAAATGCTCCTGGCCAGCATCCTCACTTGGAAGGAGACTAGCTAGGAACAACAAGGAGCTGTTGCCTTGAGTTGCAGAATCCAACACAAAACCATGTATCTTGGTTTCTCTTTCTATCCCCGCTTATCATTCAGTAGTTGGAGAGAGAACTTTTATTACTTATTAATACTTATTTCAATTATGTGGTTTCTTGCTGGGGGCTCTGCTCTAACATGTTATCTGACTTGCATGTAAAGCAATGCTGTCAGCCACGGGAACATTGAATGAGAAAAACTGTATCTGAAATGTAGTTAAACATTCACATTTGCAATCTAACTGATTAAACAAATTAAGTCACTCAATCTTTTGAGGTTCATTTATAGGTTTATCTCATTACAAAGAAATCAGTTGCCAGGTTGATAAACGCTTTGCCATCTTCAAATCAAATAGTGAGTTTAATGACTCAGGTGAACCAGTTTACTGGCTATCTCTTCGGGGCCCACTTGTTCTGTTTGATTTCAGCCTGGCAACCTGAGGTTAAGGGCAAGATCCGTATGGCGTCTCTTGTTAGGTATGGCTGATGAGACTATAATTGGGTGAGATGCTTAAAGAAGAGGTGATTACAAATTAAAAACAATATTTTGAATGAATTGATTGTTGAGGATTGTGACAATAACTTGCAACCAGCCTCAGAAAATGAAAAGAGAAATTGGTCCATTGCTGGGAGAAAGTGGAAAGAAGGTGACAAGCAACAGGGAGAAAGCAGGACTATTTAACTCATTTTTTGCAACTGTCTTTACACAAAGGGAAAAAAACAACCCAACCTATCAAAAACAGCACCACAAAAAACAAATTAGTAGCACAAGTTAAAATAGGGAAGAAAATGCTAAGTGAGCATCTATCTACCCTAGACGAGTTCAAATCACCAGGACCACATGGATTATACCCCAAGGTTCTGAAGGAGGTGGCAGGCAAGATCCCAGAACCACTGAACTATATCTTTCAAAGATCCTAGAGCACCGGGGAACTGCCAGATGACTGGAAAAGAACTGATATAGTTCCCATCTTCAAAAAAGGGGAAAAATAGATCCAGGAAACTACAGACATACCAGCCTGACCTCAATACCAGGGAAGATTCTGGAAAAGATAATCAAGCAATGAATCAGCGAACACCTAGAAGCAAACAAAATAATAACAAAAAGCCAACATGGGTTTGTCAAAAACAAATCATGCAAGACTAATTTTATTGCATTCTTTGATAAAGTGACAAAATTAGTGGACCAGAAGAATGCTGTCGATATAATTTACTTGGACTTCAGTAAGGTATTTGATAAAGTAGACCATAACCTACTACTAGATAAAATAGAAAACTGTGGGTTAGACAGTATAACCACCAGATAGATTTGGCTGACCAACTGCACTCAATGTGTAGTCCTCAATGGAATTGCATCTACATGGAGGGAAATATGCAGTGGGGTACCCCAAGGCTCTTCTTTTAGGCTCAGTACTCTTCAATATATTCATCAATGATTTGGATGAGGGGATAGATGGGGAATTCATCAAATTTGCAGATGATACCAAGCTAGCAGGAATAGCCAACACTCCAGAAGATAGACTTAAGATACAGAAGGATCTTGACAGACTTGAACATTGGGCACCATCTAACAAAATGAAATTCAATGGTGAAAAAAGTAAGATTCTACATTTAGGCAAGAAAAACAAAATGCACAGGTACATTGTGGTGCCTCGCTCAATAGTAGTAACTGTGAGAGGAATCTTGGAGGCCTAGTGGACAACCATTTATATATATATATGAGGCAGCAGTGTGCAGCAGTTGCCAAAAAAGCCAACACAGTTCTAGGCTGCATAAACAGAGGGATAGAATTAAGATCACTTTAACTGTTAATACCACTTTATAATGCCACACTTGGAATACTGCATTCAGTTATGGTCACCACAATGTAGAAAAGATGTGGAGACTCTAGAAAGAGTGCAGAGAAGAGCAACAAAGATGATTAGGGGACTGGAGACTAAAACATATGAAGAACGGTTGCAGGAACTGGGTATGTCTAGTTTAATGAAAAAAAGGACTAGGGGAGATATGATAGCAGTGTTCCAATATCTCAGGGGTTGCCACAAAGAAGAGAGAGTCAAGCTATTCTCCAGAGCACCTGAGGGTAAAACAAGAAGCAATGGGTGGAAACTAATCAAGGAGAGAAGCAACTTAGAACTAAGGAGAAATTTCCTGACAGAACAATTAATCAGTGGAAAAACATGCCTCCAGAAGTTATGAATGCTCCAACATTGGAAGTTTTTAAGAAGATATTGAATAACCATTTGTCTGAAGTGGTGTAGGGTTTCCTGCCTAAGTAGGGGGTTGGACTAGAAGACCTCCAAGGTCCCTTCCAACTCTTTTATTCTGTTTTTCCTCCTCTATGGGCAGCATAATGGCTCAGTGGTTAAGATGCTGGGCTTGTCGATAGTCCGGGTTCAAGACCTGAATGCCAACCAACATGATGAGCGCTTGTCTTCGCCTAGCTCCTGTCCACTTAGCAGTTTGAAAGCATGCAGTTGCAAGTGCATAAATAGATACCACTTTGTTGGGGAGGAAGCAGCACTCTGTGACTTATACTGGCCACACGAAATGTCTCTGGACAGTGCTGGTTCATGGCCTTGAAACAGAGATCAAAGCTGCCCCCTATAGTTGGCAATGACTAGCAGGGTAAAATCCACAAGGACTCCTTTTCCTTCCTCTCCTTCCTCCTTTATAGGCAAGCCCCTTTGAAGAAGGCTTTTATCAAGACTTTGCTATTGATAGGTCAGGATGACTAATTCTCTGACTAGGTTTAACAACAATTGTGACTTTCTGGCATAGATGTCTTAGGAATAATCTCTTTGTGCCTTGGAGTCGTCAAATTCTAAGTCCAGCAGCAAACAGAAAAGGAAACATCAAAAGAAATGGCTATGAAGGTCAGTTACTTAGACTATTAAGAGTAATATTCCAAACCTCTTGGATGGCCATAACAGATGGAATGGAATGATGTTAGGAATCTTTTCTGCCATAGGAGAAGCACTCTGGCAAACAGGAAGCAGAAATTCTATCTGTTTTAGAGGCCTGCTTTAGAGGAGATCTGATGGATCCTACACTCTCAATTACCTTCAAAATAATTACCTGCAGTCCAACTTTACTGGGGTTTCTATGAAATAATACTCCAGATGATCTCGAAGGTCAACATATGAAATGTGTATCTTTTTGGGGGGTTGAGGATGTCATCTGAAGAAACTGCTTTCAAAAAACAATACAAATTCTTTGTATAGGCATTTTATTATTGCCATTGTTCCCTTAATCTGTGCAAAAAAAAAAAATCCTTGTTGCGGTCTCATATGCAGTGCTTCAAAGAAAAGCATGCAGAGTTACTGTCCTTCCTTACCTCACTGCAGGTTCTCATACAATCTCAGCTAATGAGTGATAGATAATTTACAACAGCAAACAACACAAATGCTGTGGCACAAAGAACAAATACATTGTGAGAATTGGACCAGTTCGTATACAATGGTTTCTACATAAATGTTGCATTGGTGTCCCAGTAGCCTTCACCGAGGGAATGTGCAGTTTTGTACACAATCTGATTGTTTAAGAAATCTTGCTACTAATTAATTGGTATTTTTAAATAAATTCTATATAAATTACTCAGAACCAAATTTACTTGACAGTTTATGAGAACATTGTTGAGGGAATGGGGAGAAATGCACAAATGTGGAATGCTGCCAGGCATCAAGAATTCTGACTAATCCTTTCTGTACTGAAATGATTTACTTCTTTATTTCTCCTTTCAGAAGAAATGGAACTGCGTTAAATAAGTGGATGCAAAAGTGACACCCTTTAATGAATTTCTATACTGTAGAATTGTATGACTTGCAGTGGTGTACCATAATACAAGAGAATAATATACAATATGCAAAAAATGAAACTGAAATAATCCATAAAATTAAAATTTAACTAAAGTCCACAAAATTCAAATTTAAAAAAATCGCTAAAACACCAACTTTGGGCAGCATCAACTTACAATAGCTAGCCTTAAGTATCAAAAACCCTCTGAACCATTGCAGTTTTTATTGTTCAACAGACAGTTGAAGGACAGTCTCAGAAAGCATAACATTCTCTGTGACTGGAAACACTGTCTTCAGGTGATGTTAGCCTCACAAGATACACCGACTAAGGAATAAACTCCACAGAAGACTAAAGACACTTTTATTAAGATATAGCAACAGAATCTTATTGGTCTGACTGTGCTTTATCTTCATCCCCTTTTATAATCATGTGAATTAGGGAGCAGGCCAGGGTACCTATGTTTTAATATCCATTCTTCATGATTTGGATTTAAGCCACTTTTTCTCTTCTTGTTGCTTTGGAAATGAATCTCTCCTCTTTCTGTCAAGGCATTGCTCTTCACTCTCTGCAGGTGCCCATGAACTCATCTTTCTCAGGTTGAGGATAGATAACCACCCTGTGGGGTGATTCTGCCTGGAGAAGGTGGTTTTGAAGGTTCCCTGGGAGCCAAACCATGTAAAGCTTCAATTTAATCCTAAAGCTGTTGCTGTTTTATGATGATTTGCTTGGACCTAATTAATTATTTTCTTCCTACCTTCTCTTCATCTCTCTTGAAAAATAATAAACTTTGTTTATAACTAGAATATCAAGATGTTTGTGTAGACATTTCTGCCAGCAGTGCTTTCCTCACATGATACATGCACCAACTTGATTTGGCAAACAAAGTGGATGCCTCCTGGCCCCAGAGGTGTTTCTCTCAAAATCATTAGCATAAATGATTCAGTCATTGAAGTTACTTCAATAAAATTACATGGGGTTTGGCTCATGGTAAAATTTAACCTTGTTTACTTTTAAATAATAAACAATTAAGAAGCTATTTCATTTAATGTAAGACAAGGCAGTTTGTATTTTTAAAAAAACAAATATAGAAACATGTTATTTGTATTATAAGGAAAATTTGAATGAGCTGGCAAAGAACTTACTTTTCTTTGACTATACAGTTTTAGAATAATGATATTAATATAACTTCTGCCAAAAATTAATGACAAAATATCCTTTATTGTTACAATTGGCTAATCGGTCATTTATCATACTGTTATCACACTTAATCACATGAAATGCAAAATCAGGCACTGATCATGAAGATTATAATACAAACAAAATCCATATTTAGCCTAAAATATTAGGGTATTTTTTACCATACCAGTTGAAAATTTATGAAGGACAGACAAATTTGCAAAGAGATTTGGCTTTAACTGCTGCAATTTCTGAGGGATTCTCCCAGTAAGCTTTAGGAAACTTCCCAGTTCAACTTAACATGTCTCTTTTGCCTTAGATCTCCTCTGCACTTGTGCAGATTACTCCTATATTGTAATATGATGCAGCCATGACTTTAATATCAATCATATTTTCCTCCTCTTTTTTTCTTGCATTTTTAGCCAGTTTGACTTTTTAAGATTATTTTTTGGAACACCAGGTACCCTATCTTTCAAATCGTAACTGACAAAATGTTATAACAGGTGGTTGATCTTGGCAAAACTAAACGGATTTGGACTATAGACCAGAGGAGTAAAATGAAAGGACATCTGGAAGAAGGCAGTAGCAAATTATTCCTGCATTGTTATGAAAACAGCACGTGAATTGTTTCATGGCCACTGGACATCAAGCTTTGGAATTATTATGTTAATACTTCCTTCCTTTCCCCTACCTTCCTTGGCAATTACAAATAATATGCGTGGTAGAATCTTGGATTTTCTTTCCACTTGATGTACTTATTACTAACATACACACACACGGGGGGGGGGGGAGGGAGGGAGGACTGAAGTGGAAAGTATGGATAAGACATCAATTTTGAGATAAATTCTTTTGAAAACTGGATGTTAAAAGCTACCTTCCAATATCTTCATTTAGGCATAAGGTTTAGAGCTGGCCCTAATGGGTCAAGCCTGATTACCCAAAGAATTAAGCAGGCCTGCTCTGTGTGATGTGGGTGCCTTTTCTCCTAATTTATTTGGAAGACCCTACTAGATAGGCTTTCATCTCCTTTGCTTTGGGCTCTTGGCCTCAATGTTCAGCTACTCCTAGGAACAGCTAGATGATCTGTCATTGTGCTCACTCTCATTGAGGAAGGGAAATATATCTCCTACTGTCCTTTTTCTGTGGGGAAAGCACCATCTTTGCAATAGCAGTTTGCATGACATCTCTGGACAGGGATCTTGCTCTTTCTGTGGAGGGGAGGAGGTAACAAATAAAAACAACGCACAAGATACATTGCATCTTTCTTTGGAGAGCTCCATAGCAGACTCTGTTGTTGGGTAGCCTGAAACAGACTAATTTCAGTATCAACCAGAAAATGTCAGGTTGTTTATTTATTTCTTTTTTTGGCCTTACTGCCTGAAGGGCGAGAGAAACTCAAATCCCTCAATTCCTCCCTTGATTAGTAATGTAAATTGACAAACCTTGGATGCTCTGAGGTCTGAATGGCTACCATTGACTCTGCTGTCTCTTGGCTCAGCACTGGAAACAGCACTTTAAATTCAGTGAAATTAAGTCCTGGATTGTATTTTCCAAACACACGTGCTGATTGGATATCACTGACCTTTGGATTAACACTCCTGGGTCTTTCTTCATTTTGCTTATATTCCATTATGGGAATTCTCAGAAATTTTTGGTAATTAATATTCCTTTACACCCAAAGAAATAACACAAGACTTGTTTTCACTGCATGCTCTTGACTTTTGAGATATAACAATAATAGAGACATCCATTTATTAACAGACTACTGGATGCTGGCACTAGTGTTTCCATGGAAACCCACAGCCTGCAAAAGCCTCCACAGATGTGTTTTTCACTGTAAACATCAAATAGCACCAGTGAGCTTCTACACACACACACACACACACACCGAGATGCACTCCCCTCTTTCTGACACCTGTACTTTCTCACTTGGTAACACCCTTATAAAAAGATTTCATCTGGTATTTTGCTTTGCAAATTTCTGACTTGGAGGAGGTATTAGAAATTGTGCACTAATTTATCATATCCCACAACTCACATGGCAGAACATTTCCTTGTAAGCTTTTCCAGAGGTACATACAAAACCACTACAGCAATTGTGACAAAGATTATGGCTTTTTAATCTATACTTCCCAGATCATGGTGGAAAGATTTATGCAAAAGCATTAAGATGAAAATATACAGTATTTAATATATTGAAATCTTACAATGGAAGAGCACAAAGAAAACCTGAATCATAGTTTTCAGGAAATGTATGTTCCCACAAAGTTACAAGTACATAATAACAAAAACATGAAGAGGAGGCAAGTAAAAAGAAATGAGAACATTACATGTCAATCTCTGTTTCCGTTCTTGAGTCAATACAATTCTTAGTCAATACAAGATGACTAATCAATTTGTATTATTATTTTGTAGAGCAAAAGTAAAGATGTAGTTTAACTCTTGGAAGAGTTCAGTGACTTGGACAACTGGGAGCTCCAGTACATCCATAGACAGAACATATATCTCAGTTAGCATAGGAAGGAGAACACATTTATTGTAAATATAACTATCCAAACTATCCAGTCCTTTCGCTGTAAGTCTGAAGGTATCAGACATGTGACCTAAAACTCTGACCCCCCCCCCCAATTAAGTCAGCTCAGCATAACTCCATTGGTTTCTTGTTTGCTGTTGATTTAAATTAATATTGGACTTATACTGTTGGTAGCCTTTTTGGTTCTATTTCAGATGTCCAGTTCTTCTTCTTCTTTCTCCCTCCTTGTCTTTTTCTCAGGCCTCTTCTGCTCCAGAAAAGTGTTCAAGTGGTACATTACTCCAAAGATTACAACTTTGCATAGGAACTACACATTCATTCATTCTATTGGCTGCCCATCCGACCATAGGGCAACTCTGGGCAGTTTACAGTCATAAAACTATACCTATACCTATACATTAAGATATAAATAAATTAAAATCAAACATCAAAATATAAGGTCACGTGGGGAGGGTGGGGATAGAGTAAAAGGAGGTGAGATCTGTTGTTAATCAACCACCACCACTGTGCTGTTTCTCCACTGGGGCCCATAAGGGTCTTTAGGCCCTTATGAAAGGATAGGAGGGTTGGAGCCAACCTCACATCCGGGGGCGGGGAGCAGGCAAGAAGTTCCAGATTGCTAGATATATCATTCTTGATATCTGAGAGAGAAAAGCTGGGCTAGACTCCCTGGAGTTTCCTCTTTGAATATTTTGAGCCATTTCTTTTCATGATTCTCCACTAGCAGTTTGAAATAACAAAGAGCAAATTCCCACTGGACAATCTAAGGAGAGTGAGGCCTCCTTCTGCCAATTTTTCTGAGAGGTTTCCTGCCCTACAGCCAGCCTGCCTTTGTCCACTGTGCTATTTTACATATGCTTCTCCTCTCAGAAACTGGCCAGCTTCAGCACCCCTCCTGGGACTTGGAAAGAAAAGCAGAAAATCTTGTTGAGTCACAAGCTCTCTGAGTAACCTGGACAAGTCATCATCCTGACATCAGTCTTTTCATCTTTAGTATGGAATGTGGATTAAGTTTACTATAATATTTGGCATAGTCTCATATGTTTGCTCTGAAGTAAGAAGTCTGAGTATAATTGGAGAATGTATGCACAAAATAATTCTCAGTGTACAGACCAGTGATGGGATTCAATTTTTTTTTACTACCGGTTCTGTGGGTGTGGCTTGGTGGGCATGGCAGGGGAAAGTTACTGCAAAATCCCCATTCCCTCCCGATCAGCTGGGACTCGGGAGGCAGAGAATAGATGGGGGGGGGGGGGCGGTCAGAAGTGGTATTTACTGGTTCTCCGAACTACTCAAAATTTTCACTACCGTTCTCCAGAACTAGTCAGAACCTGCTGAATTCCACCTCTGTAACAGACTAAGATACTTTTAAAACCATTGTCCATATACAGACGATGTGTGAAACTGTTATTTTAACAAAGTTATAATTATACAGACCACCCATGAGATCCTTTTGTAAAAAAGCCACGTTTCACTTATAGTGTTTTATCTGGAGCTCAGATAACTATTATACTTTGAAAGTTTTTATGTATTCCAAACATTTGTCTTTTTGTCTTCTTTCTACAGAAATCTATTGAAAAGGGTAAACTGAAACAGGAGCACTACAGGTTGGGGAGATAAAGCAAAGGCAAGACTGAAATATAGTAGGAGGGGTTTCTCAGGGCAAGGTAGATGGCATTTCTTTCCTTCTTTATTCCTGCTTTCTCCTCTTTCCTTTTTTTAAAAAAATTAAGTGTTGCTAACTAATGAAATAAAACTATATCTCAGTTTTTAAAGGAATGACATATTTTATATTCTGTTTTTTGAAGAAATAAATTGAAAGATTTATTGCTGTTGTTAAAACAGGAATTTGAATCAAAGGCCCCATCATTTTTTAAAAAAGAGCCGTGGTTGGTACTGATTGAGGTTATAGTTTTCCCTTTCATTTTAAATAGGAAGGAATTTATGAGTCAAAAAGGCTGGGAAAGAAATACTGAGTCTTCTCCAACTAATGCTTGCCAGTTCGAACGAAGACTACAATCTCACCTGGAAGGAAGTGAAGCAGGTGGGAAAATATTGATTATAAACATGAAAAAACAGGCAAGCAGGTTTTTATAATAATAATAATAATAATAATAATAATAATAATAATAATAATAATAATAATAATAATAATAATAATAATAATAATAATAATAAATATTTATTTCTTAGCCGCACCCTCTCCCGAAGGACTCGGGGCGGCGTACAACAAAACATAGGAAATAAATATATCGACATACATATAACAAAACATATACCAAGACATATATACGACATATACAAGGAGGAGGTGAACTGATAGATAAAAACAAGTAAAAACACAATGTTTAAAAACCCCTAAATAAATTGAATGCAATTAAAATACCCCAAATAAAAAACCCGTCAGGAGCGATATAGTTGGATCAAAGTTGAGCCAGGCCAGCAACTTGAAAAAGGTGGGTCTTGAGCTTTACACGAAAGGAGCGGAGGTCAGAGGTATTCCTAATATCCAGAATCTGCAATGAAATTGACAGATGGCAGGGGTGGAATTGGCAGGGGGGGGGGGTTGTACATTCTAAAGACAATTTTTTGGTAACATTATTGTCCATTTTGCAATCATCTTTACTTAAATCCAAGCAGAGCAGCTAATTTTAGCTCTGTACTGGGTGCTTCAAAATTTCCAAAGACGACGACTATTTGTGGTGAGTGAAAGAGGGCTTTGAGAATTGGGATAGAGAATCGGGTGCGGGAGAGGTCAGACCTGTTAACTCAGCTTTGTCCTGTCTAATATGTAGATGGAAACATGATTCATATGCCAGGCTCTTGAAAAGTGGACAATCTCTTGCAACATTTTTAGATGTCCTACAGCAGAAAAACATGGCCCTTTTAGCAGTGAAGAACCTCTGTCTGAGAAGCAGCAGCATATAAGTATGAAGGCCTGTTTCGTGATATAAAACGATGTTTAGATAAAATTCTGCAGCTGTCAACACTGAAATTGATTGGTAAATTCAAAAGATACCCAACCAAGGTCACCAACAAAAATAGGCTTGATTTCCTAAATGGCTTGTTATAAATTATCATGGTTTTGTCTCCTAGCGTGGCTATATGTACCGCTTTAAATTGTACATATTGCCTGCTTTGGCCTTTGTAAGTATCCAGAATCTTGTGCAAGTGCCTGGCCACAGAAATTAAAAGCATAAATTAATTTTATACTTTTAAACAGAGTGCCAAGAATATGGAAACCCAATCAGACTTGGCTGCCATGTCAAAAGATGGGCTTTGAGGCAATGACTTAGCATTTTTCAAGGCAGCTAGGAACCCAAAACAAATTTAAAATTCCTAAATTGAGAAGACACCTAACTTTTGGAAGATTTAATGTCCATCACTGTTTTTGAAAGGAAATTATGAGGTTTCCAATCAAACAAAAACTTGCGATGAAGGATTGCCTGAAACATTAACCCATTTTATATTGAAAAGGTTTGTGGTTGCTCACTTAATTTTATTGCAGCCATTAACTAGCATACATTTATAACTCCATCAAATCAGATTCCCAGGTTACCCAGATCTGTTTGATTAGTTATTGTCCAATTATGATTTTATCTTTTCTACATTTTGCTTTTGTAAAATGCACCATATTTTGATCACATCAAATTTATCATTATTAAGTTTTAGTATGGTTATGGTTTGCTACCTCTGAACTTTCTTTTCATTTTGAATTGGTCAGGTACAGGGGTGTGCTTCAACCAGTCCAACAACCGTTTCACTGAGAAAATGGTGATGGCAGAGATGTAGACAAAACAGCAACAGAGATACCTCTCTGCCAATACCATTTGAAAAAGGGCCCATATAATTCCTGAACCAACAAGATTTCCTTCTGCTTAAGTTATATAGCTTTCCCCAGAAATGCAGAATCATCAGCCCAACTCAATTTTTTCACCAGATACATCTCTGCTACATCTCTGTTACACTGCTATCAAATAAAAGTATTCAGGCATTAGGCACCATATGCTGTAATGAAATAGTGGTAATGCTCTGGACTGTGTAGATGATATATATACCTATGTACTTTATGAAGATCAGTTTTATTTTGAAGATCCAGCCATTCAATTCATAACAGAGTACTTAAGAACTCTGAATGAGTTTAGCAATGAACTGATGGGCCGCAATAACTGTTCTTTTTCTCAAGAAAATCATTTAAAATCCAGAATCCAAGAATTTCCCTGAAAACCCCCCAAAAGCCTGCGAGAATAAGAAAGATCTACAGGAATGAAAAAGGAATGGAAAAATAAAATAGGCAAAAACGAGCCTTTTAGGACTTGCCCCAATTGACAAGTGCTACCACATTTTGATGCAAGCATTTATTTATTGTCTTCACATACTGTTAGATTCAACAACAAAAAAAGTCTCCTTGGGAGGTTTGCAATGTTTAGCCCTTTATCAAATCTCACCCGGGCTACAGGAATCTCTCCCTCAGGTTATGAAAATATTCCAGAAGAAAGCCAAAATTTGGTGAGAACCAGAGATTGGCCCCATTAAGCTATTTGTTTATTGTATTAACTGAGTGGCCCTAGATGAGAGAGCCCTTAAGCGAAAGAGGCTTATTCCCATGGAATTGGGGGAGAACCGCTGCCTTAATTGAGGACATATTGATATATTCAACAACATGCTGTCAGCCAGAATTTGAAAATAGGATGTTGAAATGTGGCACCTGTATTGGCACACTGCCATCTCCATGGCAACTACTTGCTCTGGAGCAAAACCTTGAAATTTGCTTGGGTTTTCTTTGTCTTCAGATGAAGTTTGTTTCTTTCAGTACATATGTGATCTAAGCTTAATACATTGAATACCTAGAAATCTACAATCAAGAAACTCAAATGTATGACTGAATATTTGAAAAATTGCCCTCCTGCCTTTTTTTTTTTTTTATCCCCTTAAGGCTGCCAAGGCAGAATACTGCAGTGACCATAGCACAAATACACACACACAGGCACAAGATTTCAATCTTTCCTGACAGAGTGGCAGAATCCATCCTTATGTAAACCTTCTATCTTGCTACTGTTTTTCCTTTCATTCTTTGCTGTCTTCAGGGGATCTTGCTGAATGCAAGGGAGCAAAAACAGGCCCATCAGGCTCTTGGGCTCTGGAAGGCAATGCCAGTAGCTTCAGTCCCATCAAAGAGGCTTTTGCAATCAAATCACTATTGATAATCAGTCTTTCCTTTGATTTGGAGGGAATAATCACTGAAGAGGCATAGACCAGACCAAACCTTATTATTGAAGTTTCTACTATTTCCAATATATTGATTCTTTCCTCCTTCAGTTCACCATGTTTAAATGGTTAAAATTCTTTAACAACGGAAAGTCTGGACATATTGTTGACTCAACAGTGAAAATCTTCTAAGTTGGTAGCACAACCACACAAAACTTTAAATTCTCAGCAGCCCTTGATGCAATGTTTTGTCACTACATCTTTGTGTTTGTTTTTTTCGCTAGATCACACCTATTTTTTGAAATAAAATGTGAGATGCTGCTTAGATATGCAGCTGTCTTGACACATTCAAATTGCTTCTTGCAAACTTTTGCTCAGAAAAGTACTGGAGAGTTCAGACACCAGGCTGACAGCCCATAGGGCATGGCCAGATACCTTCTGCAAAGACCTATATAAGATTGCTATTTTGGGTGGGTTCATTAACACAGTACTGTGGAACACGAGAAAGAGAAGATTTTGTAATGTGAAGAAGCACTGTGGAAGGTTAGAGCGGCCTTTTGGCTGCGCCGCCAGAAGATGGCGCTGTACATTAAGAAGGCCGACTTTCGGCCATGCTGTTCTGCCAAGAATTCCGCACGGATGCTAAACTGCGCTAAATCACATTCTATTTCAATGAGCCTGTTCGATTTTCTTCCCGGTGTGGATTGCTACAAACGATCAAGGTCCGACCACTCTCCATGGCGTCCATTCTCCACCCTTGCAATGCAAACACAACGATGCAAGCTGGTTGGACGCTGACAGTTTAGTTTCTCCAAGCCACATACATGCTTAAGTTGTCAACAGCCACCTGCCGTGAAGCACGATTCTTCCGCCGGCCATATGCATCTAATGCAGAGCCGCAAGTAGTCTTATTTGGATCAAATCGGGGCGCAAAACTATCGAGGCTGCTAGAGCTGTGTGTGTGTGGGTGCTCGCCAACACCTCCTCTCCCCCCCCTTTCTCGCTGCTGCTGCTGCCGTCACCTCCCCCGGCGACCACCTGCAGGTTTCCGCCCGGCTGAGGGCCCCCGCGAAAGCTCCGACCGCCGCGCCCAGCCGCCTCCCGTACCAAGCCGGGGCTGCTTTGCGGAGACTTTCCCCACCGGGCTGCTCGGCTGCCGGGGCCCGCCCAGCGCTGCTCGTTGGGTCGGAGAGCGAGAAAAGCCCGATCGCGGCGAAGCGAGGGTGGCGCTGCGACGGCTGGGCGTGGAGTAAAGGGGCGAGGGGGCCGGGCCGGAGCGGCTGAAGGGAGGAGGTGTGTCCCAAGGGCTGGCGGCGGCGGCGGCGGCGGCGCAGGCGGCGTCTTCGTTCCTCGGTTGCAGGTTTTGTCTGCAGCTTCTCATCACCGCAGTTTGTGGGACTCGCCGGAGCAGCTGTCTCGGGTAAGGGCTCCCTCCCGGCGCATCCTCGGCCCATCTGAGTTGAGCTCCGGGCGCGTTAGCCTCCCTGCCCCGCCGGGCAGAAACCCAGACCGGGTTTCTCCCTCCGCCCC
This sequence comes from Natrix helvetica, assembly GCF_964273705.1. NCBI lineage: Eukaryota > Metazoa > Chordata > Lepidosauria > Squamata > Natricidae > Natrix > Natrix helvetica. The sequence goes on from NC_138548.1 coordinate 185,297,510, forward strand.
GCCGTTCCCCTGTTCTCTCTTCTGCCCTTCGCCTCCTATTTCGCTTGTATGAAAGATCTTCTGCTGGGTTGGGTCAGTGCCCGGGTAGAGGAAATCGCCTTCCCTAGAAGCCGTCCGGCGGGGTCTCTTTGCTGGGCTGGTCCCCGGGTGGAAAAGGCAAGCCGCAGCGGTTTTCCCCTTGGCGGCGGCGGCGGCGGCATTCTTTAAGGTAACCTGTTCGGGCTGGGTCGGGGTGGCGGCAGGCAGCGGCCGATTTCTTTCGATAGCCGAGGACAAATCCTGCCACCTTTAGAGAAGGTGGAAGGCGATAAGGCAGGACCAGTGGAGAATTGGTCCTAAGCAGAAGGTCGGGCTTCTGGCCAAAGAATTTTGAGCCGCCTTGAGAAAACCTGATTTGAAAATCAAATAAATAAGGGGTCCCCCCCCCCCACTTCCAGCCGGGGGGACGACGCTGAATTTGGGGTGTTGGCTTTGGAAATGTGTGCACGTGTTCTCTTGTAAAGAGGAAAGAACAAAAGAGCTCTGGCACCTTCTCCCCATCTTGTGACTGTTTAAGGTTTTCTAGGCTAGCAAAATTTGGTTTCCAATGATTTCCCCCCGAGTGACTTAAAGCAGACACAATGCCTTTTTTAAAAGGCTTTTCTCCCCTCCCTGTAAAAGAGCGATGCAGTTATGCAGTAGCAGCATCTCTTTCTCTGACAACCCTTCTTTTGTCTAAGGACAGAAATTTCAAGAAAATAGGAAGAGGGGAGGAGAAGGGAGCAGATTTTCAATAAGTCCCACCCTTCAGTGCCCCAGCTGAGAGAGCCTGACAATTTTTTGGTGAGGCTTTGTTGAATCTGTACAATTTGATCAAATGAGAAAGAGCAGCAATGGGAAGGTTTCCAACTGCAGTCTCCAACTATTTTTTTTTTTGAATTTTTTAAATTATTATTTTTGCAGTCTCCAACTATTAAGCAAACATGCTTTGAAGGTGACTGATAACCTTCATCTCCCATCCCCCTCTTGAAAAGAGATTAAGTTTAATTTTCTTGATTAGGGCATCAGTGAGCCTGGGATACAAATGCTCTTAGGACTGTAACTCTTAACCTCTAGTAAATAACTGGAAAATTGAAAGGTTTTTCGAGGAAGGACCGGGGACAAGCAAGCAAATGGAAAAGATCACCCCTCCCCCCCATTTTTCCTTCTATTGAAATGATCAGCCATAGAAAAAGGGATAGCTGAAAATGTGGGATAACCACAGTGAGGCAGTGGAGAACAAAGCTCTGGTGGAAGTGAAACAGTGTGCAAAATGTTCGTGCCTAACTAAGTGCAGGTAAAGAGTGCAAAAATCCTTTGCTAGAGCGGCTGTCTGGTGCAGCCTTTTGTCTTTCAGTAAGAACGATCTTCCAAAGACAGACACCCTGAGTCATTGGCGTACAGGTTTGGGATAGCGTTCACACCCTAGCATTCAAATGAAGGCTGCTTCTATGGAGACTGGCTTTGGGGGAAGGAGGAGGTGTGCCCCTGAGGACTGACAGAATCCTTTCTCCATTCCACCATCTAGCTAAGCTGTAAAATCTCTCTCACTGCAAGGATCAAAAGCAAGCAGATAAAAGGGAAATTTTCATTTCCAGCTTCCAGCATGTACAAAAATCCACCTACTTTCTGTAAAGACCGGTTTCTGTAATTTGAGTTGTCCGTCTCATAATTTTTCACACGTCATTTATTGTCTTTATATGAATGACATCTCATTCTTCCTGCTTCTCCGGCCCATCTCTCTGTAGACTCTGTAGACATAGTGTTAATCTATGGACTGACCTATCAAGTGACTCTGTACATTATGTCTCTTTCCTTTTTAATTCCTCTCTCCAGTCTCCCACAGTGACCACTCGGTCCGTGGCAGATGCAGTTCCTTTTTCCATTTAGTGTCTTGCAGAGGATGCATCCCCATCACAGGACTGGTTGGTTTTCTCTTGCTGTTCCCTGGTTCCTTTTAAGTGAAGGCATAATCTGGAGATTTGGCTCTTTTTCCAGACACCCTAGAAAATGTGCTGAGAGAGCATTAGCTCTGCGAAACTGGTGGTGTTGATGTTACTTCACAGCTCGCAGTGACAGTGTTCCTCTTCTGAAAACAGTGCTGCTATGGGCGTCACCCTGCCTGATGTCGAATAGCAGCAACAGGTTCATCCTCCCTTTTCTGGGTTGCTATGGAGCTGAAGCCAGGACACGAATTCATTTCCCGGGGGGTATTTCTCAGGGGGCTGACAGTGTTTAGTGCAGATTGTGTAAATGAATCTTCACACCTAGAGCTTCTTCAATCTAGAACCGATGCTGAGCTCACATATTTATTTATTTATTTGAAATTTGGCTGAAGGACAATTTCAGCGTAGTTCAAATAAAAATCTTAAGGAGATGCTGGACAGCGCTTTCTGTTCTCATTTCCAACACCTTCCACAGTGTTTTGTGTGCAGGGTGAACTGTGTGCGTTGTGATATATTGTTGACTCATCACTGCAATGCTATTAAAGAGATAACCAAGCCGTCACATGGCAAGCTGCCACCCCCTTGTCATGATCCGTGGTTTTTGTTCGAACCCTAATAATTCAGCTGTACTTATTTGTAAATATGAAAACAAAGTGGAACATTAGCTCTGAGGAGTTCAGTTTCTAGTATGGTTTCTTTCCACGCCATCCTCTTCCCACAATACGAATATACAAAAAAATTAATTAAGGCAAAGGGAATATAAGACGTAAGAGGTGGCAGAACCCAGTTGACTTTGTCTGATCTCAGAAAACTAAGCAAGATTGGTACTGCTTAACAGTTTGATGGAGAACATCAAGAAAACCCCAACGTGTAGAACAGGCTGGAAAATTGAAGAAAATCCAAGAGGAAGACAGGCAAAAGAATATATTGTGCAAAGACGATAACATGGACAAATTCACATAACCACAGGGAGCTGAGATAAACTGGAGGAAGACGTATCTTTTAAAATATCCAATACATTGCACCCTTCAGCCTTCCCGGTTGGAGTATTTTTGCATTGTGTGCTATTCCCAGAATCCCCAGCTAATGTGGGCTGCTTTGCATGATGTCTCATAAATCATAAGTGATAATTAAGAATTGTGTGATGAAAAGCTTAAATAAATAATTCCTTGTTGATCCAGCCCATCCAAGGACTCTTATCCTTATGCTTGATTAAACTACGCATATATTAATTGATGTACACCTCTCAAGTAGAGCTAGTGTTTATCCATTGTATTTCTTGGTGCCAGACAAGGCGCTAAGCCCATTGTCTTCATATGCAGAGAACAAAATCTGATTGTCACCAGCTTCCTCTTCAGCCAGAGCTCTGAGCTACCTTCCTTCTGCAGCACCAGGGGGCGCTCTCAAAGGCACCAAGCCTCTCCTCTGTCAGATGGGAGAGCCCCAACAATACCCCCCTCACAAGATTTGTATTGGGCAGAGGAGCCTGCATGGCTGCTTGTGAATGGGGTGGGTGGGGATTCTGAAGCCATCTGTCTCAACCCAGCAAAGGGCTTTCAAGGGGAGCTTAATCGCCAGCTGTGCTCTTTCACTGGGGGGAGTCGGTAAAATGGCAAGTTGACGTGATGAGCATAATTACCTTTCAGGGACTGGAAGAAGCCAAGAACCCAGGTTTGTGGCTTATTGATATAGATTCGAACTGCTCCTCTTGCCAGAAGCCCCGAAATGATCCCTGATTCATTTTCCTCACTTTTAGTTCATTAAGCTTGAGACAAAAATAAATAAATAAATAAATGGCTGGCTAACTCTGTTCCAGTGATTGTGGTGTGGAGGAGAAGAAAAGGAAAGCAGCTATTTTTCTGGTCACTCAGGTGGGATGGGATTTCTTTTGGACTTTCAACGTCTTTGCCTTGGAGAAGAAGTAGAGTCTAATCAATTCCTGAGCCAGCCCTTCTCTCTCAGCCCAGCCTACCTCACAAGGTTATGGTGGTGATGAGACTAGATGGGGTGTGTGCCATGTATGCCACTTTGAGCTCCTTAATTAAAGCAAGATATAAATCTAATATGGTACAAAGTTGTTTTCAGTCTCGGCCATAGTGCAGATTTATAAATGTAGCAGCTCACCTTGGTCATCTGTGGTGCATAAGAATTGCCTGTGGTAAGTAAGGGATTAAAAGTCATGCAAATAAATGAGATCATGCAGGCTGTTAAAAACTCTGGTCTACTCCTTGTGCACGTTTGGAAGTCTATCAGGATGTTTTCAATCAGAGATTGCACAAGCCCCATAAGGGCTTGTTGCAGCACATGCACAGAGTCCCAGGTTCAACTTCCGTTTGAGGGACGGCCAGGCTGGAGAAGATTTGGCTGCCTAAGAGATTGGAAAATTGTTGATTCTTCCTGCAGAGTTTCTTGGCTGGATAGATGGGAAGCCTGCTTTGGTATAAGGCAGCCTTAGGCACTTGTAGCGAATATGTTTGGGAACAGAAAATACCAGCAAGGCAAAAAAGATTTTATATGGTAAAAGAGAAAGAAAGGGGAGGAGCAGAAAGGAAGGTCGCCTCTATGGGTTTCTGGTGCTTCTGAGATAATCAAAATAGATTTGCCTAGGAGAAGAAGAGGAGTAGAGCAAAGGAGCCCAGAAGAATTGGTGGTGGGTGTCGGGGGAAGAGGAAGCAAAACAGCTATTCACAGCAAACTGCTAGGAACAGACTTAATCTTCAGGGACAAAAATCTCTACTGTTCTGATGCCATTGGCTAATACAAAAGAATGATGACTTTCGGTAAAATAATGGTGAATTTCTTCTGTCTTTTTTTTTGGGGGGGGGTATTCTTTTAGGAAACTTTGGGGGAGGGGGGTAAACCATAAAAAGATATGCCAGGAGCTACACTCTAGGTAGGGACCAGAATGAAGTGGAAAAAAAAAGATTGAATGTAAATTCAATTAAAAATAATTTAAATGCTATTTTTGTGATTATTGCCAATTAATTTAAGTTCTTTTTCTTTCAGGCATATTAAAAATTAAAATTAGGTGGTAACTTTGACAGTGGCTGGAGGAGGCATACTCAAAACCTTTGGTGCTACGGGATTTACACTTTTCTTGTAAAGCCATCTTAACGTCAGCTCTTTGCTATTTCCAAGCTGGGGGAGAGTGAGATTCAGAAATCTCAGCCGATGCCTTGGCAATGCCAGCAGGGATCCAGCTTGTTTGTGCTGTGACAGCCCAGGGTGCAGTTTCACAATTGAGGCTTTCTAAACTCACACTGAAAAGAGCTCCTTTCTTTAGTGATGATGGGGTGGAAAGTATTTGATATTAATCATGAGGGTTCCAGGCAATACAGTCGTGATTTTTTCTTATATTTTTTTCTGCAAATACATGTTCTTTTAGTTTGTCTACTCTCACGGCAAGTAAATGCGTAGAAATTAAACAGACAATTGTCTTTTTTATATACTTCATTTAAGTGGCAATATCACACAGGCTTTCTTGCTAGCAAGTTGCATTGAACAGAATGAGACATTCTTTTGAGTAGACATGAATACAATTGCCCTATAAATAACTTTCCTTCTGTTTTATTACTGAGTCAGATTGCAGTATCCATTGAATTTGCTTAATGCAGTCCCCTTTTGGGGGCTGAGGTTCATTCCTTTTTTAGCTTGCCCTTTTGAGGACTTGCAGGGGACGACTGATATCTTGCAGTTTCAAAGCTTCAGAATCATTTTTATAGGCTTCTTTAAAAATAAATCTTTTTTTCTATTGTTATATATGCATTAAGCCTATTTTTCCCCCTGGGAAACTGATGGTAAATTACATTACCAGTTTATCTTGTGAGTTTTAGTGGTATAATTCTGTGAAGATATGAGAGTGATCACAGACTTGTTTAAACACTATGTACACAATTGCTACCTCTTGTTTGACACATTTCATGGTATGTGTGGATGCACAATGGCTAGGCTGGGTTTCAGAACAGAGTTTTGTTATTAATAACACACCATCTACTAAAAAAGGAAGCTGGCAGACTAGACTTTTAGTTCAGATAAATCTGCAGTCTTTTAGCTTTCACTGGAGGACAGCTCTGCTTACATTACAGTGTTGATGTGATATGGGTTTGCAGTTGTCAGTTGTCCCTTCTGGTGGCAAATATTAGCAGGTGGCTGAAGAGTGGAGTGTCTGTGGAGGAAGAAGAGGAGTGACTGAAATCCTCAACACTTTGGGAAAGTTGCATATTGAGCAGCCTTTGAGATTGGGTTTGAGTCACTGACTCCTGAAGCCTCCGGATGGAGAAAAACAGCCCAATGGGCAACCCGGAAGTCCATTTCCAAACTTCCAGGTTGCGTCTTGGGCTATTTCTTTGCCCCCCTCAGGCTCCTAGAAAGCCTCTGAAGGGCAAGAACTGGACCTACCAGGCTTCCCAGAAGTCGGAAAATGGGCCTTCGGGGTGTGTGTGCAGGGGAGGCAGTTTTCACCCTCTCCAGGATCCAAGAAAGCCATGCGCGCATGCATGTGTGTGTCATGCACACATGTGCAGAGGGCACAGCGCTGGGGGCATTAAATTATGGGGGTGAGTATGCTTTTGGCACCCGAGGCAAAAAGGTTCGCCATCACTGATCTAGGAGGTTCCCTAGTAGAAAATGCACTTTCTTGTTATAGAAGAAGCATTTTGGATGATGATCAGTCCCACTAGCTTTATTTACTGAGGTGATTGAGAGAGAGAGTGAATCCTAAAAGCTTGGTACTGCTTGGTGAGTGCAGATTCAATGACTCAGGAAGTGGATCACTTCCATGCAGGTAACAGTGTGCTTCTTTCATGCTGAGGTATAAGGAACCTAAGAGCACTCACTCTCCCTGAGAAATGGTCTTGGCCTTTTGTCAAACTGAAGCACTAAGAAGCACCTCATCAGTTATGTGGGCAATAACACAATTAGTGTATAAGAGTTTTCAGCAGGTTAATTCCAAAACTACTGTACCTGTTTTGTTTCAATCTAATTACTATACGCAACCTGGAGTCTGAGGAGTTGGATTGTATGTTAAATATGTCTAATTAAATAAACAGATTTTCTAACTATTGATATACGTACAAGACCACCTAACAGAGGTCACTTGCATATTAAAACTACAGCAATGAAGATGGTAAAAGATAAGTTCTTGGATTGATACATTTTTATGACCGCAATCTTATTTTTTATTTCTAAAAAAGCAGCATTGAAGTACTTATGCTGTTGCTGATCTCTCTGAATATATCTAAAACATTGTGGTAGTATTATTCCTCTGCTTGTTTACTAAAATAACATGGGTAGCAATTTTTTAAAAATTGAATCTGTCTGTACCAAGCAAGCAGGCAGGCATTTGATAAGTTTTCTCATGAATTCAACTTTAACAAAAAAAGAAAAAAGAAAACACACCATCTCTAGAGAACCCTTCCAATGTATGAGCGAATGGTAGTTATTCATGGTAACAGTTTAAGTGTTTATTGATTCAATCAACCATAATCTAATGAGGAATAAAATACTGACACACTTTTGCTATTCAAGGCTCAGACTGATGATGTATATTCAGACAAGGAAGTTGCTGTGTGTATTCCCTTAAATGGGTCTGATTGAGTTTAGCAGGACTCACTTTTTCTGGTGCTTTTTGAAAAGTTGCTTCTACTTAGGCCTTCCTAATGCTCAGGCCATAGGCAAAAGAAGACACAAATGTGTTCTCCTCAACAGTGTATCACTGAGAATAAGCCCCCCTGATCTTGCGACTTGTCAAGGTGGAGGCCCTGATAGATTGTCCAGATATGCTGACATTTACCCCCTCTTGTAGCTGTTTTCACAAACGGGCAATTAGCTGCCTGGGAAGAGAGAGGGAATTTATAAGCAGAAGATTGAATCTTATGCTTGATTACTTCTTTTTTAGTTAAAGGAAGGTGACAGGGTTAAAATTCAATTTAAACTCTGCTTTTTGAAAATAAACAATGAGTGCTGGTTCTGTTTTATCTTTGTTTTTTCCCAGTGACTTCTCACAGTCTTCTTTGTGTCATCGTTTAGTCCTTCAGTTAATTTCTTAATCATTTATTGATCTAAATGTTGAAGAAATGGGGGGAAGGGGGTGTCATCACTACTACTTGAGGCATAAACCTAATTTCCAATTTTCATTCTGAAATCTGAGATATGAAACTAAATGTGTAACCATTCTTCTCGCTTTGTTTTTAAGAAATGGCTCTCTTCTTTTTCAATGCTTTTTACTTCTGAATTAGTAATCCTAAGGAACAGGATATATATATGGTAAAGAGAAGGTACCTCCAGATCATTTTTCATAGAAAACATTTTCTTACCTGCTGTGGTGAAAGTCATTGTTTTATTGGGTGGCAGTAGGGGGGAGTAGGTGGGGGGAGGTGGGGGGAGGAAGAGACCAGTCTTTTGGGACAGCTGTGCCTATGTAACACAACTTCTGAAAACCAAAGGTAGGAGCAAAGTTATGAATTCGTAACCATTCTGTGTCAGTTTTTAATTTTTCAAAATGATGTTTCTGAATTTGAAAATGTTTCAGAAATGTATCCTGTCATTTGACTTGGTATGTAGTACCAATTTTCGTGACAGAAATGCAGCATAGCAATCTAAACATAGCAATGTCTATTATTTTGATTGCTGTAATGTATTTCGGTCACAACAAAAGACATATATAAAAAAATAAACATGGGTAAATATATTGTAACAGTCCATACTAGGTGTAGAAATTGCGATCTTACTGTAGCTCTGTCCCCCCAGCCTCACAAAATTCCTATGTAGTTATCCAGATTGTCCTCTGTTTTGGATTGATTTCTTTGGGATTCAGGGCAGGGCTTTTCAATGGTCTTATTTATTTAGAAAGATAATCAGACACTTCTGAGTAGAAGTTCCAATTGCTATGATGGTGACAATTAATGCTTAATGATGCAAACATAAAAATATTCCTAAACATCTATTTGTATATTAATGGTGTACCTTTTCTTTGTGTGGCAGTAAAAGAGCTGTGCCACCTTCTCCTCTTGTGTAAATTCTTTGATGTCATTGACTGAGACTCCATCCCCACACTTTAAAAAAAGGGAGGTGGAATGAATAAGGAGGTTTGATCAGGATCATCATGGAATATTTCCATCACGAAAAGTTGTGGAGAAGACTGTGTGTTGTCCCTCTTCCTTCCTTGGGTAAAGCAAGGTGTCCATGGAAGGAGGGACACAAACATTTTTCTTGCAAACAAAAGTGGGACATATAACAACTGTCTGGAAATGAGATATTTTGTCCATCTGGATGCTCTTCACTGTATCCTCAAATTGTGGTATTTCCCCATGTGTTTGAATATGGCTTATGTTTTGCTTAAGGAGGCTGTAATGATCAAATGAGCTAATTTAAAAAGAGCTGAAAATACTGAATGCATACTGTACTTTGCAGATTATACTGCAGCAAGAAAAGTGAAGTCAGATGAAAGCCCACACAGATGTCATAAAAATACCAACTCCTGTATCACTTTGGCTGAAATTCAGTGTTGTGAGCTAGTTATCTCTTCCAATTGTTCGGTTCAGGGGGAAATATGCTTTTAAAAACCAGATGGATCAGGGATTTCCAAAACAAGACAGCGAAAATATTGAAACCTTTTCCAGAGAACATCTATTGTTTAGTAAAAAGTGGTTCTGTATTGTATTAAGATATGTATTTAAAATACTGTAAATCCTTGGGAAAAAAAGATGCTTTAGTACCTTTATTTTCTCTCTCCCCCTGCAACTTATTTATGTACTTATTAATTCTTGTCTTCTATTAAACTGGTAGCAATCTGTTTCATCTAATTCTTCCTTTACTCCCTTGTCTTAGAAGGCAGAGACAAATATTGAGTTGCTTGTCATCTGGATCACGCTACAACTAGCTGTGCACAGTCTTGTTTCATATTTTATTGAAAACATTTAGCATTTTTGTTTATTTAAACAGTATCTGTACAAATTGAACATCAATCAGTTTATACTATGTCATACTATTAGTTCGTTTGACTAACAGCTCATGTATTTAAGATGCTTGTATACCATCCTTTGCAAAAACTTACTCCAGGGCAGAACTGATTAATAAAATCACAGTGATTTACTACACTAAAATAAAATACAAGTCGGTCTAGAATGAAAATATTACTATAACTGTTGGTAAAATAGCAAACTTATTTAAAAAGAAACAGAAAACTCAGTCAAGAGATATATCACCCTCAACTTGCAAAACTGAACCATTGAAGTGCTTACAAGAGCCTTGAGTTCCTTACTAGGGTGTCACAACTGAGAGAGTCATGTAATTCTCCTCTCTCCTCAAGACACTGCCTGTCAACAAAGAATGATTAGGACTCTTTCCCAAAATGGTATAGGTTGGCGCATATTACAAGAAGACTTTTGCTGTAAGGATCTTATATAAGCAGCAATATTTTGAGCTACTCTTAAATGTAAATAATACAAGCAAAGTTTTGACACTCTTAGTAACCAACCTTTGCATCAGCCTAAACATGGACAGCTAGAGGTATTTCTAGTTGGTATTACCAGCTACGTTTTCCATAACAAACTGTATCAGGAATAACTATATTCCAGATTTTATGGCAGGCACACATCCAGAAAATGCTGTTTTCCCATTATTTAAAATCAAACTATTCACCAATATCGTCTCTATTTTTTCAAAATGGAATTGTATTGATCTCCATCCAGCCCTGTACTGCCTCTAGAAAGTGTAACACCTGATTCAGATGAGATTGAAAAAGATAAGCATACTGCACAATAATATCAGCTCTTCTAATTACTTACGTTATTTTCTTTGGCCATTCTTAATTTCATATAATGCCACATTAATGGCACAATTAAACACTCAGTGGAGAAGAGGCAATGTCTTTATTAAATAAAACTTAGTAAACAAAACATTGATTATGTACCATCAAGATAGTGTTGATTCTTGGTGATCATAGAGATAGATTTTCTTCAGGAGGCTCTGTCCCCAACCTGCTCCTTCAGACCTTCCAATCATTCATCCATTCTTGGTATAATTGAATCCATTCACGTTGCTATTGATCATCCCTTTCCTTTCACAGCACTTTTGACTTCCACAGAGAGCATGGCCATTGTATAATCTGTCCAAAGTATGATTATGTGGGGAAAACAGGCCGATGGAGTGTTAGGTATGTTGCTTTTTTGAGTATTTATAAAAAAATAAAAATAAAGGCAGGATGTAAAACCAATAAATAGCCTGTTCATTTGCTATCCATCATATTCTCAAGAGTCTTCTCCAGTGCTGAAGTTAAAAAAATAGTAGTAATACTTTATTGTAACCAATGATCAAATTCAACAAATTAACAGCAGATGAAATTTGCCAAATTTGTACAATTGAGATTTATTTATGGTTGAAGACCAATTTACATAAGATCAAAGTTTGATATGACACAGATTTTAAAAGTCTTGCCTGTTAATATATCCTACAGATAATAAGAATTAAAATTAAGATAGCATAACTTTTGCTAAAGCACAAACACTGTGTCATCATGTACAGAGGTGAACACTGGCCTTAGTGTTGTATTTTCTTTGCCAAATCACTAAGAATAAAATACTTAGCCAGATGAGGGTAGGGATTTCATTCAAGGCTATTTGATATACATATTGATCATCTTCAGTCTTCATCATCTCAAAAGCCAGAGGAACTGGAGATTGCCCTGAGATTTTTAATATTGAAGTATAATTCTATTAAGGCAGTAAGAGATTCAGTTGGAAAGATTGGCTTTAAACTCACACTTGGGGGAATTTACTTCTGCTTCCAAGTGTCAAAATCACCAATGTGAATTATGAATATGATCAGAGTCATTGATAAATTGAATGGTGTTAGGTATGTGAATAAGTAAATTCAGATGTTAAAAGTTTTGCTTGTAGATTCAATCCTGGGAACTGTGCAGCATTTGTCTGTTTGGCATGGCTTTAAAAATGTGGCACTCTATTAAAAGGAAAGGCCATTATAGCCTTGTAATTTAGGCATTATTGGCAAAGGAGCTGATAGGTTCGCCCCAAACATCAGGGATGTGAAAGCAATCCTCTAAAATCTGAAAATATATAAATTATATATGACTTATAATTATTTTTTATTTTATAATACCAGACAATACCAGACATCTGATGGTATACCAACTTGATTAGTATAGAAATTAGCCATATCATTGGCATATAAATGAATAGGTATGAGCCTGACTCCTAACTTTTAGGGAAAAAACGGAGATTGCTTGTATCATAGGATTTCATAGTTTAAACGTGTGCTATTAAGGTAATAAAAATAAGCTATTTGTAATGTTTTGGAATGCTTGTGCACATTTTGGGAACTTTGTGATTTGTAGCAGCCATTTCTTGTGTGGTTTGAAATGTATAAATGAAAGTTGACCCTAGGCTATTTTGGAAACCTATGCAGATCAAATCTAGTTTATCTTTGGATGTGAGTTACTAGGACTGTTATATCAGCTTATTTCCTGGGATATTTTCCAGAAAAAGACAGGAACACTTCACACTAATAGATTCTTTTTAAAAAAATGCTTATCTGGGTTTGGATCAGTGATAATAAAGTTTTTTTCAGCTGTTTTCTATCCTTGCCTGAGAAATGAAATCAGTTGGCCTCAGTTTCTTCAATTCAATCTCAGTGCCACTAATTTGGTTGTCCTACATGTGATAAGAAAATAAATAAATAGTAGTAGTATGGGGAGAATTTGCAGGACCTTAGGATTTTGACTCATGTAGGGAATTTACACCAGTAGAGGAGGCTTGGAATTTAGGAGTGTTAAAGGAGTAGGTGTGTTGATAGAAATGTATCTAGGATATTGGCTTGTATTCTATCTTGGCAAACACATGTGCTTTCAAAATACTATCTGATGATATGAGGTTTAGAATGTATATCTATGATTATTACTTTAAGGAGGAATCCACACAGTCATTTCCCCTGTATGTTTTATGTGTTGGCTTCTGATGGGAAAAGACTCTTGAGAGTCTGCAGTGTTAATAAACTTAGCAAATCCCATAATTAGATATCATTCTCCAATCTCCAGATATCTTCTCATCTTGACCCCACCCTCAGCTCCAAACTTTTCTCATTGCAAAAAGTCACGTTTTGGCACAAAACAGATTATGGAATGGAATCCATTTTAAATAAGGGTAAGTTTCCTAATTTCTTCTTTGACATTCAGCAGGGGGCAGAACAAGGTTATTAATATGAGTGTGACTCAATGCAAAAATGTGCTCTCTTCTCTTTATGCTTCTCATTCAGAAAGATATAAAATATATTTAAGGAGCAAATAAAATTCTAAAAAGTTCACAGATAAAAATATACTAAATGTGAGCTTTTGAACAATAGGAATTTACTCTGAGTGGGCTCCTAGATCTCAAGAACCCACTATTTTCTTGGAATTAGGGATATGTAATTCTATTCTTATTGGTGAACCAGTGTTGAAAATAAACCATCAGTTGACAATCAGTTATAGATGCCATTGGGCTATTTATCTGTTGTGTTTACTAATACTGTTCCTTCCTACTATAATAATAAAATTAAACCCTTAGCCATTTTGAAATATCTACATTTTCTGTCAGGTATGGCATTCAAAGAAGAAGAGGCAATCAGTTAGAAATCACAGCTCTGTTTGAAACAGAGAAATCTAGAAACATAGAATTGTAGGGCTGGGAGAGACCCCGGAGTCTTTCTAGTCCAACTGCCAGCTCAAGGTAGGAGCTTCATAAAATGTCAATCAAATGGCTGTCCAGCCTATTTTTGAAAACCTCCAGTGATGGAGCACCCACAATCCCATAAGCACATGATGGCAAACCTATGGCACGCGCGCCAGAGGTGGCATGCAGAACCTTTCTTTGTTGTGGCCCTTCAAATACTGGAAGACACGTCTCCTCTAATCCTTCTGTTCAATAGGCTAGACATATCTAGCTCCCTCAACCATTTGTCATACAGTTTAGCCCCCAGACCCTTCATCATCTTTGTTGCTCTTCTCTGTACACTTTCCAGGATCTCAACAACTTTTTTGTACCGTGACCAGAATTCAATGCAGTATTCCAAGTGTAGTCTCACCAGTCCAATGTAAAGTGGTACTATCACTTCTCATTGTCTTGACACTATCCCTCTGTTTATACAGCCTAGAACAGCATTGACTTTTTATAACACATTGTTGGCTCATAATTAATTGGTGATCCACTAGGACACCTAGCTCTCTCTCACAGTTACTACTGTTGAGTGATGTACCCCCTATTCTATACCTGTGAATTTAGTTTTTTCTGCCTAAATCCAGGACCTTATTTTTCTCACCACTGAGCTGAATCTTGTTACTTAGGGCCCAGTGTTCAAGTCTGTCAAGATCCCTCTGAAACTTGAATCTGTTTTCTAAAGTTTTAGCAATTTCTCCCAGCTTGATGCCATCTGCAAATCTGATGAGCTCCCCTTCTAACCTCGCATCTAGATTATTTATGAATTTATTTGCTTGAATTGCATGTTAGATTTTAACCATCCACATACAAAAGTCATTTCATAATAGCACCTACATGCTATTACTGGTATAATGTAATGTGACATTATATAGAGTCTATGATGCCCACTCCCAAGTAGGTCACTCTGTCACATAAGAGAACCATTGAAAATCTAGTTAAGCAGAAGAATTGCTTTAAAGAAGCCTGTCCTACGAATACTTGCTGTTGTGTGATTATTTTGATGCTATTTATTCTTTTTATTTGAACCTACAATCTTATATTTCTTCCACCGTATTGAAGAAATTGTGAGCTTGGAGATGCTGTTGGCTTGTAACTTCATCAGTTCCTAATCAGAGATTTTATTTCAACATCTGAAGGTTTATAGGTTTATCACTCATCAAGTACACAATAGGCAGGTAATCTTGAAAGTCCCAATATTTAGTCATAGCTAACACGATATTTAGTGGTTAAGGTGTTGAACTGAGACTGGTGAGACCAGTCAGTAACTCTCAATTCAACTTATTTCTTAGGGTAATAGCTGTGGAAGTAAAATGAAGGGAAATCCCCCATGAAAACCATCTTGAGCTCCTGGAGAAAAGGCAGGATATAAATAAAATAAATAAATGTATTTAGTCATATAGCTCAGTGCTGTCTAAACTCAGTCCAGTTCTCAATTTAATAATAAGATTATGGCAAGCTTCTTGATTCTTTAGGAAACTTTAGTTCCTTTGCATATGGATCTCCAGAAGAACATTACATTTTGAAAAATGAGCAACAAAAGTGGTATAACAGGATCAATGCTACATCTGTGTTTAGTACCGAAGACTCAAGGGTTTCCTTACTGTGGCAGAAACATACAAAAGGCTGCCCTGCAAAGGCTACATCGATTCTGATATAATTTTGAAAAATTAGACTCCCCAGGACAATCCAGAAGGGGGGAAAAAGCAGAAAATTCTTCCTCTGTGATCCTTTCCTATCTCATTTGGATCATTGTCCAGTCTCCTCTCCAAAATATTAAGTGTCTCAGAAACAAAATGTTGTTGATTAACTGAAAGCAGTTATGTATACAATAAATCAAGAAAAACTGAAATATTTTATAACTCTGAAAACCTGCAAATTTGGAGAAAAGAAGTCTTCCTCATTGAATATTTATGCCTTGATATCTTAGAGGCTCTTTTCTCTGATATAATGTGATTTTCCCACTGGTCGGTTAGATTCCCTTCTGAGTCCAGGAGCCAGATATGAGAGCAAGCAATAGAAGGCCTATAGCATTGAAGGATGAAACATGGGATTATATGAAATGGCAGTAACAATATTGAACATGCTTTAATTTGCTCAGTTCTTTGTGCCTAGCAGCTGATCCTGAAGGTTTTTGTCTTGCTAAATGTAACTTGAAATGAAGATCTATCCATAACTATCTGAAAATAGAGTGAAGAAAAGAGGTTGTATACAGTAGCATCTTTTCTAGTTCATTAACCCAGGTGAAGCTTTGTGAACTGAAAGGAAAGCTGATTTTTATTAGTGTCCCAGTCTGTCAATGGGTCCATGCATCTATCCAGATCTGCTCCAAAGGACTGGAATTTATTTTGGAAAGCATAGGAGGTTCCAAGAAAGGAAGCATTGTCCCAAAGCGATTCTTCCCTTTTTGTGCTTGAAAACTGCTGCTAGATCTGAAAGCCTCATGTTGATCAGAATCCCATGATCTGTATTAAACTTCAGACCTTACCTATAACTCTGAATCACTATGATTCTATTCTGTGCTGTGACTTTTTAAATTACACTTTTAATTCATTGTGTCCTAAGCAATGGATCTACTCTGTCCTTATCCCCAAATAATCCATCATTGAGAATGAAAGGTTTATTTTAGGCCATAACTGATAAGCCATTAGGGAAGCAATGCCTTGTAAAGGTACATTCTCTTAAAATCAGATCAGTCCTGGAATAGTGACAGTAAAGTATTGATTAAAAAAAAAGCAAAAAGAAGACCATTGCCTATGTCTTTAAACTGAAATGAACTGATTTCCGTAGAGTGATAAGGGTGCTCTCAATCAGAAAGGCTAAAGTCCCAAATACTGGATAGATAGATGGCTTACAGACGTGGTTAAAGTTAGTGGCAATTAAACCAGATAGGCTTATAGGCCTGAGCTTCAGTCTATATTCAGTCTGCTTAAAACACCAGGCCTCAGAGATTATTACCAGGGTTTCACTGAGCAATGTGTGCTCCTGATGCTCTTTCATGCAGAGCTGTGGGTGGGCAGAGACCAGTTGCAAGATTTTAATAATAAAGAGAAAATGAAACCAGCATTTCCCCCCTTGGGCTACTCATGTTTTGTTCTGTCATTCTGACTGGTTGTTCTAGTTCCAGAATCAGCCATTACAGATTTATTTGCATTTGCATTTATATCCGAATAGCCTATTGCTTCATAATATGCTTTGTTGAGTAATTTTCATCCACTTGTGTCTAGTTGCCTGAGGAGATGTTTTGACAAATCAGAGCAACTTCACACTTGATACAGTCCCCTTAGACATGTGCAAAGTGGCAAAAATATGTGTTGCCTAAAGGAAGCCCCAGGCTGAATATGAATTATGTGTATGAAATATGAAATTGAGATTGGTTTTAATTGCTAAATTACCAGAAGAACCATTTTCTAATCCTTTTTAAGCCTCAATTTGTAACCTGGTTATTCAACTTCCCCCTAATCTCTTTATTTTCACTCTTCTCTTTTTCTCCTTCTCCTCATCCCAGTTCTTATAAGAGACATGATCCCTTAGCTTTTATGTTATCTTTATATCACATTTATATTCCACTGCAGTCAAATAATTCTCAGCAGTTAGCATTGTAGGCATATAAAGTAATTCAAAGCAAGCAAAAAAATAAAAATAAAAAGATAGCCCAATCTGCTTAAATTACCTTCTAGAACAGTTTATTTTTCAACAACTTTCTGAATTCAGAAAGATCAGAGGCCATTCTGATCTTCACCGTGATGGTGAACTAGTGAACTGGCGATGGGCACTTCAGCTAGGAAGCAGTGCTTTCTGCTTCTGCCCCCTTTACCTCTTGAAATTGGCCCTGGGGCATCTTCCCTATGGTCCAGAGGGGGATAAAGATGAGTATTACCTGCATGTTGTAGGTATTGTGATATAAACTCTCAGATGATCTCACCCTGCAGCTTCATTTTAAAGAGCAAGGAAGAGAGGATCAATCTCTGCAGCACTCCCCCCCTCCCAAATCAGGGATCATTGGGCAGACGTCTTCCCCTAAAGATTGAATTTGACTACAAAGGATGGAATGGAACCTTTGCAAAAGAATGTCCCTAGATTCCAACTCCAGAAGATGGTCTATATAAGATCACATAGTTGAGTGTAACAAGAATAGAATAGAATAGAAAGAACTTATACTATTTCAGATAAGTCTAGCCTCTTCTTAAAAACCTGCAGTGATGGAACACCCACTATTTCTGAATTCCACTGGTTTAATTGTCCTCACTGTTAGGATGTTTCTCAGTTCCAAGTTGCTTCTCTCTTTGATTAGTTTCCAACCATTATTTCTTGTCCTGACCTCTGGTGCTTTGTAGAATAATTTGACCCCCTCTTCTTTGTGGCAGCCCCTCAAATACTGGAATACTGCTATCATGTTGTCCCTAATTTTTCTTTTCTTTAGACTAGCCAAACCCAAATCCTGCAGCCATTCTTGAGATGTTTTAATCTCCAGGTCTTTAATAAACTTAGTAGCTCTTCTCTGAACTTTTCCCAAAGTCTCAACATCTTTTTTGTAGTATGGT
Source organism: Natrix helvetica (assembly GCF_964273705.1). Taxonomy (NCBI): domain Eukaryota; kingdom Metazoa; phylum Chordata; class Lepidosauria; order Squamata; family Natricidae; genus Natrix; species Natrix helvetica. Next base: position 185,315,723 of record NC_138548.1, read on the forward strand.
GACCAAAATTGGTTGCAGTATTCCAGGTGCATTCCAAGAGCCACTGAGAGATGTAAAAGGCTGCTCATCCAACCTGTGATAAAGGTTTTAAGAAAAACAACTAGTTCTGTCTGTCTTAATTCTAAATCTGGGCCTAAACACTGATGGGAAAGGTTCCAGATATTTCACTTCATGTTGGGTGCTCTACTTGATCTGCCCTGGATTTTCTCCAAAGGGAAGGTTGGCAGATACTTATCCAGACCCATAGGTGCAGGCAGGATCTTTTTGGAAGGAGTGTGGAGAGTAAGGAAGATGACTGTGACAGAAATATGCAATAATTGTTACTTAGGCAAAAGGGACTGAAACATTTTTTTAAAATCTGGAGGGATGAGATAACATTCAGTACTGGCTTGGGCAGACACTGCTCTGATTCACTGGGTATAAGAAGAGGGAGGAGGTGTTGAACAATCAGACTTGCAAGACTCTGTTATTGTCTCAATAAGCCAGTCTCAGTAAAATTGTATCAGCTTTCCTGGGGAGTTAATTTCCTAGTGTGGTCTATATATTAGACTGACAAGAGACAAGCTACTGCCTCTTTAAGAGCTGCTGGCAATGCGCCTCCCAAGGCTGGTATTGACAGTCTCTTGGATCTCAATAGTCACACTTCCTCTGCTCCATGAAGGAGCCAGGATGGACAAGGAAACATTCTACAAGTCACAAAAGATAACTTAGACAATATCCTATCTATGCCCTCAGAGTTCACAGTCCAGTGAGGGCCCTAGATAATATATCAAAATGATGCCTCAATCATGATTGAGCATTCTGGCATATCTGAACAACTGGTATCAGGAAAATGCAGGGTGCACATTGGTCATAATAGTAAGGCAGAAGGGAATTACCTGCCCTGAACAAGAACAACAGCCCATCAAGGATGTAAGGGAGAAGACGTAATAATGCTTCCCTTTCTATCATCACTGAATAAGCCCCGATGACGATGCATACCTGTGCTCAGTCAAAGTCATTTTTTTGTTTTTCTCCGTTTATATTTCTTTGTTTCGCAGAAGTTCTTAGTAAATCAAGGCACTAACTAGAATTGGTTGCTCGAAAACGATCTCTTCCAATGCTTGGCTCAGTTGCCTTTCCCAGTGGCTCACCAAAGCTTTGAGAAGGTTGCCTTGCCTGATTCTTGGGAAATTTTTAAGCACCCTCTGGAAACAATTTGCATCTAAATAGGTCTATGCACCCCATAGAAAGTCCCAGATAGCAAGTTGGCATGATCAGGACATACCGTAATCTGACCACAGCAAAACTGTGTTGAAAAACCTCTCCATATCCAGATCATGTAATATATTGGAGGCAAAAATAAGGTCTAACATATGTCCACTTAAGGTACATGTATTGTGCGAGAGATTACCTGAGATAGGCCTATAGTTGTAATGGAAACCATTAACTTTCAAGGCATGGTAGTTGAACTCTTCTAGCACTGAAAGTTGGAGGAACTCAACTACCAGCTTGGAGAATAAATCCAGAAATTCAGAGACCTTGCTGAGCATTAGTACACAATCAGAATTCCTCACTTGACTGCACTGCCCAATGTCACGCATGGTTACTCACACCCTGATCACATGGAATCACAGCATCAAGGTGCTGAAGAACCCAAAATGTATGGCAAATTTCAGACACATTACCACCTGGTTTCACTCAAGTTCTACATGCTACAACTTATCATTCATGACGGTTCTCACTGAATAATTCCATAATTCATACCATGTCTTTGAAACCTTTTCTGAGACAACTCACAATTTGCAAATACACTTCTTTCAGCGAAGCAAGATATTGACAAAAGGCTACTATTTCTTGCTTCCAAAACTGCACTTACTGTTTTAATGAAGAGTTTTCTACATGAGTGACTGAATAAAAGTCATTATCCAGGTGATGGATGTCAATACCCAATCAATGAATACGTAAAAGATAAAACTTATTTACTGATATAAGTAGTTTCCACAGGACTACCATATCTAGTGGGTTCTTCTTGGGAAGAATGCTGAGCCAGGAGTTTCTTGGTCTAGTCCAGCAAGCAGCTATGCCTTTTGCAAACAGTCCCCATGCAGGATCACTTAACACAGGCTGGATAAGATTAGCTTTAGAGACACTGAATATTCTGCTTCATAAACTTCAAATGAACCTGTAAATGAAGAGATCCTGCTTTGTGGCCCATTTTTTAAGGGCATACTACCGTATTTAAAATTGAAGTTAGCCAATCTGTTTCTACAAAAGGGCACACTTTTTTTTGCCACATTTCAACCTGTTCTATGGTTCAAGTCTTCCGTTTTTACTCAGAGTTCTTCAGCCAAAGCAAAAGAAGTTCAGCTTAAGATTCAATCAATCAATCAACCAACCAACCAATCAATCAATCAATCGCTGCATCAGGGACTGGATCCCTATAATGCTTATAGGACTTAATGATAAGCTGTCTTTCTCTAGAGCAGTGCTTTTCCTTGCAAGTAGAATTTGAAAATGTTTAATGTGCTACCTGGACCAATATTGAACCACACTCTAGAAACCTATGGTCCTTTGAGTTCTGGGGATGATTCTGCAGAATCTGGAAAGGCACATTTGTTTTTTGGGTTTTTTGCGACTTCCTTGAGCAAGACAGTCTCCTGAATTGTGCTATTAGAAGGCTGTTGGCATTTTCCAACATCCTCTGAGTCATTCACAAGCTGGATCTTTGAAATTCCTCTGGGATTGGAGTGATTTAATGAGGAAGATGGTAGGATACAATAGATAATATAAACTAAAACGAAAACATTATCTATAGCAAGTTGGGCAGATGGCAATATATGTTTTAATAACTGCCCAACAGATTATAATTAGTTAAATAAATAAAACTTTAGGATTAAGAGATATTGGTTACTCATTCTTGATTATATTAGAATTAGTTACTTTATTTTTCACAAAATGTGAAAATTTTTTACTGCTCTAACTTGAAATACATACCATGTTTAATTGACAAAGGTGAGTCATTTTAACTGTATCTCTTTTTTCAGATTGTTTTTCAATAAGTAATATATTTTGGACAGAAATTATGTCTCTATTCAGAATTAAGCTTTGTTCATTTAGATCAGTGGTTCCCAACCTTTTTCAGTCCACCGCCCCCTTGGGTGCCCCCCACCCAGTGGTGGAATTCAAATTTTTTTACTACTGGTTCTGTGGGCGTGGCTTGGTGGGCATGGCTGGAGGGGTCATGTGACTGGGCGGTTTGCATGATGGAAGGAAGATAGTAACAGTAAAATTCAAAACTGTAACAATTAATTGCACATTTATTCAAAATCCAATTTAAAAACCTTTTTAGTTAATGTTAATTCAACAAAATTGTTGAATATGATCCAGTGATACCAGGTTTTCAAAGTCTAATAGTCATTTATCAAGAACCTTAGCAACTAGTAACTTAGTAAACTCAGTAAAATTTAGTAACAACTTCACTGTTCTTAGTAGATGATAATTGCTGTGTAGATATTGAAAGAAATAATCTCAGTAAGGTATTATCACAAAGCACAAAACTGCAACAGATATCATTAAGATATCACAAACTTACACAAAAAGATGTTCTTGTAAGAAACCCAAAATGGATAATAAACATTTTTGTCTTTTATCTAAAGTTTTTCATCTTTAGACCAATGACCTTAATTATTCTTTCTCTCCCTCATATACCAGTGGTGGGTTTCAAAATTTTTTAGCACCTATTCTGTAGGTGTGGCCTATTTGGGGGGCATGGCTTGGCAGTCATGTGACCTAGTGGGAATGGCCAACTTGCAAAATGTGGTGAAACTCATTTAACAATGCTCTTGCTTAGCAACCAAAATTTTGGGCTCAATTGTGATCATAAGTTCTCTTTCTTTTTCTTTCTTTCTTTCTTTCTTTCTTTCTTTCTTTCTTTCTTTCTTTCTTTCTTCCTTCTTTCTTTCTTATATCTCTCTTTCCCTCTTTCTTTCTTTCCTTTCTTTTTCTTCCTTCTGTCCATTCTTTCTTTCTTGTGTCTCTTTCTCTTTCTTTCTTTTCTTCCTTTCTTTTCCTTCCTTCCTTCCTTCGTTCCTTCTTTCTTTCTTGTCTCTGTCTCCTCCACTTACTTTCTCTTTCTTTCTTTCTCTTTCTTTCTTTCTTTCTTTCTTTCTTTCTTTCTTTCTTTCTTTCTTCTTTCTTTGTCTCTCTCTTTTCTCTTTCTCTCCCTCCCTCTTCCTTCCTTTTATTCTCTCTTACTCTTTCTCTTTCTCTCTCTCTCTCTTTCTCTCTCTCTCTCTCTCTCTCACCCCCACTCTCTCTCTCACACACACATACCTTTCAGTTGGCAAAAAATTATGTTTTGCCAGCTGGGAAGCTGGCAAAGAAGCCTCGTTTTCCCTGCCACTTGCAGCTCTTGGAGGAAGGATGAAGGGAAGCGAGCCCCAGGCCTCATCTCTGCCTCCTTCCTCGAGAGCTGGCTTCGGGGACGGCCATACTCCCCCGTCACTGCACCCTTCACTCGCTTTTCACCCGGAGGCTCTGCTAGCTGGGTGCCTGCCATTTCACCTCCCGAGAGAAGCTCGGGAGAGACATACAAACAGCGGCAACTCAAGGCTCCTGAGGAGAATGCTGGACACCAGGGCTGGCAGTGGCGCCCGCTGCTGCTCTTCTGCTGCTCCCAGTAGTGCAGGCTTCTTGGAGAGCATTAAGTTGCAGGCAAACCAATTCCAGCAGCTGTGTTTTCCCTTGAAATTTGCTGTCCCAGCAACCCGAAGGGGACATTCTCCCAGCGGCATCTCAGGTGCTCCCACCCTTAGCTGTGAGGGAGTGAGGACGGCTGGGCGCAGTTTGGCACCTCCCGGCTCCCCTCAGATCATCAAAGGGCCTCGCACGCTTGCTCGCTCACATGGCCTGCGTGCTTCCAGCAGAAATGGCAAGTGTGGGGATCTTAATGTAGTAGGGCGGGGGAGGCTGGAGCGGGAGGTTAAATAAACAAATTTGGCTTCGCTTCCTTGCGTGGCAAGAGAGAAAGGTGCCTGGGACACCGCTGGAAGAATGTCCCCTTCGGGTTGTCCCCTTAGCGTCCCACCTGCCACCCCCCTTGCCTCTTAGCACCCCCCTGCTGCCCCTTGCCTCTTAGCGCCTCCCTAAGTCATCCCACCGCCCCCCAGAGGGTGGTACCGCCCACTTTAGGAACCACTGATTTAGATGAAGCTTAATCTGAAAGAAATACACACTGGATTTCTAATGTGATTTTTTAAATGTTAGTGACATACAAAAGTTTGTTCAGAAATTTCTCATTGGAATATGTCTAAGCTTCAACAGAATTTACTTCATTTAGTTGATTTAAATTTTAAAGGGGAAAAATGGAAGATACAGAAAACTGCTGCCCTAATGCAGATAAAATTGTGTCACCTACATAATAAATAATGCTTCTTATTATTCAACTTTGTTGAATCCTAACCTCAACAAAGTTAATTACAATATTTTTTATCTATCTAGTATTATAGCCATTCTAGTTGCTCAGTTTCACTTCTTTTTATTCATTTAATATTTTACTAATATTTTATTAAACCCCTTTCCCCCTTTATTTCGACCATGGGAACATTTTGTTGTTTGGCTCTTTTATTACAAGTGGAAATACTGTTAGTAGCATTCTTATTTTTTAGGATTTTTAAAAATCTGTTCCTGTATCTATATAAATATATTTACCTGAGAGAATTTATCTAACTTTGCCTTTCTTTTCTTTTCTTTTCTTTTCTTTTCTTTTCTTTTCTTTTCTTTTCTTTTCTTTATTCAGTTACATACACTGCTAGGCACCTCAAGCAAATTAATGCAATAGGGAAAGTTTAGGTGCAAATGCTAAACTGAATAAGGTATTGTATTAGAATCCTGAGATTTCAGAGTAGGATTTAGAAATGCAGTTCACACAATGCAGATTTTTAGAAAATGTCATTGGAAATTAAAATGTACACTAATCCTGAAAAATATATTTATGAAAAATGAAAAATGTATCAGTATATTCTCACCAATTGCCTCTACATATTTAATACATTGGATGTGGGAGGGGAGCTGCAATTGTTAATATCCTTTTAGAGTCAGGCCTAAGGTTTGGGCAGTCACTGTAGAAACTTTAGGGGGAATAGTTCATTATGTCAAAGAAAGCAATTTTATTGCTTAGATAATTACCCATTGGAAAAAATGGGGAAAACCTCCTATATCCTGATACTGAAATTCCTGGTAAGAATAGTGCAGTGATGGCGAACCTTTTTCGCCTTGGGTGCCAAAAGCACAAGTGTCCGCATGCCCACCCCATAACTTAATGACCCACCCATGTTGTTCCCCCTGCACATGCACACGTGACTCCCCCCTGCCGCCCCACGCATGCACGCATGGCTTTCTTGGAGCCTGGGGAGGATAAAAATGCCCTCCCGCACCCCTACGGAGGCTAGAAATGGCCCATTTTCCAACTTCCAGGTTGCCGGTTGGGCCGCTTTCCTCCCTCCAGAAGCTACTGGAGGCTTCCCTGTAACCGAAAATGAAGGCCAAAATCAGCTGGAGCTGACAGGGCAACGCCTCATGTGCCCTAAGAAATGGCTCCACGTGCCACCTGTGACACGTGTGCCATAGGTTTGCCATCACGGCTCTAGTGTGCTTTGTTGCCGCAGAACACAGAGCTATACAAATGAACCAAGTTGCATATGATACTTTTATAAATTTCAGCAGGTCTGCACATGAAATGACTGTTTCATCGTTCCAGTTCAAAGCCTCTTGGTGGCCAACCTTACTTTTACCCTATTTCTGATATCAACTTTTAAAGAGAGTATTAATAAGGAGATTACTAGAAAATACCAGAGTGAATCATGATCCTCTTTGTTATATTAGAAGCTACAGTTTGGTGACAACATTTGGATATTCTGAAAGTTCCGCTAAAGGTTTTGAAAAGTGCCTGGAGTAACCACACAATTATTCCCCCATTCAGACACAATTGTCGTAGCACACAATTCCTAACATGATACGCCAGAAGGAGAATACAGAAGTCTGCCAAAAGATGTTAACCTAGAAAGACAGGTAGTTAGGCTGATATATTTAAGAAATTTTTCATTTCCACCTGGTGCTGCAGAGCAAAAGCAATCTCATGAGCCTCTGCGCTTCAAAAGGTTGGCAGGCAAAGAGAAACTGGCATTGAGCAGCTAAAAGAGAATGTGTTTCTAGTATTTTTGTAAGCTGAAGGACAGAAGGTGGCTGGGAAGCAGATAAGGGAAATTTGGGTAACCAGTGTGAATAAATACAGAATAATTGGAAACAAAAGGACACACAGAAGACTCTAGGGCTGACCTAGTGGCATGACAGTAGTCACACAACTGTCAACTGCCATTCTCCAGATGTGCTTAAGTAGGGTGTCTTCATCCCCAGCTGGCATTGCCCATATGGGATAAAAAAGGGGCTGAAATCCAGCATACCTGGAGGGCAACAGGTTGGGGAAGGCTGATTGTGTAAGTCAAAAGCCCAGATGACTAGGAGGCAATCCATGTCCTTTGGGAGTTGGGTGGAGAAATACTGCCATATTGAACATAAAGTATTTTGAGTGGAATTCGGTTGAGAGCAGGACGTGCCTTTTCATTTGTTCTTATTAATCTGTATTTCCTACTCAGGCAGATTTAAAGTTAATATGAGCATTGGAGCAGATGGCCCTGCTTTTGAAATAGTAAACATTGACAACTATATATATTTTGTGTACCAATCTGTTGTTCCCTAGTATCTGCCTTTTTAGGGTGAGTAGAGATTAATGTAAGAGAACATAAGTGTAAAATGCTGCAGGTAATCTAGCTTTTGAGTTCTCTTACCATAGCCTAGTTCCAAAACTTCTGGATGTGTGGGGAAAGGGAGTAGAGAAGATGCTGAAGACAATGGCTGGGGAGTTAACTTTGCATTATTGTTCAGGTTCAAATTTGGCTTGCCAACCAAATGTATCTCTAGCAGAGAAACTAAAGTGAAACTATTACTTGAGAAAATATTAGAACTGGCCTGACTAGTTTAATTTTTTGCTTCCCCCTCTTAATTTTTAAATAGCAATCATTCATTATTTTAAAGAGCATTTTAGAAGCACATTTGTGAGCTGAGCTTAATTCCCTTAGGTTATGATTTCTGAAGTGTGACTCAGTACCCTTTGTTGGGAAAGTGATGGAAAAGGACTCAAGATAGTACTCTTTGAAATGCCAGTAGAATTTCATGGTGAATAATATTTTTCTTTGTTAAAGTTTAATGCTGCCTATCAAATGCAGTTATGTATTATCTCTCGGCTTCTGCGTGATCAAAGAAGGAGGCGAATCTACTAAGAAGGTGGGAGTGATGAGGTTGTGTATGGCTTCCTTTATAGCCCCTGCCTTTCTTCCCATTCTGGTTTGTTGGAAGTATGTTTGGAACTAGCCTGTTCATTATTTTTATAATGAGAGGCTTAACATCTTGGTGGGCATTCTGCAAAGCAGGACTCTCTCCAGGCTATGTGAACTGGGATGCATCCTATCTTGCAATGCAGGGGAGAGATCAACAACTTGACAAGGAAGTTTCTTGATGGTGAAAATACTAGTTGGTGTTAACTGAACTCCATGATAGGATGTCAGCTGCTTTCTGTCTTTCAGTTCATTGGGATATATGGACATAGTGTGGCATGAAGGTGATTCACAGTTTAATTGAGATCTAAACAAGGAAGAATCTGTCTCTTGAACCTTTAGGAAAAGACTTTTGAGTGTATCTGTTATATCCCTTAAGTTATGAATGTAGAAAAGCAGTTGTGCAAGTATCATGGTCATTTCAAGCTAAACCAGTTAAAAGCTTACATAAATTCACTGCCCTAATAATTATTTTTGTAATTGCAAATTAGAGTCTGACAAGCTGCACAGTTTTTGTTTTCAGGGACATTTCTACAAATTGGGTAGTTGGTGACTGATAAGAACAAGCAGGGAATATGTTACTCTATTGTAACTGCAGATCATAGCAATAGTGTGTCATAAAATACCATAAAATAACACTAAAATAATAAGATTGTATAATAAAGTAATAAAAGTATTGGATGTAAAAAGATTACAGCAAAATAAAGCCAAAGCTACAGCTAAGAACTTAAATATCTTTCATAAATTTAAAAGACAACAGAGCAAAAGTAACAACTTTGCTGCTGAATATAATGGATAATGTCCTCCTCTTGACCAACAACACAAGGACAGAGAGGATGTTCAACCGGGAGCTTACAAATTGTTACTTCGAGATAGGCTTCATCTGCAGGCAGAAAGATGCTAAAGCCCTTCTCAGGGAAGCACTGGCTATATTCACCAAGTACTGAGAGAGGCTTCTATGGTTTTTTAATTACTTATTTATTATTTCTGCAGCTGGCTGTCTCTGGGAGGCTAGAGAAATCAAATCAATAATTTTCTGGTGCTTCTCTATAGAGATGGTACCAACAGTGACGTGCGGTGAGGTTTATGGCTGGTGAGGCACTGATGTCATCACAATCAGATTTACAAACATTAAAATCCTACAAATTATCTTATCCAATATTTGATTGGCAGCTCTTAAAGGGTTATGTTTAAGGTCTCATATCAGCATTCTTTACACATACTGTAGCACACAGAAAAGCACATTTGCCATCACAGCAGATGTTGGGGAGGGGAGCAAGGAGGAATAGGGTCCACTCCCTCTCCCTCAGACCCCCAGGAAGGAAGGAAGGGAAGGAAGGGGGAGGGAAAGGAAAGGAAATGGGAAAGAAGAAAAAGGAAAGGAAAGGAAAAAGGAAAAGAAATATAAAAGAAGGAAAGGAGAAAGGAAAGGAAATGGCAAAGAAAAAAGGAAAGGATGAAGAAGGGAGGGAAAGGAAAGGGAAGGGAAAGAAAGGAAAGGAGAAAGGAAAGGAAAGGAAAAAGGAAAGGAGAAAGGAAAAGAAAAGGGAAAGGAAATGGCAAAGAAGAAAGGAAAGGATGAAGAAAGGAGGGAAAGGGAAGGGAAAAGAAAAAAAGAAGGGAAAGGAAATAAGGAAAGGAAAGGAAAAGAAAGGAAAGGAAAAAGAAAAGGAGAAAGGAAAGGAAAAGAGAAAGGAAAAGAGGAAGGAAAGGAGAAAGGAAAAGAGAAAGAAAAGGAAAAGAGAAAGGAAAGGAAAAAGGAAAGGAAATAGAAAAGAAGGACAGGAAAAAGGAAAGGAAATGGCAAAGAAGAAAAGAAAGGATGAAGAAAGGAGGGAAAGGGAAGGGAAGGGAAAAGAAAAAAGAAGGGAAAGGAAATAAGGAAAGGAAGGAAAGGAGAAAGGAAAGGAGAAATGAAAGGAGAAATGAAAGGAACAGAGAAAGGAAAGGAAAAGAGAAAGGAAAGGAAATAGAAAAGAAGGAAAGGAAAAAGGAAAGGAAATGGCAAAGAAGAAAAGAAAGGATGAAGAAAGAAGGGGAAGGGAAGGGAAGGGAAGAGAAAAAAGAAGGGAAAGGAAATAAGGAAAGGAAGGAAAGGAGAAAGGAAAGGAACAGAGAAAGGAAAGGAAAAGAGAAAGGAAAGGAGAAAGGAAAGGAAGATAGAAGAAGGACAGAAAGGGAAAGGAAAGAGTGGAATGGATTGGTAATGCTCAAAAATCAAGTCTCAAGATCCCACTTTGGCTCAGGCAGTCCAATTCCATGCTGCTTCCCTCTCTCCACAAAGCGAAGGGAGAAGTCGAAGCAATGCCTGAGAAACGCCGGATGTGCAGAGAAATGCAGGCTACAATCAGCGAATCGCATTTTCCTTGGAACCAATGAAGCCCCACAGGACCAATGGGAATTCTCCCTTCTGCAGCATCATCACTCTCCGGGCAGTCTTCCTTGACTTCAGCAGAGAGTTGGAGGCAGAAGAACTGTGTGCCTCTCCTACCTCGGGATTTTTTAGGCTTTTAACCCTCACTTAACTCTGCTCGAGCAATCATAAAACGCCTTAGAAGTCAGATTAGACTAGATGAGGTACACAGTTCTCCTGCCTCATAGTAGAGGGTGCTTTTTTAGAGGCTTTTTTAAACGGTTAGGCAGTCATTCACAGTGAGGCAGCAGCTAGCTAGCCTCACTTCCGCACTCGCCTTTTTCCTTTTACATTTTTTTCCTTTTCATGATGACAGTGGTGAGGCTGTGCCTCCCCTACCTGCACATCACTGGGTACCAACATTAAAATTTGGATAACTGTACTGGAGTGGCTGCTTTACTGACATCTCTTCCAAAATGCCTACTTATTTTCTGTGATCTAAGAGCTAAGTTCTCCCCAAATTGGTAGGGAATATATTTGTAGAATGTAAATGTTTGGTTTGGTTTGATTCCCAGAGAAAACAGAGTTTAACAAGATGAGATACTTGAAAGCTTTCTAATTTCTTAGAGTGCCCTAACAATGCAAGACGTAGTCCAATGGTGGTAGAAGATCATCCTACTTCCATCCTTAAATAGGCAGTGGTGGTGCCCTATGGGGAGCCCAAAAATCTTCCTAATGAAGTTGTTTTGGACTGCATCCAATTGGGCTTCTTCTCACCAACTCCAGAACTCAACCCCATATAGCATCTGGGCTATCAAAGAGGGAGGAATAAGCAATCCATAACACAGTATGATGGGCACCTTTACAGAACTGCATGATGGGCAGCTTTACAGAACTGAAAGCTGACCTCTGTAATTTCTCTGGAATAAGGCAAGACCCAGACTCTAGCCACGGATGTCCCTATTTGATCAGAAAAAAGTTGGAAGGGACCTTGGAAGTCTTCTAGTCCAACCCCCTGATCAAGCAGGAGACCATATACCATTTCAGACAAGTGACTGTCCAATCTTTTCTTAAAAACTTCCAGCGATGAAGCACCCACAAGTTCTGAAGGCAAGCTGTTCCACTGATTAATTGTTCTCACTGTTAGGACGTTTTCCTTTAATTCCAGATTGTTTCTTTTCTTGATTAGTTTCCATCATAGTTTGTCTTGCCTTCTGGTGTTTTGAAAAACACCAGATTGATCGATCCTCTCTTCTTTGAGGCAGCCCCTCAAATACTGGAACACTGCTATCATGTCACCCCTAATTCTTCTTTTCTTTAGACTAGCCAGACCCAAAACCTGAAGCTATTTTTCATATGTTTTAATCTCCAGGCCTTTAATCATCTTTTGATGATTTTGATCTGGCATATTGCTCTATATCTCACTGTTTTGGTTAAAATTAATCTAGTGAAGGATTTCAGTGTATTTATTTTCTTTCTATAATCTTTAAACCATACCTAGCTTATTGATTTGTCACATTTTCAGACTGAAGCAGTTTTCAAGGAAAATGGAATTTGTTTATATTTTCAGTAAGATCCCTTTTTCTTTTCCTTTATCTCCCTTCAGGCGGGATTTATGTCCTCACGTTTAGCAAAGAAAATATGATCATCAATTTGTGTTGTGGTATATATATTATTTGCTAAGAATTGTCCAGAACTAGTAGCAGTTTGATGAGATTTTTATTGGCTCCCCATTCTTGTATCTCATTATTATGCTACCCTACCTCTCTCTTCCCTCACCTACCTATGTACCTATCTACTTACCTCTATTTCAAGATAGCAAACATACTTAATACTACTGTTTCTTATTTTCCCTACAACAACCCTGGAAGATAGGGTGGACTGAGGGTGACTGGCCCAAGGTCATCAGCTGGCTTTCATGGCTAAGGGGGGGGCGGGGTTTAAATTCACCACCTCCTGGTTTCTGGGCCAGCTATTTACCACTACATCAAACTGGCTCTGAATTGTTTGCTTCTTAACTGTTTCTCAGGCAGAGTTAATAATTCAGATAACTAAGTGAAGCCTATGAAAATTCTAAATCCAGATAATATTCCTGCAGACTTCTTAGAAGACCAAACTATTCAACTTCAAAGTTGACTTGCAAAGTATGATAATTAGTGTGGCTGAAAGCGAAGAATTTATTGATGTCTTAAATTGTAAGATTGTAATTCTGATTTAAAAGCTTAAAAAAACAATGTTATGAGATTATCCAGGACAACATGAATTTTTGGATAAATTTTATTCTGCATATATATGGAGTAAGAGAAGACTAAAGTACATGTACAAGGCAGCAAAAATGTAAAAAAACATTATTTGCACTACAACATTTTTGGTATAGTATCTATCATAGGTGTGTATGATTCAATTTTATCTAGGAGCTACAACAAAAATTTAGATCAGATTACTTACAGTAAATTTGTATACTGTCCATTATTATAAATGAATTGATCCCTTACCTAAGCTCTATTAACTCTATTATTAATAATACTGTAGTAGAGATTTGCAAGACATTTGTTTTATATTTTGTTTAAACCATCTATATCGTTGAATTCTTCAATGAATCAAGACTGGAGTAAGTAAAACTCACTGTATTTCAGGGCAGCATGTGAAATCTTTTCTATTATTTCAGAGACTTGCATGTTTCTGTAACCTTTTCTCATATCATTAACCACACAATCTCTTGGAATCAAAGACTTAGTTACAAACTGGATGATGCAAAGAAAGGCTTCCTTTGCAACCTGTCTCCACCTCCCTTCCTTTAAGCTGTGACAGGTATTTGGCAAAAGGTGTTGGGCGGGGAAGAGTTCAGTTCAGAAGATCCTCGTGTTGGAGTTCACACATATTTTCCCTTCCCCCAGAGGTGCATTTCATGTTTTAGGCAGAAGGAAAGTCTTTCTTTAACCACTGCTAAGCAAGCTGCATGGATTCATACTCCTAAACCAGCCCTGTTTTCACAGCAAGGAGAGGATGAGGGTGTAGGTATGGTTGGCTACCCAAGAATATAGAGGGGAAAAAAACTGTGTTGAAAGGGTATTCATTAATAGTAGCCCTACCCATATGATCCTCTACCAACCAGTGCATCTTCTCTTAGGAAAACCTGTTTATTAACAGTGGGAGCTTCCATTAGAGTGTGGTCTCCCTTTCTCTGAAACATACATAATATGTATATATGATTATATGTATATCATTATATATCATATAATCTAAATCACAGGGCACTCATTAGAAATAAAATGCTATATAACCAGTGTTGGACCAAGTCCTGGGCCTACAAAATTAGGAGATACGTTTAGAAACTTCATTTGTCTATGTTGCATTGCATTGTTAGTTTACTTCCCCTATTCAAGATAGATGCAATTTAAGTTTTATGCACCCTTTCCTTTGGTATCTAGTTTATCTAATGCGAGCTGACGACTTCCTGAACCTGGGCTTCTTTTCATTAATGTCAGTGATTTTAGTGGGAGGAAAAACCAGATTTTTTGTAGATAATTGTTTAGATTTACTAATCTCCTCAAGTCTGTTACAGTTCCCAACCTAGCCCTTAAAATAACGCAGAAGCAATGCCCAAAGAATGTGGGTGGAGATAAATAAGACAAGAAGTGTTTTTGAATTTGTGGCAAACATGGCTACAAAGAAACCACCAAATCTTGTTTTATTTTCATCATTATCTTCATTGGATACTTTTATTGGAGGTTATTGGAAATGACTTTAGAGGGGGGAGGAGAACCACCCCACCACCTCTTCATGCTCCCAAACTCTTGAGCCTACCAAGGACAAAGTAATCAATGGTACCAAAGGCCACTGTGAGGTCAGGGAGGGCCAAGATGGATTCCCCATACCAGTGGTGGGATACAAAACTTTTTACTACCGGTTCTGTGGGCGTGGCTTTGTGGGTATGGCAGGGGAAGGTTACTGCAAAATCCCCATTCCCTCCCCACCACACTAACCTGCTTTCCTGTTCAGAGCAACAAAAGAAGATCAGTTGGGAGGCTGGGAGGCAGCAGGGGTGGTGCCAGCCTATTTGCCAGTACTCCAAACTACTACTTTCCCCTACCAGTTCTCCAGAACCTGTCAGAACTGGCTGAATACCACTTCTGCCCCATACCTCAGTCCTGCCTTAGGTCATTCATGAGTATGATCAATGTCATCATTGTACTTTGTCAAGGCCTGAAACCTATTTGGAAAAAATCCACATAATCCATTTCCTGTAGCACCCTCTTAATCTGGAGCCGAATCATCTTCTCAAAAGCCTTCTTCAAAAAGGAAAATTTGGATACTCACCATAAATTGTCCTGTGCTGTTAAATTCAGTGATTCAGAACTACCTTCTTGCTCACCTCTCCTTGGACATATTCATACATTACTTCCTGGGCAGCCTTAACAAACCAGGAGAGACTTAGTTCTAATAAACAGATGGCCAAGTTTATAGTTCTGACGATCCTGTCTACTTTTTCAGACCAACAAACACCAACTCTTCCCAGATAACCTCACCAGACTGTACCTCATCAAAGACATGAGTTATTCATACACTGAGATTTATTTACTTCTGTTTAGGATTGCCATCTGCTGTAAAATTAGCATGTCATACTGAATTGCATTGCAACTACAGCTTTATTGAATTTGTGGTGTCTCACTACCCAGAAAGTGGAGATGGTGAACTGACTGGTAGGATATAGCCCCAGATTTCTTCTAATCCTGAGAGCTGCAAGGAGTGGAAGTTGCCTTTTGCATGATAGCCCAGAGTGCAAGGAATGTCCTGGCCACTCAAACAGGAAAGCAACATCATCTGATGGTCAACATAATCTGGGCTGCTGCTGCTGCTCCCTTCTGCTGGATAAGAACTGAAAGGAGGAGTTTATCTGATTCTTTAGATCTGAGTTGCTAATTGCTTTTCCTGCCCAGATACTGAAGCTGAGGCAAATCTCACACCCACATTTCTTTTGTCAGCCTATGCAAGAGATGGTTTTAATTGGTATGTATTTCTTTATAGGTAGCGTCTAAAATATGGGCATGATGCCCAGAGTATTGTAAACACAACCAATGCTTTTTATCATCCAAAATCTGGAAATAACACTAAAGGTTTGAACAAGAAACTGTGTCAATATGATTATCTCAGCCATGGCGCACATAGAAAACCATAATTATACTTGCTGTTCTCCCTGAACCAGTTGTCTGAAAGTTATTATTAAATACAATTTGCCTTGTAAGTAGCACATTTTATATTCTGGCTCCTCCCTCTGCGGTTGTAAAATATGCATTTGATCCTTCCTTATTAAAAGATCAGGTTGCTTATAATATTGTCAGGTTTAAAGTTGAGCCAAAATACTTCTGGATTCAACTTTAGAGCGCTCCTGGCAGCTTCTTAGAAAGCCAAATATTAAGGGAGATGAAATAAAATTATCATGACAACCTGCCTCACTGCTGTTATCAAGAGTGGGTACATCATAAGATCACTCTGTCAGTGTAAGAACTGCATCTTTGTTTTTGGATCTATTTGAAAGGATCTCCTCATATTAACTTTCCTTTAATTCCTGAACGTTGATACTGCTATGGGGAGAAGTGGAATTGAGAAGTGTTCATACTTGGTTTTGGCAAGAGAGAAAATAGATAGGGCTGCAGAAATCCAGATGACTATCAGTATTAAACCATGATGGCTGATAGCCAAAGAAAGGCTATGAAAATTATTAAATATTGGGAACAAATTATTTGAGGAAGGTTTAAAATCTTAGGCATGTTTAACTTGCAGAAGAGAAGTTGAGAAATAACATGATAGCTGTCTTCAAATACCAGAAGGCCTGTCCCATTGTACAGAGTCTGATTTTTTCTGACTTGCTCCAGACTGTAAGAATAGAAATAAGAACATGAAATGTCAAGAATGTAGATACAGATTAGACATTAGGAAAAACATCTTGGCAGTAAGATCTCTCAGCCAGTAGAATAGGCTATCACATGGAGCAAAACTACTGGGAATGGCGCAATGAATCCTGCAATGTGCAGGGTGTTAGACTTGATGAGACATGATAGCAGTGTTCCAATATCTATGGGGTTGCCACAAAGAAGAGGGAGTCAAACTATTCTCCAAGGCACCTGCGGACAGAACAAGAAGCAATGGGTGGAAACTAATCAAGGAGGGAAGCAACTTAGAACTGAGGAGAAATTTCCTGACAGTTAGAACAATCAGTGGAATAGCTTGCCTCCAGAAGTTTTAATGCCCCAAACACTGGAAGTCTTTAAGAAGATGTTGGATAGTCATTTGTCCGAAATGGTGTAGGGCCATGATGGCGAACCTATGGCATGTGTGCCAGAGGTGACATGCAGAGCCCTCTGTGTGGGCACACGTGCCATTGCCAGCTGCTCTTCTGGTTTAAAAAGCAGGCCATTTTAGGGCCTTTTTCAGGCTGTTTTCAGGCCTGAAAATGGCCTGAAAAAGAGCCTTTAAATGCTCAAAAAAGGCCTGAAAATGGCCAAAAAACAGGCCAGCTGGTTTTCGAGTTTCCGGTGCTCCAACGTGTGCACATACACACACATGCATGTATGTTCGGGTTTGGGCATTTTGTGCCAAAAAGGTTCACCATCACTGGTATAGGCTTTCCTGCCTAGGCAGGGGGTTGGACTAGAAGACCTCCAAGGTCCCTTCCAACTCTGCTATTGTATTATTGTATTAACTTTATGGTTCTATGCCTGCAAAGGAATAGGATACCTTAAACTTGTTGCTCCTATCTAGTAGTGGACTTCTGCTGCTTAGATATGAAATGCCTAGACAAGGCTTCAGTGACATCCACATCAGAGGTGGTATTCAGCAAGTTCTGACCAGTTCTGGAGAACCTGTAGCGGAAATTTTGAGTACTGGTAAATACCACCTCTGACTGGCCCCACCCCCATCTATTCTCCGCCTCCCGAGTCCCAGCTGATCGGGAGGGAATGGGGATTTTGCAGTGACCTTCCCCTGCCACACCCACCAAGCCACGCCCACAGAACCAGTAGTAAAATTTTTTGAATCCCACCACTGATCCACATCATTTCATTTATAGAGGGGTCTTCATCATGGTGGACTAATCTTGAAAATATTGAAGATGGATGTTTCTAATTTGGGTTTTCACTCCTTTTACGACATTGTTCTGCTATACTAAGCAATACCTTTTTGTTTTCATATATTCCGTTACCTGTGGTTAA
Organism: Natrix helvetica; assembly: GCF_964273705.1. Classification (NCBI taxonomy): domain Eukaryota; kingdom Metazoa; phylum Chordata; class Lepidosauria; order Squamata; family Natricidae; genus Natrix; species Natrix helvetica. Next base: position 185,333,659 of record NC_138548.1, read on the forward strand.
TATCAGTGGTGGGATTCAGCTGGTTCGCACCACTTTGGGAGAACCGGTTGTTAACTTTCTGAGCAGTTTGGTGAACTGTTTATTGGAAGAAATAATTAGGACAGAGAACTGGTTGTTAAATTATTTGAATCCCACCACTGGTTAACATACAGGGCAGAAAAGATGTGTTTTGTCTTTACTAATTGCCTTTGTTTAATTCACCTTAATACAGGTAGTTATTGTTCAGTGATTGTTCAAAGCTACAAGTGTTGAAAATAACTCCATAACCTCTGCCCACATTTACAACCTTCACAGTATCCTCAGTCATATGATCACCATTAGAGTCAGTATACATAGTTTTGTTTCTGACCTGCTGTTTTATTTCCCCCAGTGCTGAGCGGGGAGATGGTAGAGGAAGGGATTACAATAGAGTAAGCCATCACACAATGGGGATACACATTGAAAGGAATGCAGTGGTGCCAGCAAATCTGATTACACTTGGAATTACGGTAGGAGTTGTGAGTATACTATGCAAAAAGTCCAGTGTATTTTCCATTGTGTACATGCTTACTCTCATATAATCCTATCCTCACCAATCTCTCCACTCTGCAAGGGGAGGGAGAGATTAGAAAGGAAGGAATTACACGAGAGTAAGCAGGCACACAATGGGGAATACATAGGGCTTTTAATGTAGTGTGGTCAGGGTTGCCAGTGCCTCCACATTGCTTTCAATGTGTGTTCCCCATTGTGTGCCTTCCTCTCCAATGATTGTAAATAGAAACATTAATTGTCTTCCTGCTAATTATCACTGTACCCAGTTAGAGTGAGCATTCCAAAAGGTGGGGGGTGGGGAGGTGGGGCTGACGTCACAATATTATGACATGCAATCTTGGAGCTCCAAGATTGCTGTCGATATCTCTGCTGCTGGACGGTCCCTTTGGACCTAAACTGTCCCATAGAGACAAGTGATAGAGAAGGGCATGTCGTGCTGATCTCAGGGACATCGCAAAGTCCCTGATTGATCCAGGAGAAGTTCTTTTTTCTGGCAACAGAGAAGCAGCCATTAAGCTGCAGAAGGTTGGGACAGCCCCCGAACAGAAGAAAAGCAGGAGAGTGTGTCGATATGGTGAGATAAAATTTTACTATTAGAGAAGAGAACACCCCAAAAGACAGAGTAAAATTAAAATTGAAGACAGAAGAGAGTAAGTGGCGAATTAAGCCTGAATTAAACTTAGTGTGCTACCCTTTTTTCATTTTTTTTTAATGGATGGAATTTTTACAAATGCCTCTTACTTTTTAAATTGGACTGGTTTCTTTTTTCCTTCTTCTATTTTCCCTCTTTTTTCATATTGGTGGAGTATGAATTTCTTTCTTTTCTTTTTTCAATGCTCGGCTGGATTGTTTCTTTTTGAGAATTTTTTTTCTTACGTTTGGAATTTAAAGAGAGGAGGTAAAAGCCGAGGAAAAAGAAGTAACACTGTCACCTAGAGGTTGGAGGCTTGGAAACAGTGTTTATAACCTGGAAGAATGATGCAACATGAAGAAGAAAAAGAACTAACATTGCAAATGATTATGCTAGAAATTCAAAAGGTACAAATAAGTACAGACAATATTGAAAATATAATGGAGAATATAGAACAAAAAACAGAAAAAATAGAGGGAAGAGTTGAAGATATTTACAAAACAATGATGAAATTTGAGGATAGAGTTCAAAAAATTGAAGAAAAATATGAACAAAGCGATAAGAAAATTGTTAATATTGACAGTAAATTGAGCGTGGTTGGAAATGATAGGAGTGGAATGTTGAAAGGAGAGATTAATGAACTGGAACTCTATCTCAAACGTCAAAACATGGAAGAAGAAAAGGGAGAAAATCTGGCAGAAACGAGAGAAATTCTGGCAGAAGCATCGGTGATAACTAAAGGCAAGCTGATGGAAGGAACAGATGGAGGATTTTGAGTCTTTACAAGATATGCAGTGAACAACAAGGTGCCAAGAGAAGTCCAAATAAGATTTATCAAGAAAACAATTAGAATACAAATACTACAAATGACAAGAGATATAGGATTGCACTATTACTGGAAGGACACAGGATGATGAAATGAAATGTTATAATAAAAATTAAGTTAAACTTAGTTAAATGTAGAGTATTATATATAAAATAAAGTAATAATAGTTATAGTCAAATAAATGATTAATAATGATAATAATGCATATATATATATACATATATATACTAGATAGAAAATACGAAATTTTACACAAATTGTAAGTGAGGACTATGGAGAGGATGCTGAAAAGCTTTGTTATAAAAGATAAATAATTTTATATAGAATAGGATATAAAGATGTAATACTATTGGATGATTTTAGGATGATGTAATGAAATGCCATAATATAAATTTATTTTAAATTTAGAATACTTTACATAAAAAGGATGTAATAATCAGTTATAGTCAAATGAATGTTTAATAATCATAATAATTGTATGCATATATATTAGATTGATGATATGAGACTTTATGTAAATTGCAAGTGAAGACTATTGTGAGAAAGCACAAAAGTTTTGTAACCAATCGACAAACTGTAAGTAATTGGAGGAGGTTTTTATACTCTGTGTGTGTTTATGTTTGTTTGTTTTATGTTTGTTTAAAAATAAAAATTAAGAAAAAGGTAGGGTTGAAGGTGGGAAAAAGAAAAACACAGTCACTGTCATGTGATTACTCACTTAGCATCCATTTTGTTGAATGGCAGAGCTACTGATCCCAATTATGGTCACTAAATGAGGATTATCTATATTCCATCCATGTGTCACTCTGTGGTCAGATGCTGACTGGCAGAATCTTCCAAGGGACTGCTTAGCCAAGCACAAGAAGAGAACTACTTTAAAAAGGCCAGGAAAAAAACATAAAATCATTTCTGGCCTGGTGATTTAAATTCACTCAAAGTGAAGATATATTCTTGGGCCAATGGACCATGGTTCTACCAAATCTTAGTCCTGTCTCTCGCTGTTCTTAAATTGTGGTGTTTTGGATTATACATTGATATATTAGAAAAGATGAAGAGTGATCAAGAATTTCACTGGTTTTGTTTGTTGGTATTGCATTATCTTAATTAAATAATTGCTATTCCTCTGTTTGAGCACCAGACAAAGGAAGTGTGTAAGCTGTTCTTGTTATCTTTTGCCTGCTTCAGCTCATTCTGAGCTTTGATTTTCCAGATAGCTTCTTTGCAGATCTGGTGGGCTATGTGCCTCTCCTTGTTGACGTATCCCCTTTCCATCTCTTATCTGCCCTTTTTCTGTTGTCAGATCTTGAATAAGCTTTTAATCCAATTGCATTGAAGAAATTGCAATTCTTCTGCTGGGTTCATTTAAAAGAAATCTTATTGAAAGTGTGTCTTCTTTTTTTATTATAAAAGGTTTTTTTATTTTCAAAACAAACACGAGTTCCGGTTCCGGCGGCAGCGGCGACGGGCAGCTCTTTGCCCGCTCCGGCTCTCCGGTGGGCTTCCCCACTCCTTGGGGGGCACAGGACACCCCTCAGAGGGGTCCTGCCGGAGGGGCGGCATCGCGGGGAGCTCCTGCATCGGCGGCGGCCGGCGGGAGGTCTCTCGCGCGCCCAAGGCACCGGGGAGCTAGATCGGAGGGCGCCTCGCGTTTCTGCGCTTCGCGCCTCGCTAAAGCCGTCGGGAGAATGAAGCAAGTGAAGGAAGCAGCTGCGGTGCGGTGAGGCTGCTTCTCTCTTCATGCCCTATTTTGCACAAAGAACTAGTTAGCTTTCTTTAAATAACTTTCGGAGTATTCTGGAGGCGCGGCTGGAGGGAGGGGGGTTTCCCCCCCCCTTGGATAAGCGGCGAGGAATAATCTTGCTCTCAGCCCCCGGGGAAGGAGGAGGGGGGAGAGCCAACGAATGAAGCCTCACCCAGGTTGGATGATTTTCTTTGCAATTTAATTTCACTATTTACTGAGATTTGAGGACCTTTGGAACTTTTTAAAACTTTGATATGCCTCTGTGCCCAAAACTGGCAGGGCAAGATGGCACACTTCCGTTGTCTTTATGAACTGTGAAACCTGACTCCACCTTTAAAATTCAGGCTTCCGGTCTTTGTCTCCGTGTCTCCCAGAGGAATCTCTTGTGGATTGGTCTTTTTGAACTTTCTAGGGGAAACCTTTCATCTATTGCCAGACTTATTAGAGAGATTCTCTTCTGCCTGGTTCTTCTGCTCCCGGACCTCACCTGGCTACCCTTCTTTTCTAACTGTTTATCTTATATATGGACTGAACTTCTAATGTTATAAAGGATGGCCTCCAAAAGACCACCTCCTGGGAAATCTGGCTTTGCCACATCGGCTCCAACATCTGTAACATCCAGTCCAGCCACACAGTCCAAGATAACAGAACTGATGCAACCTAAGACTATAGAGATGGACTTTCAACAAATGCTTCAACAAATTTTACAGGGCCAGGAGGAAATCAAGAAACAGCTAAGGGAAATGAAAGATGAAATTAAAGAAAATCAAGCCCAAATTTATAAGAACTCACAGAGACTGGATCTTGTGGAAGGGGGGGTGGAGGAGGTGAGGGGGGGGGTGGAAGCTGTGCAGAAAGGGAACAAAGATCTTGACATCCAACAGATGAAATTAGAATTTGAGAGAATGTCCTATTATCTTAGATTTCAAAATGTTATAGAAGAAGATGGGGAAAATATAAGGGACATCATGACAAACATTCTGGCTGACTACACACACAAAGAAAAACAACAGATGGGGTGGGATATAGATCTGGTTTATAGAGTGAATTCAGCTTACGCTAGAACACACAATGTACCCAGGGAGGTTCATATTAAATTTCTTAGAAAAAGCACAAGAGATGAAATTCTGGGTGTACAAAGGGGGCAAGCATTGATATATCATGATATGGAGATAACCATTCTGAAGCAGATCCCTAAGAAGATTAGAGAAAAAAGAAAAAATTATTCGCAATTAGCGAATAAATTATACCAGAAAGGGGTGTGGTTTAGATGGTTGATGCCTGAAGGTATGTTGATATTCTGGGAGGAGACAAGAATTAGAATTAATTCACCCATAGAGGCGCAGGCCTTTATGGAAAAAAATAAAACATTCCTAGAGAAACCACCAGATACCACAACGGACACGCAGGACACGGGAGGGGCCAGAGCTCTGCCAGTGGAGGGAGATGGGGCAATAGCAAGAAGACTCAGATCACAAAAATAAACAAGAAAATCATATTATTATAAACTGACCGAAAGTGAAAATGGAATTATATTTGGATTTTATACTGTAATGTTTAATTTGATTGAATTTAATAATAGAACTAATATGCTGACTGTAATCAATTATATACTAATGCATTATATTAAATGTATACTATGGGTATGGAGGGAGGGGGGCCTCACACACTTTGCAACTGCCAAAATTTGTATACCTGTCCATTTACCCTTTTCCCTATAAATCTTGAAAAACCAATAAAATTTTATTATAAAAAAAAAAAAAAAAAAAACAAACACAACACATAAAATCTTCCTTCTTTACATACTGTAGAAAGTGTATCAGTTGGTTACAAAAGACTTTCGTGCATCTCTTCCACAGTCATCAAGCATAGTTCATATTAACTCAAGTATTTTAACTCAGATATTTATACATGTTACCGTCATCATACCACCATTTTCATTTGACTATAATTGTTTAAACGTCCTTCATCATAAAATATACCAAGATTTAATACATAACCACATACTGGCATTTCATTTACTATTTCTAAAATTCTCCATTGACACTAAATCCTTATGTCCTATTCTAGCTAAACATCCATAATATTTAATAACAAAGTTTTCTAATCCTTCTTTCCGAATCATTGTTTACAATTTACATCCCATTTCCTTATGTTGTACATATATGTATGTATGTATGTATGTATGTATGTATGTACGTTATTATCATTATCCCAGTTTATTTGACTATGTCCTGCATCATATCATTTCCCCCCCAAAAATCAAGACTTAACTGAACCTAACTTAATTCTTTTTTTTAAATTATTAACCTTTATATATAATCCAAAAGGGTTTCTAATCTTCCTTTCATGGGTATCATTCAATATTCATATCCAGTTATTACTTATCATAACACTACACATTGTATACATTATTATCATTATCAATTATTTATTTAACTATATCTATTGTCACTAAATTTCACTAAGTTTAGCTAAGTTTAGTTTGTCACTAAATTTCACTAAGTTTAGCTAGTTTTAAATTATACTCTTCCATCTATCAGCCTGTATCTTTCCAGTAGCAAAACGGTCTCATATATTCTACCATTTGTGGTGTCAGTCCTCTAATCATCACCTTAATCAACTTTGTATGGACTCCTCTTAGCAACTCTTTGCTTATAAAATCTCTCATGTAATTTCGATGCCCTTCTTCTGTTTTCTTAATCAGCTTATCTTTGATTGTCGGTAGCATTATCAATGATATTGGTAATAAAATTTCTCTCTTTAAATCCATAAATTCTTTTGTTTTCTCTTCTTCTGTATCTTGCCATAGGGGTAGATTTCCCCTCCATTTAATTCCTCTTTCAGTATTCCACTCTTTCCCTTTTCAGAGACTAACCAATCACCATAAATATCAGCAATTTTAATTTCTTTATATTCATTTTCCTCTTCGATTTTTTGGATTTTAACCGTTTGATCCATTTGATTAGCATCTTCAACTTCTTCATCATATTTTGCTGTTAGGTGCACTAAAACTTCCAACTTCTTCTCTATCCTCATGTGTATCTGATAATTTCTGTACTTCTGAGAGTATCTTTTGCAGACTTAAAACTTCTTTCTGCTGTTGTAATTGTGCCATTATTTCCAGCTAACAAACACTGCTCCTCTAGCTTAGCAGGTTTTAACAGGATTAAGCATCACAATAACATTTCACCTTTCTCTGGTTAAAAATATACTTCAAAGGAACATCTGTGTGCTTTTCTTCTTATCACTCTCTATAAACAAGCTGTGAGACCTTGAAGTGCCAAGCCAGGATAATCAGTGAAAAAAGTGTTTCATTTCCAATACACAAACCTCCAGCCTCCGAGTAGCAGTGTTACAATGTTACAATTTCTTTTCTTTTTGTATCTTTTTTGCATTTCAAGTTTAAAAAAGTCCGATTCTTAAAAGAGTTAGAAAAACACCCACAGTAATGAAAGAGGAGAATTTTAGTCCATAGATTACAGAGAATAGTAAAAGAAAAAAAATAGAAGAAGGAAACTTAATCCATTCGTTTTAAAAGGCTTGCGTAAATTCCATCCGTGAAGATAGCGTTTAAAAAGTAAGATAACCCACTATCCAAAACCAGTCCAAATTTAATTCCGCCACTTATTTCTTCTGTTCTCCAATTTAAATTAATTTTAAGGTTTTTTTTTTTAGGCAGTCACTTTTAAAACAGTAAAAATTCCTCACCAGCTGGAAAGACTTTCTCTTTCCATATCCTTCCATTTTGGAGCCGCCCCAACTTCATCAGCCAAATGGCTGGATTTTTTGTCACTGGCTTGAAGAACTTCTCTTGGATCAATCAGGGACTTTGCGATGTCCCTGATATCAGCAAGATGTATTCTTCCTGTTCACCATCTCTGCGGGATGGTTTAGGTCCGTTTGAACCACCCAGTGGCAAAAGTATCGACTGCGATCTCAGAGCATTGAGATCGCACGTTGTGTTATTGCAATTTCGGCTCCTCCCCTTCGAAAGTGTGTATTCTATACATTAAATAGAACATTTTTAATTAATGTTTCCCCAAAACCCACAAGTAAGCAAGAGGTGCAGACAAATAACCAACAAATTTAACACATATAATTATACATTATTTTTATAATAGAAAGTATATAATGAATATGCTGGATGATCTCATATTCAAAAATAGATTAGTTTGTTAAACTTATGTGATAAGAGAGAAAGTATTTTTAGATGCTTGTAGATGTAGGTAAAGACTCCATGAACTGATTTCATTGTGTTATGGCTATCAGGTCTTCCTTGAACTGATTATTGGTAAGAATATTATCTACTCTATAGCTTTGGATTTCCTGGTGGTTTCTTATTAAAGATACAAAATTAGTATGACTTTGTGTAATTTTTTTGAGATTAACCATACTTAACTATCTGTTGCCACTTGCTGTAGACCTAATTAGAATTTTGAGAGGCAATATAACCATCAAACAAAATAATTCAGAGTTGGGGACATGGAAATTCAACTCTAATTTGAAATTATCACAAAATATTTTGGAAATAAGCCTTCTGGGGAAGCAATGTTTAGTTTAGTATAATTGGCAATGTATAGGTTAAGCTATACCATTAGTGCTTCATGTGGTTAAACTAGACATATATTCAATTTTTCTTATATGTTTGGAAGAGCCTAAACCAGCCATCAGACTTAGATTTCCCAGGTTCAGCTTTATAATTTGTCCTCCATTGATAGAGATCGATATTGTGGTCTTTATTATCATGGATTTTCCCATAACAGCATTAATCTTGGCTCCAAATTGAGAAGCCTGCTAAAATGCACATTGAAAACATTCTTAACACATTTCTTTCACTTCACTAATCTGGTTATCCTTTGAAGGATCTATATAATTAAAAACAAGAACAGTCATAACATCAGAAGAACTGGTCCTATTAATTATCTCCTCTGAATTTTGGAATCCTTCATTGGTGTGTTTGTGTGTGAGATTCTTGTTTTTAGCTCATTTACATTTTATCTCATCACAACAACCATAATATGTAGTGTAGTGTAGCTGTTGAAATACAAATAATGTTCATGTCTTTTAAAACATAGATTTAGTACACAATCTTAATTTTTCTTCATGATTTTCTATCTTCCATAAATTAAAGTACAGCTAGAAAGTTTTGGTAGAAGGACGTATCATAATTAGAAAGAAAACTGAAGAAGAAAGAGATTGCCATCTGATTCTTCAACTATTGCTGATTGTTCCTTCTTTTAATATTATATCTGGAAAAAAAGCTGTGGTGGCTCATTAAAAGGGCTTTGCAGAGAGATAGCCTGCTAGCATGAATAATCCCTTTGAAGCATTAAAGTAGCCATTTCTATAGAAGGTTTGTATTGTTACTCTACCTCACATTGTCTTTGCAAAAAAAAAACATTGCTATATAAGTACATTTGAAATAATGATTTGGGGAAAGTATATGTTTATTTCTTTCTCTTCATCTTTGTCCCTTTATCATCATCTGGAATTGTGATGTTTTTGCAGCAATTTACAGATCTCCTAAATGCCAGAACTGTCAATTTAATATGTGTAATTATTTTCAATGATTTCTTTCACATTCTGGTAGAACTAAACTCCAGTTGTTTCTAGTGTACAGAATACTGAATAACAAGTTGGAAAGGACCTTGGAGGTCTTCTAATCCAACCCCCTGCAGGGAACCCTATGCTTAAGCAGGAGACCCTATGACAAATGGCTGTCCAGACTTTTCTTAAAAGCCTCCAGTAATGTACAACTTCTGAAGGCAAGCCATTCCATGGATTGTTCTCAGTGTTCTCTCTGTTAGGAAATTTCTCCTTAGTTCTAGGTTGCTTCTTTCCTTGATTAGTTTCCATCCATTGTTTCTTGCCTTGCCTTCTGGTGCTTTATAAAAAAGGTTGACCCTCCCACCTTCTTTGTGGCAGCCCCTCAAATATTGGAACATCATGTCACCCCTAGCTCTACCCCTAGACCTCTTGACTAGCCATACCCAAATCTTGCAACTGTTCTTCATATGTATTAGCCTGCAGCCCCCTAATTATCTTTGTTGCTCTTTGCACTCTTTCTTGTCTCATCACACTTTTTATATTGTAGTGACCAAAACTGGATGCAGTATTTCAAGTGTGGTCTTACCAAGGCATTATAAAGCAGTAGTAAAGTTTCTTATGATCTTGATTCTATCCTCTGTTAAAGCAGCCTAGGATTTCACTGGCTTTTTTGGTAGTTGCTGCATACTGCTGGCTCATATTTAAGTGACTGTCCACTAGGATTCTAAGATCCCTCCTACAGTCACTTGCTTTTGAGCTAAGTTTCACCTAATCTGTGCCTGTACATTTGGTTTTTCTTGCCCAAGTGTAAAACTTTACTTTTCTTTAAATTGAATTTCATTTTGTTAAATCAGACCAGTGTTCAAGTCTGTAGAGATCCATCTAGATTTTGAGCCTATCTTCTGGGATATTGGCTTTTCCTGACAACTTGGTATAATTTGCAAATTTGATGAGTTCTCCTTCTATTCCCTGATCTAAACCATTTATGAAATTATTGAACAGTACTGGGCCTAAAACAGAATCTTGAGGATACCCCACTGATTACCTCCTTTATGTAAATATAATTGCATTAAGGCCTACACGTCTTAATGCTTAACAGATACATCTGGAATGATGATCTACTTCTATTGGGTAATAGAAGTACATCATCATTCCAGATGTATCTGTTAAGATACTAATTTTAACTTTTAATTAAAGGCTTAACCAATATGAACAAACCTTAGTGCTATGCTTAAATTGATGGTTAAAAATAAAAAAAATCAATTGATATGCATACAGATAGACATAGGAAATATTTTCTAGACTTTCCTGTAATCTTGAATAAATGGTACTCTGAGAAAGCTAACAATTGTAGTCTCCTTTATTTTTATACTATCCTCTTTTCATTAATTTTTTTAACAATTGAGGATTTGAACGTCCTCATATTTAAATGGATGTTTCTCATTAGGGCCAATAATAAAGTGTATTAGAAGGCTATAAATGACAAGAGTGACATTTTATATGCTTTAGTTCTTTTATTTGGATTCATTTGCTGAGATGCTACATTTTTTCCATTATAGCAGATTTTTTTCACTCTGTTTACGTTCTCTGCTCTTCCTCACATTTTTTCTCCTGCTGATTTTTCATGCCTCTTTAGCTAGCCTTCTCCATATGCTGACTCTGGAAGTGAATCCCCGTTTAATGGCCCATTCAAAATACCACAGTACATGTCCAATGATACATCATCTTTGAGACATGCTATTTTAGATCATGCTCCTGCATGTTTATTCCATTACAGTACGTTCTTCCAGGGCCTTTGTGATTGATTTTTTTGCTTCTTCCGATAGGCATTTCATCAGTTATTTTTATTTATTTTAGTTATTTAATACTTGTATTTTCAGGAATGTAAATGTTATTGTTGACTCTGGATTGCTGATTTTTTATTTTCATTTTCCCCACTTCAGAAATTCTTTAAACTCAATTATTGTTTTTAATGGTCTTTATGGCTTTGCTATATTTCCTGGAACAATTTTATTTTCAGTTGCTTGTGGCTTTGATAGTCTATGATAGTCTATGTTCTAGTTCAGGGGTGTTAAGCCCTTGGCCCCCGGACCAGATGCCTCACACACTGGCCATGCACACGCCTGGTTTAGCGAAGGGGGGGAAAGTCACGATATGTCATGTTATGACAATGCAAGTTGTGACAATGCAAGTTTGACACCCTTGTTCTAGTTGATCCCCTGAGAAAGCTTTTTAAAATATTCTCTAAGCCTCATTAAAGCAACTAACCTCACATTATTGTGCTTTCAGCTTTTTCATGAGAAATTGCCCCCTTGGTAGGACTACTATACCATATCTAGGCTTCAAAAATCCAACAGCTGCTAGATAGCAGACATCTGTTTCTCTTGGCTACTTTCTAGTGGTTGCTAGATTTTGGGGGACAAGGGTACTGTGGGAATTCTGTGATGGTCAACAATAGGGTTGCTACTCTCTGCAGAGGGATGGTTTCTCCAGGATTACTACAACACTGTGTCCATTGAAAGAAAACGACTTCAGATTGTGGCCTGAAAGAACTCTTTTATGTGGTAGCCTTCTGTAAGTGGAACATATATTAAGTATTAAGTCTATCAAAAACACGAACCCTCTCCCATTGTGGAAAGCAATGAGAAATCCATTTTGAACAGGAACCCTCTCACACAAGCTCCCTAGAAATCAGGAAAATCGAATGCTTTAGTTGTTCAATTTTTCTATTATATAACGAAGTAAGACCGAGGCAAGCTTTTCGGATGATGGGTGCATTTAGAGTTTGGGGAACATGCTGTGGAGGTTCACAGCTAGTAATAAACTATGTACTTACCAGAAGGAAAAGTGATCAGATTCTGTTATTCCTAGTCCTTCCAAGTCTCTCTGTATCCACCTAATCTTCTGCCTGCCTGCCTGCCTGCATATTGCCAAGCAAGTCACTGAAGTTCAGATACTCATCATTTAGTTCTCTAAGAATATCTAGGAGCCTCTTTAAAGCTTAGAATCATACTTATAAACTAAAGAGATGCTAGAGCTGATGCAGCATTCCAGCTTTCCATTGTATTTTTTTAAAATTAAAATAAAGCTAAACTATGAAATAAAGCAAAATATGGCAAGTAATACTCAAAGAAAAGATGTTACTTGGCCTGACAAGTAGTTGGGGAAGTCGTTTAGTAAAGTAAATCCTTTTCATTTTACCCTTCTTGAACTTTGACTGCATCCTCAAATCTTTTCATATTTCTTTGATATTTTCATCTGCTTTTAAATATTCCTTCTATAGAAGCCAGTAGTTGGACTTTTCGGGTAAGGGTATCATTTCATGGTTTTGGGCAGCATTAAATATGTTTTAAGAGCATTAGTTTAAAAAGAATAAAAATTAGTTTCTGAAATAGGAAGAATTAAAGTGGCCGAGCCATTGTGAAATCTCACAAGAGTCCATTATCTTGTGTCTTGTATACATATATAGCTTATTTTCTATTAAACATAGTCATTAATAAAATTCTCAAATGTTTGTTTATATTTATATATTTGTACCATGCTCTAGAGCAGATTTTCTTGTGGCACAACATTCTAGTTTGCATACTCTCGACACTCCTTTTGAATAGGCATAATTGAAAGCGTTTAAGATGGGTAGGTCTTTCAAGAATTCAGAGGGGTGGAATGTTTTCGAAAGCTGACAACTCACTCAGAGAAGCTATGATAGTTTTATGAGTCAGAAGTATTGGCATGGACTGTATTTATTAAAGAAAGTCATGTCTCTGTTTTGTATTGGATGTGACTTTCAAATTGAGTCAGTATTGTGAATATCTCAGTGCAAGTGATAACTAAGTTACTGAAAAGGAAAAAAGGAGGCAAGCTCAGCTATACGATACAATAAGCAAATGCAAACGATTTTATACAGTATTTTTTACGATTGAGAATACTTGTATGTTAATAAGGGTTTGTATGCCTTTCAGTATCTAGTGTAGCACTAGTGCTAATTAAACATTATCTGATAATTCTACTTACCATTTTCTGTTAATTAAATGGGAGTTTTGAACTATACTTTTCTAAGGTATAATAGAGAACTGTTTCTCAGACAATATTACACTTTTATTTCTGGGTTGCTTGTTATATGTTATAAATACAGTGGGTATATTTAAATATTCAGTGTGTTATAGGAAATTGTTGAAATATAATAGGTGCCAGTAGACACTTGTCAAACCACTTCAAACAAGTATTAAGAAAACTTAGTTTTCTTAAGAGGTTAGCTCAGATAGTCAAAACTGACTTAGGCTAGAAACCAGGAGCCATGAGTTCTAGTTCCCCCTTAGCAGTGGTGGGTTTCAATTTATTTTAATACTAGTTCACTCATGTGCGCACTCGCGTGCTTGTGTGATGCTTCTATGCATGCGTCCAGGCAGGTAGGCAGAGCCTCCCGCCACCACCGGTTCGCCTATCGGGGGCAAACTGGCAGAAACCAATCTCTGCCCCTTTGGCACAAACCAGCTGCTGACTACTCACTGGCCACTCATTATTAATCACCCTTAGGAAGGAGGCAATGGCAAACCAATTCTGAAAAACCTTGCCAAGAAAACTGCAGAGATACGTCGAGGCATTCTACAGGAGTCAACATTACTTGTAGGACGGAATAGTTGAAAACGATCTAATGTTCAGTGGCAAACTTCCTGTTGAGGGCAATATCACATCTGAGGTAATCCATTGCAAACCACATTATAAGTAGGTAGATAAACAGCTGAGATTGAACATAAATGTAAATGAGCTCCCCATTCTCTCTTCTCCCTTTCCTTTTCTCAGTGTTCTCCATTTCATCCATCCCAGCCTCTCAAGCAGCAACCTGAAAAGAAATGGTCAGCCATTTCTTACCAGAATCCTGAATTGCTCCTTTGCAGAGGAGTTTGTGATTTTTATGTATGTATGTATGTATGTATGTATGTATGTATGTATGTATGTATGCATGCATGTATTTACCCACCTACCCTCTTTATTATTTTCATAAAAGCAGTGAGCATACTTAATATTCCTTTCTCCTCTTATTTTCTCCACAATGAAAAAACTATGAATTTAGTTGGGCTCAAAAAAAGTAACTGGCCCAAAGCTAGCTATGTTGAACAGCAAAACCAGACTTTGAAAAAAAGAGTCAACTCGCTGAATATCAATGTAACCCAAACACGTCAAAAATTTACTACAATAAAATAAGCTATAAAATCTTACAGCTAAAGTTTTTAAGTTTAAGAATGTTGGACATAAAAGTTAATATAGCAAGGCATTATGCAATTGGGACAAGGCAATTAAACGATTATGTAGAATAATAGAATAGTAAAATTATTGATCTAAAGCTTAGAACTATTATGATGTTAAAATCCATGGAAAACTGTAATTAATATTATGATATCCAGAGAAAATGCAATAATGTATGATTTAGAATCTAAAAGTTAGAATCGAACTATTTATCTCTAATATTAAAATGACTCTGGCAATTGTTAATGAAAATAAGAGAAAAGTAAGATTCAATTAACAGCAAGCACATACTACATTGCTGTAGAATACTGACTAAATGATGCCACTCCGTTTTTGGGCAAATCTGATACGTTTTCCTAATTGAGAGTACAGTAAACATTTAGAAACCCAAATTAAACATGTGTAATAAGAATATAATGTTGGACTGTTGATTTGGTTAAAGTTAACTATAAAACAATTTCAAGTTCAAGTGTTAATGAAGAATTCTGTCCTCTTTTTTAGATTTCAGAAAACTAGAGTGAGATATCAACTGACTGACAAATCCACCTAAAGGTCAGTATTCTGTTTTGCGATTGCTAAAATGAATGCTGTGCAACTAAACTATTATAGGGGATCCAGATTGTTTTAATTGATCTTCCAAATAATACATTCTTACATCATATGTTCAGAATAAATGGTAGATATATGTATGAAAAGGGCATAGGGCAGCTGTGATATAGTCTTACGTTTCCAAACTAAGAAAAAAAAATTCACAAAAGTAAATCATGAAAATGTACTATTTTATTGTAGATGTTGAAGATGTTCACTAGCAGATCTAATAGATACAACTGTGCAAAAGGGCAATGAGATAAAGAAAAGTTGTTATCCATTCCTAAATTTAGGATGTTTATCTGAGTATCTGTGCAGAGAGATAGAGACCTTACAGCTACAGTTAAATCAATTGTTTTGTCTTAGACAATACTTTACTTTTCATAAACCTAGAGGAAGATTTGGGATATTATATTTTAAGAACATTTCACTTTAGAATTCAGATAAAGTAATGAATAATGCATAGTTTTAAATAAAACTATACATTTTAATGTATCTGTATTCTGCTTCTTACACTAATTTATGCTATTTAATTTAATTTAAGCATCAGTGAGGTGACCAGGGTATATAAATGACATTTGAAGGGCTTCCGAGTTGACAAATGAGCTTAATCATGCAAAAGATGAATCTGAACAAAGACCTGCTTGAATTCAGCTGTCACCTACTCTTTGAGTAGGAGCTGCAAAGGAGAAACCCCCAGCTTGCACACCAGTTTCAACTGGGAAAGTACAACCCATCAAAACCAGCAATGGAACCAAAGTCTATTTGTCCCCATTCATATACTAGGTCAGTACTTCACCAGTTTCATCTGCACACCTCAATGTTGAGATAGAGAATTACTCTCAGCTCAACTCACTTTACAGGGTTGTTGTGAGGAAAATAGAAGGAGGAAAGACTATTATGTGGCTTTGTTGTCTCCATACTAATCCTGACTGAAATGGGTCTAGATCAGTGGTTGCCAAACTTTTTCAGTCCACCGCCCCCTTGGTGCTACAAACTGATCCTCAGTGCCCCCCACCCAGTAGTGGAATTCAATTTTTTTTACGACCGGTTCTGTGGGCATGGCTTGATGGGCGTGGCCGGGGAAGTCATGTGACTGGGTGATTTGCATGAAGGAATAAAGATAGTAACAGTAAAATTCAAAACTGTAACAATTAATTGCACATTTATTCAAAATCCAATTTAAAAACCTTTGTAGTTAGTTAATTCAACAAAATTGTTGAACATGATCCAGTGATACCAGGTTTTCAAAGTCTGATAGTCATTTATCAAGAACCTTAGTAACTAGTAACTTAGTAAATTTAGCAAAATTTAGTAACTACTTCACTGTTCAGTAAATTCTTAATGTGATGGATGGGCTTGATGAAGTGATACCAGTTTCCCAATGTCTGGTTTTAAGTCACTTAGCAGGAGTCTTAAATCACCACATTCAGTAATCTGGAGTCATTTTCTTTGCTTGGAGACCACACTGAAGCCATGTTCCACCAAATATGATGTTGGAAATGCAACAAGGAGCTTCTTAACCACTGTCCATAGTGCAGGATAGTGATCAGAAATTTCTTTCTGTAACCAAAACTCTTGGTACGATTTCTTGAACTTTGGCTTCAGCTCAATGTCACCAACATTTGCTTGAATTATTTGATGAGATTATTGCATGGTACCTAGGGATTCCCAATATGGAAAGTGAGAATGGGAACATTTTAACAGATCTATATGTAGCCTTTTACCTCTTTGGGGAATCATTATTTTTATTATTATTATTTATTATTATTGTTTATTATTTATTATTATTGTTTATTATTTATTATTATTGTTTATTTATTATTATTATTATTATTATTATTATTATTATTATTATTATTATTATTATTTTCCCAATACAACTCATGCAAAGGGTCATCCACAACTATATTTTCCACACTCATATTTGTGATTCCTTATAACTTCTTTAAACTAAACATTTTTAGTACAAATCAATGCATTGACATATATATCACTAATGCAGTTTCCTATCTCTTCCATTGACATAATTAACACCTTATGTATTGAATACAAGTATATCAAGTATAGGTTAAACATGAATTGAAAAACATCTAATTCAAATGTATAAGCTGTGAATTTATTATATAATCACAGGCAAACATTGCACTTATGCCTAAGTCCTCTACCCACGCACATTATAAGACAGATAAAACTATCTTAGCTGGCTGTTGTAAATATTACTCTCCTAATTCAACAAGAAATGCTACTGCATGAATCCTTAATGCAGATCACAGCTAAAAGTGATTTTAGCAATTTTCTTCCCAAGTTAATTCAAAATGTATATCCAAATGTTCCTCTTATTTTTTCCCCAAGCACTAGGGAGGATTGTATTCAAAACCAGACACTTTTGCTGTGTGTGTGTGTGTGTGTGTGTGTGTGTTTGCTTGCTTCTGGTCTCCAGAGTCAGAATGGCCAGTTGGTACCCACAGAGGTCATCTAGTCCCACCCCAGACAGCGCCATCACCGCCCCACATTCCCCAGCCCCACCTCCTCTGGGAAGGCTCCGGTGGGGGGGGATGCAGAGCCCCTGCAGAGAACCCCTGCTGCTCTCCCTCACCCTTCACTCTTACTCCCTCCCTCTCTTCGCAGGCCGAGCGGCCGCAGCATTACTGGGACAGTGATCATGGATGTGTTGTCGCCCCGGGGAGGGGAGGTCTGGCCACCAGCAAAGGGCTTCCGCCGAGGCACCCCATGCAGGCAAAATAGCGAGTGAGCGAAGGAGGATCAGGCAGGGCACCGAGGCCCCTTCGCCTCCCACTTTGTCTTGATGAGGTTGCTGCAGCTGCGGACGGACGAAGGTAGCCGGAGTGGTGGGGAAGCCCGGGGGGGCGGGCGAGCGGGTGAGCAATGGAGGATCAGGCAGCTCTCTCGCTCGCTCGCTCGCCCACCCCCCGGGCTTCCCCACCACTCCGGCTACCTCCATCCATCCGCAGCTGCAGCGACCTCATCAAGACAAAGTGGGAGCGAAGGGAGGCGAAATGGCCTCCCTTTGATCACTCGCTCCCCCCGCCTGTCCGGACTATGCTAGCCCTGCGCTCATGGATTGGCTGGCTCACCAATCGTCCCGCCCACCTCTAAGAGCCCTATCTATAGAAAGCCAAGCAGAAAAAATGTTAACTGGGTTTAGATAGGGCTCTTAGAGGCGGGCGGGGCGATTGATGAGCCAGCCAATCAGTGAGTGGGCAGGGCTAGCATAGTGCAGGTGGGCGGGGGAAGCGAGCGATCGAGCAGCTTCTGGATGGGCAGGGATGAGTGAGCAAACTTGTTCTGAATAGCTCGCTAGAGGAGGCCACTTCCAGCACTCCTTTGCCGCCCCCCTGGCCTCTTACCGCCCCCCTAAGCCATCTCACCGCCCCCTAGAGGGCGGTAGCGCCCACTTTGGGAACCACTGGTCTAGATACTCAGTTTCATGTAAGATTCTGTACAACTGCCATTTGACTGCCTTTTCCCTAACCTTCTCCAAAAAGAGAAATCAGAAATTAGTGGATAGTTATCCAAAATGGAGGGGTCCAGTGATGACATCTCAAGTAATAGATCCATACATTACATATTCAGAATATGTGATGCATACATGAGTGAAAAAGGCATGCTCTGGTACAGTCTATCTGGACCAGGAGTGTCCAACCTATAGCCTGCTGGTTGCATGCAGCCCTAGACAGCTAGTAATGTGGCCCCACAACATTGAAAATAAATGCAAAAAATAAAAGAGGTTTGTTATTTATATACAACAGCTATTGCCTTTATCCAGACCAGCAAAGGCAAGCCAAAAGATTGGACAACCATTATCTAGACCCAAACAGCCTCTAGGCACTTGTTTCACATAGTTTCACCTCCCCATCCCTATTAAGGATGAGATGTAGTGCAGGGTATAATCACTGTACTGAACCCTGAAGGGATGGATGAATCTACTTAACAGTTTCAGTTTCATGCAGGTGTTAAACATTCCTGAACTGTCTCTGAAACAGAAATCAGAGCATTGATAGGTTAAATATTTATAAGTTCAGAAAACGGATATTTTAAAACTATATATCTATATCTATATCTATATCTATATCTATATCTATATCTATATCTATATCTATATCTATCTATCTATCATCTATCTATCTATCTATCTATCTATCTATCTATCTATCTATCTATCTATCTATCTATCATCTATCATCTATCATCTATCTCTATCTATCTATCTATCTATCTATCTATCTATCTATCATCTATCATCTATCTATCTATCTATCTATCTATCTATCTATCTATCTATCTATCTATCTATCTATCTATCTATCTATCATCTATCTCTATCTATCTATCTATCTATCTATCTATCTATCTATCTATCTATCATCTATCTATCTATCTATCTATCTATCTATCTATCTATCTATCTATCTATCTATCTATCTATACACACAAACACACACACACACACACACAAACATTTGATTTCTGGTGACTGAACAATTGTAAACAAATGCTTGCCATCTTGATCTACCTTTGATAGGAAGTCATGACTATGCCAAGGAGGTGCCAATGATCTTCTTGAATCTATCTTATCAAGTGAATATCTTTATTCTGATTATGACTGGCATTTGGTATAATTTCATTTCAAAAGTTATACAAACAGAGACTATAAGGAAAATGAATAAATAAATGTGCAAATGAAAGAGGCTAAGCATGATTTGAATATAACTGTTATAAAATTATGAACAAACTAAAAATGAAATATGTCTTGAACTACTACTAAAATACCTTTAAATAAAAATTGAAATGCTGAACTAATAATCTTCTAAAATTCCAAATTGTTAGAATACTATTGAAATGTTATGCTGTAAATTATCAGTCTTTCAGTTAATTTTATGAGAAGCTACTGGTAGTAGGACTTCATAAAACTTGGTTAAAAGAAAATCAGTCTTCCTTTCATACAGAAGTGTTGTATTCTGTAAGTTGCCAGACAATAAAGTTAAATACTTCATTTTACAGCCAAAAGCTAAGCAAATAAGCTTTTACAAATAATAGTACAGAATTAGTAAAAAAAAATAAAAATAAACTGCTCATTACAGGGATTACACAGTATACAATGCTAAAAAGTGGGAAATAAAACATAACATAAAAGCTAATCTAAATATTGTCATCTCGTTATGTAAAAATTTATGTCACTACTGTTGATAGAATCAGTTTTGAATGACAGCAGTAAAGATGTGCAACAATTTCTTGAATTTTTTTTGGGGGGGGGATTTCAGCTAAAAAGTGTAGTAGAATACTTATGGCACTTTTATTTCTAAAAAGCACAATAAAATAAGTTCAGCATTCTCTATCAATCTCCATTAGCAAGGGTACATATGCTTCTTAAATTTGCCTTGTAATATTGCTAAGAGAATGGGATCAGAACTTTCTTCTGTAATCCTCTAATGTATTTTGGTAATAGAAATGACAGGTAGAAACAGGCAAGCATCTCTCTGAGAGATATCTCTAATTTTGTTTGAAAGTATAATTATTGGTGGTCTATAATCTGTTAGATGCTTAATTACTACTATGGTTTGTCATAACCTAAAGGGAGTAAACATTCAAGAGAGAGCACAAGAAAACACAACTTGAAAGGTTTGGGCTGATGGAAATGATCACAAAATATATATGGAGATAAGCCAACTGAGCAGGCAAACAAATACCAAAATATTCAATCCAAAGGTTTCTAATATCTGAGAAGCACTTAAGAAACGATTTCCAAAAGTGATTAGAAAAAGAAGTACGCAAACCCAGTGTTTCCCTTTTTCAAAGTGCCAATTTAGAGCAAGATGGCTATTCTCTAATCTGTGCCAGAGCCCCTGTGCTGCAATCTTTTCATGTGGTGAGTAGGCTGACATCCTCTCTTATCTAGAGAGGAATTATGAAGAGCCGGTCTACTTGTTGGCTCTTCTTTCCACTGCAGTTGTTGGCTCTGTTTTTAGTGGAGTCACCATTTCTTCCCTAGAAGTCGGGTGGTGCATTTTTCATGGTATTTCGGTTAAAGATTTGAGGGTTGGTATATCCACAGATGGATTTATCTGCAAGCATACTACATGTGATACTTAGCAAAGTCCTTCTTGTATTATTCCGTTCCTTTGATTTTGTGCCCTTTTATATAATTAATTGAATTAGAGTGCCCCATTTTGATTTTGGGTTATTTATTTTTAAGACGTTGAATTTAATACGCTTCATTTCCATGTTGGTAATTTAATGTTTTCCTTGGTTTATGCTACTCATGTTCCATGTTGCATGTTTCTTTGTAAAGTAAGGAGCTTATCCTTCAACCCTGGCAGCTTCACTAACAAGACTTTTTTATGGCTTTGCTTTGGCCACATCCTCATCTCTAAATCAAATGAGGAAATTCTGGACTTTTATCTAGTACCCAGATAATTAGTTTACCTGGCCCACGGGACGGGATCTTTCACCTGTCTAAATGTTACAGCCTTGTCTGTAAATATATTTTGAGGGGTGACGGGAGAGAGAATAATATAGGAATGGGTGTCATATTGTCCTGTAATATTAATTTGGGATCCCTCCCCCAAGTGAGTGGGCTATCCTTTTATCTGCAAAACACTACCTGTCCTCATTCTTGCCAAGGATGACCCTTATTTGTGTGTTTGTTTGTATCCCACCTCTATAATTTTTACAAATAATACTAAATGTTCAATGCAGTGAGCATATCGGACATATCTTCCTCCTCTTCTTTTCTCCACAGCAATAGTCCTGTGTGGTGAGTTGGGCTGAGAGAGAGTGACTGGCCCAAAGTCACCTTAGCCTTCCCTTCTCCTATTAATCTTACTAAAAAATATGATCTGCAAGTGTTCACATTGCTATCAATGTGATGGGTTTAGTGGCAGTAGTCAGCCCTCCTGCTGTGTTAAGATGTTCATCCTCCAGGAGGTTAAAAAGGTTTAACTTATTTAATATTTTCTAGTCATGTCTCCAAATATCTGTTTACGCATTTATTGATTATGAGTTATGTCTGGGTCTAATAATATTTCTGTTTGGTTATATTAAAATATATTAATAAATGGTTGCCTCTTCTTTTGTTAAGAATAATACTTTTATTTAATACACCATGAAAATTAACTCTATTGTAATAATAGGGTGCAATGTTCCATTCATTGTTATCAGTTCTTCATATTTACTTATTTTTTTATATAAATTTATTTTTTTAAAAAATCAATATACCTGTTAGTTAAGTGAAAAGCATCAGAACTTTTCTACTTTTTAAGATTGGAATTTGACCACTATTGCTTCAGAAGTTCTGAAGATGCTTCTTTGAAAAGAAAAATAAATGAAATGGTTCTTTTATCTCCTGTTCAGCTATGATACTCTTAAATGAGGCTCAGGAACTTCTTTTTCTTGTGGTGCATCCATTGCTTTTTTTCTACTATACAGAATTCTAATAAAATGTTATTAGCTTGACTCAAAAGCATCTTTTCTCTTTTATTGAGCATATAAATAAATAAGCAGGAGCAAGATAAACTGCCCTTAAACTTATTTTTAAAGATCCCAGTAGAATATTTAAGCCTTGGAATGTAATAGACCTTAGAAACAGCATCTGATCTTGCAAAATAAGAAGTCTAGTACTTTATCACAAACAGATGTTATAAGCCCTTGTTTGATTCCCCCCCCCCCCCCCCCGCCATATTGAGAGAGGATGGTGCCTGATATAAATGGGCTGGTCAGCAAACTTTACAATATATACTATTCCAGATTTATAAATTAAGTTCTTTTGAATGAAGAGTTGCAGGAAAGGTCCAAATGAGTTTTACTAATTCATATGGTGTTCATAATTTTAATCCCACCATTTACTTCATTCATACATTGCTAAAAATAAAAAACAAAACAAAACAAAACCTGAGGATTAGCGTAGAACATTTGCTGATTATTTAATTTGTAGCTCAGTACTCGATCTAAAACTCTGAATACAGCTAAATCTTCCTCAGGGTAACTCTAATTATACTGTATATGAATACTTCTTATGACACATCATATATAATTAAAGGATAAGCTCTACCTGCTAGAAATTTGCAGTCATTGTGTCAAACTACCTGTGAGGTTAATTTGGTGGTTCACTCTTGAGTGAAGAAAGCTTATTCCCCCTCCCTGCTCAAATAGCTAATGGGAGGTGCTAGTCACAGTCAAGACTCAAGGGGGACTTATAATGTCCCTCTTTCATTTTGGAAAGAAACTCTGTTCGTCTAAAGCTTCCCTGTGGTGCATTTTTAAAGGAATCCTTGCCATATCTGACCTACTTTCTGTCGTTGTAGTCATACAGCTAAATAGTTTCCATGCAAATATATTTTAAACATTCTGTGCAAAGAAAGATTCCAGTTTCTTAATAATTTTGATTGATCTTTCCTATGTGTTTCCACTTCTACATATTGCTCTTTTTGAGATGTTGGAACCAAAAATATGTCATAACAAATGAGACCTGGCTGATTTTTAGTTATATCCAAAACTCTGTAGAATTACACTAGTTTACTACCTGTATGGGAAACTGTCAGAACATGGGTTGTAGGCTATCTTGAGATTTTTTTGGGGGAAAAAATCCCAGAAGGCAGTGGCAAATTGTATCCTTAGTGTTGCCCAGAAAACTACCTATGTGGATATGCCTATTAAGTCATCATTGTTGGCTTGACATAAGTAAATTGTTTAACTAGAACTGTTAACTGTAATTCAATGCAGGCACATTGTAGATGGGTTAAAAAGAATTATAGTTTTGTCTTGCTTTTCCTAATAATCCTTAACATAGAATTTTGTTTGCTTTTTTTTCAACTTCTATTAAACTTATTTACATTTAGTTAAGTTATCCACTGTGACCCCCAAGATCTAGATCTTGGCCAATTAGTGCTATCTGAGATATTATTCAGCAGATGCAAAGTTACATATGAACTGATTGCAATTATGCTTACAGTAAATTTCTTTGAATGCCATAGAACCAAAAAAAGTGAAAATATTAGAAAATTAAGTCAAAACAAATTTTCTCTCTTATTGATTAAGAAATAAGGCGTCAGAAACATTTTCAAAAAGGGAAGAGCGCTCAATAGAGGGCAATATATGTAGTTCAGAATTGAACCGTGGAGTCCTTGGTGCTCTCTGGTCTTGGTTGTTTGCTTGCAGACATTTTGTTCCCCACTTAGGTAACTAAAGCTAGAAGGGAGTGGGATTTGCTCTCTGTTTTTATATACAGGGGTAGTAACTTCCCCCGTCTGTGGTGGTGGGGATGTGGTTTTCTCTATCCTTGTGATTCTTTTATTGAAAGAATATGCAAACTTTCCTGTTAAACACAGAGAACATTAATTGTTGTTTGTCTTGCTTTTAGTTGTGAAAAAAGTAATAAATAGCTTTAATCAATTTCAGTGTAATAAATTAATAGATTTAAATAAAAAGAAAACTACTAAATATTTTAAATGGTGCTATACCTGATCAATAATATTTAAGTGTACCTTCCTGCATTCCTTAATGGAGAGTGGATGAATGAGTGAATGTGGTCTGCAGTTAAGTAGCATGCAATCCCTCTGAGGTGCTGGTCTGCCTTAGGATTTACCTTAGGCATTAGGAAGGTTGAGACCCACTGCATTAGTGGGTCAGGGAAATACTGTGGACATAGTTTACTTAGACTTCAGTGCAGGTAGTCCTCAATTTATGACCACAATTTAAACTAAGTGAAAAATTTGTTAAGCGAGTTTCGCATCAGTTTACAACTTTTCTTGCCACATTTATTAAGTGAATTGCTGCAGTTGTTACATTAGTAACACCGTTGTTAAGCCAATCTTGATACCCCATTGACTTTGCTTGTAAGAAGGTTGCAAAAAGGGATCACATGACCCTGGGACTCTGCAAGTGTCATAAATGTGAATCAGTGTCAAGCATCTGAATGTGCAGTATATCACATGACTATGGGGATGTAGCAATGGTCATAAGTGTGAAAAATGGTCATAAGTCACTTTTTTCAGTGCTGTTGTAACTTCAAATAGTCATTAAGTGAACTGTTGTAACTGAAGGACTTCCTGTATTTAACAAAACACACCACGGCCCATTTCTTGGTAAAATAGAAAAAAGTGGGATTGACAGCAGTATCATTAGATGGATTTGCAACTGGCTTAACAGCTACATCAATGTGTAAATAGGTGCTACCTGGTTAAACAGTTGTACCTGTGAGAAGGATCTCAGTGTCCTAGTGGACATCACTTGTATGAGCAAGTAATATGCTGCAGGTGCCAAAAAAGTCAATGTAGTCCTAAATTGCATCAACAGAGGAATAGATCAAGATCACATAAAGTAATAGTACCACTTTTTAGTGCACTGCTAAGACCACCCTTGGAGTATTGCATCCAATTCTGGTCAGCACAATATAAAAAAGATGCTGAGATTCTAGAAAGAATGCAGAGAAGAACTGCAAACATAATAAGAAGTTTGGAAACGAAATTGTACAATATATGATTGTTGGAACTAGGTATATCTAATCTAACAAAGAGAAGGACTAAGGGTGACATGATAGGAGTCTTCCAATATCTGAGAGACTTTCACAAGGAAAAGAGGATCACCTTATTCACCAAAGCATCTGAATAAGGACAAGGAGTAATGGATGGAGGATTATTAAAGAGATATCCAACCTAGAACTAAGCACAAATTTCCTGATAGTGAGAACAATTAATTAATGGAATGGCTTACCTCCAGAAGTTGTGGGTGCTACCCACTGGAAATTTTCAAGAAGAGATTTGACAGCCATTTGTCCACAATGGTATAAGGCAGTGGTGAGATTCAGCTGGTTCGTACTGGTTCACGCAAACTGGTAGCTAATTTTCTGAGCAGTTCGGTGAACTGGCTGTTGAAAGAAATCTTCCAATAGGCTTTTCTTTTTCCCACCAGGGTTAACCCTGTCAGGAAGGCAGGAAGGAGACATTCTGGTGTGCCTGTGTGTGTTGTTTCTAGCCTAATCCTTATCTATATTATTGCCCTGCTTAAGTGTTTTCAGAAACTGCCTCTGGGTTAAGCCTTGTTACCTTGTAACAGCCCTTATCTGTTCTTGGCAGTATGCCCAGACTTTCTGTAGCCTGAGTGGCTTTTCTGGAGTTTTTCTTTCCCTTTGCTGCAGTGGTGGGTTTCAACATTTTTTAGAACCTCTTCTGTAGGTGTGGCCTGCTTTGTGAGAGTGGCTTGCCGACCATGTGACCGGGTGGGAGTGGCTTGCCAGCCATGTGACTGGGTGGGAGTGGCTTGCCAGCCATGTGACTGAGTGGGAATGGCTTGCCAACCATGTGACTGGGTGGGGGTGGCCAACTTGTAAAATGTGGTGAAACTCACTTAACAACGTTCTTGCTTAGCAACCAAAATGTTGGCTCAGAAACTCTGGCATTTGAAGCACGCAAGTCTTAAAGCTGTCAAGTTACAAGACCCTTGAACCCCTAACCCTTTAGAAAAAAAACTCAGGGGTGTTCAAACTTGACAGCTTTAAGACTTGTGGACTTCAACTCCCAGAATTCCTCCTCTTGCTCTTCATCTTGATGATGTAGATTTGTGGAACCTCTTCTATAGAAGAGGTTAGAACTGGCAGGAACCCACCCCTGCTTTGCTGGTACTTTTATTCTAGGGCTAGGGAGGAGTGGCTGGTTGGATTGAGAGTTATTTACATAAGGGTTGGCATAGCCATAGAAGAAATGGCTGAGATGCAGAATGCAAGCTTGGCACTCTGCCTGATTTTCTTACTGCCTTTCTGGGGGCATGCAATCTTTCCTTAAATCTGGATGATTTCCTTAGGATATCTTGTGAGGTGAGTGAGACCAGCTGGTATCTTTAAGTAATGCAAAAGGATCTAACTTTTTTGCTTCCTTTTTTGCTTCTCCTGAGTGGGAAAGGGTACTTTGTCAGTTCACTGAGCACAGGTGTCTCTTGTCTATGGAGATTCTTCAGTCATCCAGGTCATGGTTATCCCAAACATGCTTTTTTCAAGAGGCAACTGGACATTCTTGGTTTCCAGAAGTCCAGTTGCCTCTTGAAAAAGCACATTTGGGACAGGAGTCTCTTGCATTGCTTCAGAGTGGCCAAGGCACATGATTGTTCACTGATAGCAAGTGGATCCTCCTTCCAATTCATTTTAGTTTTCTCTCATGATAATAATGCTTAGTAACATGGCACCAATTGCAAAAGGTTAGCACCCACGTCTCTCCTAGAAGAATGAAATATTTTGAGAAATATTAAAAAGGAGGAATATATTTCTCTAGACGAGAAATAGAGAAACATGTTTTCTTAGAGGGAGACAGCAGTCCCCACTTTTCTTGATAGCCCACAGCAGATGTCAGCACATAAGAGATAAAGAGATAGATAGCTCTATTCATAGGCAAAATGTCCTGCAGCAAGGTCTGAACAAAGGCAGGATGGGATTAGCCTCCCTCAAGATCCAAAACAGGAGGAAAGACTTTAAGGCACAATAGGAATTGTCCAACACCCTTTCAGCCATGTGGTTCTATTTCATCATTAAACCATCTTTCCAATCAGCCTTGATGTTTCCAATGTCTTTCTCCCAGCTAGAAATTGAATCAGATGGATACTTCTTCCAACACAGGCTTGGAATTTATTTAGATGTGGCATGTACTAATTTTATTGTGATCCTGACGAGCTTGGGAGGGGAGAGACTTGAACCTGGTTCCCCTATATACTTTGTTAATTTGTCTCTTTAGCTTGGCATTTTGTAGCCAAAGTATGTCCACCCACTTTTTGGAGGGCTTAAATGACCTTTCTGCTAAAGGATTTCACTTTTTGAGCAAGAGTTGGCTGCTGATAGTTATCGTTGCATTTTAACTATTTTAATTCCTCAAGGTGCTCTGGCACCCTGCCTGATTTGTAACCTTGTAAGGTATTGCTGATGAAAAGGAAGGTATTCAGACAGAATGGTTTAGGTTTCCATGATGACTGTAACCATGATCTTCAGTGTGTATTCTGCCATTTCTAATCTAATGATTGGCATTTAGGGCAGCTTTTTGCAAGCAAAAGAAGTTTTTTGTATTTTTATACAGGTAATCTTTGACTTACAACAGTTCATTTAGTGACCATTCAAAATTACAATGGCACTGAAAAAAGTGACTTATGACCATTTTTCACACTTACGACCATTGCAGCATCCCCAAGATAATGAGAGGCTGGGTGAGATGAAGTGATGACGAGTTGGCCACGCCCAGCCAGTCATATGACTACCCAGCTACGCCTACCCAGAAAATCATTAAGGCAGAGAACCGGTTGTTAAATTATTTGAAACGCACCACTGGTATAGAGTCTTCTACTTGACAGGGGGTTGGACTAGAAGACCTCCAAAGTTCCTTCCAACCCTGTATTTCTATGTTCTTTGATGGCAAGAAAGCGTGCTTGGCATGTATTTTCTAATTATAAAGAGGGTGTTAAATTAAAACAAAAAGGAAATGGAAAAAGTCTAGAACCAAATATATAACCAAGATCTTTCTACATGCATAGTGCACAACATACGGCAAAACAGGGAGAACTAGTGACCCTAATTTAGAAAGACAAATATATGTGATGGGCTTCATTGCTGGGATGGTATTTATGCTTGTACATAGCATGGGAAATAATAAATTATTTTTTAAAAAAAATCAAACCGAATCGAAATTATGTTATACATGGGAGGAAAGCACACTTTGCATAAATTCAGGGATCAAAACCTGGTAATTCTGTTTAAAATGTGAAAGGATAAAAAGAGGAGCAACCATGGACATTTATTATAGATTACCTATACAGATAGAAAATATGGATGAAGCCTTTCTGAATCAGATGCCCACTGTTTCTATTTATTTTATTTATTTATACAATTTGTTTTTATGTTATTATATTTTATATATTTATATATATTAAATTATTATTTTATTGTGATATTGGGAAATTTTTATTATCCAGGTAACTGCTTAGAACTAATCCTTGAAAAAGTGAAAGCATCTGGTACCCTGGGGAAAACTGTTTATATTATTTCAAATAATATTTGAGGGAAGAGGGCTGAAGAAACTTGTATATTGGATTTCAGAAGAACAGATCTGAAAGGATGACCAGTCAGATTCTTTACTGTGAAGTCCTTAAGAAAAAAAAAGTATGCCAGAAGGATGGGAAATTGTACAAAATGCAATCCTGAAAGCACAATTGCAAACAATTGTTTAAAAAACAGTGAGATAAATACTCTCAATGCTGAAGAGAAAAAGAAATGCATAAGAAATGGAAATAGGTGGATCTACTGTAGCTAAAGAAGAACACAAAGTCATTTCTTATAACTGAACGAGGTGAGCCTGGGAGAGACACCAAAAGCAGCAATAAAAAAGAATTCTTTGGAAGTATTAGAAACAATAGAGGTCTAGTCTCTAGTGAGAAGACAGAACTTTATTCTCAATTTGTTCCTCCCTTCTCTAAGAAGGAGTTGACTCCTAACTAATCATCATAATGTCACTAGAGGGTGGAGGGAACTAGCTTATGGTAGGCAAGGAAAGAGTAAATGTATTAGGTCTCCAGATAGATTACATCCGTGAGCCATGACGGCGAACTTATGGCACTTCTATAGAAGAGGTTCCACAAATCTACCGTGCCATTTACAACCGGTTCCAACTCCCTCCTCCCACCCGTCCGCACCATGCTTGCCCCGCCCGCCACTCACTGATTGGCTGGCTCACCAATCGCCCTGCCCGCCTGTATCTTTCCAGTAATAGTACGGTCTTATATCTCTTGCCATTTGTAGCATTAATGTTCTAGTTACTTTCTTAATAAATCTTGTATAAACTTCTCTTGGCAACATGTTATTCCTTTCATATCTCATAAAAGCTTGAAACCCAACATCTGTTCTTTCCATCAGTTTATCTTGTGTTATCACTAGTGCTTCTGTCAAGATTTCTCTCCTTATCTCCGTCAATTTTTCTCTTTTCTTCTTCTGTGCTTTGAAATCTGGGGTAGAGTTCCAATCTATCTATCTATCTCCCCTTTCCATATTCCACTCTTGCCATTACCAACCGCGCTCACTTTGTTGTCAGTATCCACAGTTTTCTTATCTCTTTGCTCATTTTTTTCTTCCATCTTTTGAACTCTGTCCTCCACTTTCTTCATTTGGTAAACATCCTCAGTTTCTCCATCAGATTTTTCTGTTTTGTATTCCATATTCTCCAATCTCTTTTCAATTCACTCTGTCACAACTAATAGATTTTGAATTTCAAACATAATCATTTGCAATATTACAGTTATTTTTTCTTGCTGAGCCATTCTTTCAATTTTGCAGACACTGCCACTATAGGGTTCAAGGCTATTTTAATAAACTTCAAACAGGTTCATTTATTATCTTTCAAGTCAAAATGTTGTCTTCCCTCCAATAGCTAGTGATAGAACTTCCAAAAGGCACCTGTATAAACAACTTGTGCTCTTCCTACCATCACTCTCAGTAAACAAACTGAAAGAACGTTGAATCTCAAGTGATCAAAGAGAAAGAAGAAAAAACAATGTATCCAGATTCCAGCCTCTAAGTGGCAGTGTAACTGCTTTTCCTCCTGTTGTTACAACCCTCTTTATAATCCTTCTTATTATCTTCTTTATATTCCAAACTTAATAAAGAAAAAACCCTTAAATGGAGATAAAAAACAATCAAATCAATCAAATCAAGCATTATATAAAAAAGGAGAATTTTAATCCATAGGTATAAGAAAAAGTGAAAAAAGAAGAAAGAATTAATCCATTCAGTTTAAAAATAGGGAGCCCCTGAAAAAGTTCCATCCATGAAAGAAAAAAAATTAGAAACTGGATAACACACTAAGTTCAATGCAGATCAATCTCGCCGCTAAAGTCTTCTGTCTTCAACCTTAACTTTAAAAAATTTTCTTGGGTAGTCTCTTCCTCTAATAATAAAGTTTCCTCATTAATTTGACACACTTTCTCTTTCTGCTTTCTTCCCGTTCTGGAGCTGTCCCAACTTCAGCAGCTTCATTAGCTGCATTTCTGTCGCTAGAAAAAAGGGCTATTCCTGGATCTTTCAGGGACTTTGTGGTGTCCCTGAGATCAGCAGGAGGTGCCCTTCTCAATCACTGTCTCTGCGGGATGGTTTAGGTTGGCCACGCCCACCCAGTCACATGACTGCCAAGCCACTCCCACTCAGTCATATGGCTGGCAAGCCACCCCCACTCGGTCACATGGCTGGCAAGCCACTCCCACAAAGCAGCCACACCTACAGAAGAGGTTCTAAAATTTTTTGAAACCCACCACTGCAAAGAGCCCTCTCTGTGGGCACACACACCATTGGGTTTCCAGCGCTCCGGCACATACATACATGTCCATGCATGCATGTTCCGGTTTGGGCACTCGATGCCAAAAAGATTCGCTATCACTGTCCTAGAGGAAGGAGGTAGAGGTGATCATAGAACTGCTCTTGGTAAATTTGAGTACTCCTGGAAGGCAGAGGAGAGCCTTGTAGGGAATGGTTTAGCCTAATGCCAAGTAGGCACAGCCTAATGTGCCAAGGCTTAGGGACTGCAGTGTCAAACTTATATAAACTTATCCAGATTATTCTGAAAATGCAAATCTTTGCATTGGTGTTAGGTTGCACCATCTGTCAATGTGGCCTAAGGGTGCCATATTCTTATGAGCTGGCATTAGAACCCAGAAGACTAGAGGAGAGCCAATGTTTAACACAGCAGGTTAAACGTACAAGGAAGCCGATTCAAGCTAGACAAAGAAGAAACTTCCTGCTGCATCAGCGAGTATAGAGTGGCATAGGATGTTATAAATTTTTTACTGAAGGCCTTCAAATAGAATCTGAAAGGTCATCTGTTAGAGATGCTGTATGAGTCTTATTTTGAACAGATTGGGTCTGGATGACTAAGTACCTTCAACATCAGAGATTGTGATTTAGTGGAGACTGCAAATAAGTTAGGAGTCCCTAGCTTACTATCCAACCGACCAGATAGTATTTCTAAGGAGAAATTTCTTGCCTTCCCTTTAGAGGTTGTAGATTCTCCATCACTGGAGGCTTTAAAGAAGAGATTGCAAACCATTTGTCTGAAATTGTATAGGGTCTCCTGCTTGGACCAGAAGATCCCCAAGCTCCCAGGCCTTATTATTCTATGTTCTATGTGATCTTAGTTATTACCATTGCCATATTTTAGATTGGTTCGCTGTTAAATCCTGAACAATTATGTTAGATTGAATAATATGAAAAAATATTCAAAGTCTAAGTATATACTACTATTTTTACAAATCATGCATTATCAAATATACTTAAATTATTAAAAGGCAGCAGAACTTTTTGCGAGAGCCAATTTCAATCTGCTCCATTTTCTGAACTGCCCTTTCCCTCAAAGAGGGACCCCCATATTCAGTATGGGGACATATATGAATAAAAGGATTCAGTTTTACTTTGGTTGACTTGACACCACTTAAATGCTCTAGAGCAGGGGTGTCAACCAATGTTCCCTTTAATTTTTTTTTCAGTGTGTGCGGAAAAGTATAGTGTTTGAGCGGCACATTTTCATGCCTCAGCACCTGCATTTTTTTCACAAGGACTCTTACCTGCTCAATCTCTTTCGTTCCTCCCCTCCCCCACTCCCCTCCTCCACCTTCAAACTGCTTGCGCGGGGTTGCCTGCTCTGAATCCGTCTTATAGGAAGCAATATTTGAAATAGATATTTAATCAAAGCAGAATATAATGCAAAAATTAAGTTCCCTTTTTTTATAGCCCTATCGTTCTGCTGGTTCATATTCAGTTCACAATCAACTCTTAATTAAACATCTTTTTCAAAAGTACAATTTATTTACCCCTCCAGGTACTTTCCAAATCAAATAAGCAATCAAACTTGGAATTTGTCTGATTTTATTCATATCAGCAGCTAATACCTTTGTATTGCTGATTCAATTCATTCAGAGCAAAAAGCCATTCCCAAGCCACGTTGTTATCTTTTCCAAAGCATCAAATCTGCCTTTTCATTCAGCTCTTCAGACTTTCTAATGAAGACATACTTTTTTGTTAGAAAATAACTAAACCAAAATAAAAACTATCTAGCTCTGCCTTTTTGTCACTATTTTGTTGTATTCACTGTGCAGTTGCAATCAGTTGTATCAGTATATTGGCAAATATGAATTTTTTTTCTCTTTTAATCTGAACATTTTAAAATAAGCCCTTTCTATTAGTTTCCTTCCCTAACCTCAGTTCACATTATTATTTGTCTTGGTACCAACTTCACAGTTTTATATATTATATATATACATTATAATGTAATAATGCTCGTCTACCTTGTGACTTTAAAAGGAATGCACCAAGGATTGTTACAGGAAGTTGGATTTGCAAAGAAAAACACACACTTTTCTTCTGCACAACTTTCCCTGCTTATACATTCTTGAGATGTCTCACGTGGGCACACCACGGATTCTAATTCTTTGCGGATGCATCCTTTCCTTCCACCTCACTTCACCAGTTTCCAAACCTCCAGGCAACCCTATTATTTCAAGGCAATCATCCCACTTTTTTTCAAATGCCCTCCTTTATTGTTTTTTTTAAAGTTTAAACTTTATAGACACATATTCTGCTAGTCCTACCTAGTCCCCAAAGGGGAAATAGTGTACATGGCTGATTCTTCCTCGCTGCAGCAGATGGCTGCTATGCGAGGGGCAGCCCCCACACATCTGGGGGACTCCTGCTGGATGGATAGATGGCTTGCCTTTCTCGACTTGCAGACGTAACATAGGCGACCCGAGTTCCTTTGCAGGTCTGGGTGTGTGGGTGGGCAAATCGGGTACCAGATCAGCTCTCTCTCCCCCCAGCCGCCCCTGAAAGCTGCCCCGGTCCCAACGTGCCTCCATGGAGTGTTTTAGGTTTTTGGGGTGCTCTTTAGGGAGAAGAGGATTGGGATTGCGAGAGGGAGAAGGAGATGTGCAAAAGGGAGAACCCGTGCAAGAGGCGATGTCAAAAATCACTGCACGGCAGTTGGAAACTGCTGCGTGGCATTTTCTTGTCATGTGCACGACCGCATGGCTGCACAGCCGCACAGCTTAGAGGGAACATTGATGTCAACTGATGGCCTGGGGACTGGATGTGTCACTTGCAGACCGTGCCTCCCAGGCTCCATGAAGGGAAAAATATCACGAAATGTCACATGATGGCAAAATGACATGAGTTTGACACCCATGCTCTAGAGCTTTATTAATATAAAGTTCTCTACCCACCAAAAAATCTTTATATTTTGCTGAAAGTTAAAGATAATGACAAGTTACAGATAAATACTGCATTTTTAAAAATAGGATATCAATTATTTTAAATTATCTTTTACTTTTATTTGATCAAAAGAAGAAACAGAAAAAAGAAAAGAAATATATAAGGCATCTCATAAGGGTATATACTGTATGTATTCAGAGTTTTACTGAAAAGTTTTAATAAAAGATAACCACATTTTATTATGATTGTTCACTAGTTGCAAGCAATAACACTTCTTCAGTTCACTGAATAATTAGGGCCATAAATTTATCTTTCCAAAGTTGAAGAGGATATCTCTTAATAAGGTTGTGGAGAATCTATTTTTGTAGGCCAGCCCTCAGTTTCATTGTAGCATTTACTACACTATAACTAATAACTCAGTTGTTAAGTGAACCTGGTTTCCCCATTGACTTTGCTTGTCACAAAGTCACAAAAGGTGATCACATAACCTTGGGACACAGCAACGGTCATAAGTATGAACCAGTTGCCAACCATCTGAATTTTGGTCCTGTGACCATGAGGATGCTGCAACAGTGTGAAAAATGGTCATAAATCACATTTTTCAGTGCTGTTGTAACTTAACAGTCACTAAACAAATTGTTGCAAATTGAGGACTATCTGTAATTTATGAAAAATATTTATTAAAAATAATTGTGGGATTTTTTTAGTCTCTCAGGATTTGGTAATTCTAGTAATTCAGATATCTCTGAAATTGAAAATACTACTGGTATAAAGGTAAAGTTTAGCAAAATATTAATTTAGCAACAAGGAAAGCTAAGTCTTAGAGACTTTGTTTTGCTACCAATCCACCAGATTATTGCCAGTCCTTAATAGCCAATCCTTAATAAACCAAATACATTACAGAGCATTTGCTCTGGCTAGATTCTGTGGACTCCCTCTAGTGGTCATACTTTGTAAATACCTGAAGATTCCCTCCTGCAAATGACACTTCCCCATGATTCCCACACTACAGCACATGTCCCATTGCCCTGTAATTTCTATTTCAATTTGTGTGATATATTAATTTGGCCTCTCATGAAAGATCTCCCAGGAAGATACAATCATTAGTACCTCTCCTACTTCCTAACTGATCACATGATCACTATTACCCTTAATATAGTCAAATGCTACCTCAATTCTATTGCAGTAAGACAGCAAATTATTATCTGTTAACATTTCATTTTCTCCTCTCGTTTTCTTTTTAAGCCTTTTAACCTCTTTTAATTGAGATGAGCAGCACACGAATCTAATGCATAAACATACAAACAAACAAACAAACAAATAAATACATTGATATCTTCATGATCTATGGAGCACTTTATGTACAATTCATACTTGTCTAGTCTTACATTGTAATAAAGTTTACTAACCTGCCTACTAGCGTAAATATGTGTAAAGGTGCTATAGAAAATGTATCATTCGAAATTTGGAACCCAGACTTCAGGGTGAGGACTGATGGTGTGTTAGATATCCTATAAGCAACTCCAGGAGCAGGGACAGCACTGCCCTGAAATTGCTGGCCAGTTCTGGGTGACAAAAATCTCTTCAGAGGAATGATAGATGGTTAGGAATTTACCCATTTGCTCCTTGGGATTGTTGCTTCTCCTCCCAAGGAAACCACAGGAATTGAGTTTCTTGTGGTCAATGGAAAGTTGAAGATTTACAGTTGAACTGCTGCAAAGTCTTAAGGGACATTTGGCCAGCAAAAGCCTTACTTTCTTAATCACCTTTGGACTTATTACTTAAGAGAGATATTCCATATGGCAATGAAGA
Source organism: Natrix helvetica (assembly GCF_964273705.1). Taxonomy (NCBI): domain Eukaryota; kingdom Metazoa; phylum Chordata; class Lepidosauria; order Squamata; family Natricidae; genus Natrix; species Natrix helvetica. The sequence goes on from NC_138548.1 coordinate 185,369,813, forward strand.
TCAAAGTTTCTTTGTGAGTGTGTTCTTTTTGAAATTAAGAAAGGAAAGAAAAAATGACTCTTTTAAAGGATTTTAATTTAAAAGCAAAATGCTTAATGAGAAAGATCCAAGAAATAAAGGGGATAAAGGGGCAATGATTTTTTTAAGAACAGAAGATTTTTTTTCTTGATGAAAGTCCCTTTGAAAATAGCAGTAGTAATTAGACTAACAGATTGGACCTTCTTGGGAATGCTGATTGCTTATTATTAAGGACAGGAGATAATTGGTGGATTTTACAAAACAAGATATGAGCTAAACTGTGAGAACTGTAACTACAGAGAGCTAATTGGGATTGAAATGCTAAAGATAGAGATAGGAAAAGAGGAAAAAGGAGTACCTTGCCTTTTACATTCACCAAGTAATCCACACACTTTCAGTTTAGCACAATGGCAATCACAAGAAAAACTGCTAAATTAGAAGAAAGATTCAGGGTCTCATTAGAACTCATTAGAACAATTTAAGGGTACGGTTCGAGGATTTCACCAGAGTTATTGGAGAAAATGTTTGAAGAATTTGGCAAAAAGATGACTACAGTGGTTAAAAAGGAAGTGGAAAAGGATTTGCTGAAATAAATAATAATAATGAGAAAAGTGATTAAGAAGATTGAAGAATCTGTAAATTGTAGGTCTGTTGGCTACAGGCTTAAAATAAATTACTGTATTGAGAAAGTAGAAGCTTTGGAAACTAAAAAAGTATAATTAGAGAAATGGAAAAAGATTTGGATAATTGGGATTATTGGAACTGAGAGAAAAAGAACTTTGTTGAAGATTTACAACATTTTCAGAACAACATGGAGAACATATTAGACTAAAGTTCTTCATTGTCTGTTTAATTTTTTGGATTGGGAGAAAGACAATTGATTTGCAGAGATTGATAAGGTTTATAGTACTAATATACATTTTGCAAAATGGACTTTTGCTAAAATCTCAGCCTAACTATGGCATGGATTATAAATGCTTAACAAGGAATATAAATAGAGTAAATGTTCCTGAAAATGGGAAAAGAATCATTATTTGGAAAAGTTAAAACAAGATGTGATTTTTTTAAAACAAGAAACACTTATTAGGAAAAATGTAAAATATTTAAGTCAGAAAATATAGAATTTATTTCAGCAAAATTGAAAAAAAATGAGTTGTATTGTATATAAATCCTCAACCTTTGTATATATCTTCAACTAATGACTGATAACCCATGGAATGGGTGTTAATGTTATGCGAAGGGATCAATGGGTAATATGTGATTAAAAGAGTTGAAATTTATATTGTGTTATGATTTTAAAGACTTTTTATACAATGAAGCATGTAACATTTATTTATAATATAAAGTGTTGGTATAATATGACAGAGCAAGTATCTAGAAAGTATTTCAAATATTTATTGAAAATGTGGACAACTTGAAGGGACATCTTATCATACTTGGTGACATGTAAAAGCTAAAAAATGGATTCACACACATACATCGATGTAGAGGATTTTAAACATTAATAATTTAATTGATGTCAGAATATTCCCTTTAAGGGCTAATGGATAAACAGTTAGCAAAAAGGCATGGAAGATTATTTCAGTATATGATAATTACAGTGAGATTATTATATACAAAAAAATGAAAGGTTTAATACTATGGAGGGATGGTTGGTGAAATTGATAGATCTAGCTGAGATGAATAAATTAACTTCTTGGATTAGAGAAAAGACATTGTCTACATTTATTGGTCACTAGAAACCTTTTTCTTTGTTTTCTATATTTCTTTCATTTCTTTTCTTCCTCTTTCTTTCAGTTTTTCTGTTTTCTTCCTTTATATTCGATAGTATTAGTTTTAATAAAAGTTTAATTAAATTAAATTAAAAAGTGTGTGTGTATACATACATACCAGGGGTGGGTTCTGGCAGTCACTACTGCCAGTTTACTTGTGGGCGCTTCACTATAAAAATTGCTCTGCACATGCGCAGAAGCAAGAAACAAGATGGTGGCACCTATGTCACTGCCTGGAGAACCAGTTCAGGGGCGTGGTAGGCCTGGGTCACTGCTGGTTCCAGTGACCCAGGCCGCCAAACCATTACTGGTTCAGTTCATATATAAAAATATAATGTAAATATATAGTGTATATAATGTAAAAAATATAAATCTTTGCTATAAGTTTTAATTTAGACCAATTATTAAATCACCCCTTTTTTCCCCCGAAACATCGCCAAGATACTGTCAATCTCACATGTGAAAAGACCCGAATATGCCAAGACTTGCATATATATATATATAATTATCTAATTTATTTATGTTTGAATGCATTGCAAGAACAACTATGGATATTATTATCAAATTTTATCAAAAGGGACCTCAACTTTTGTCTATTTCTTTTCCCCAGCCAGCCCTGAGAGAGTTTTAGGTGGAGTGCGTCCTGGAATCACCTCAGTTTCTGATACCAACCTATTGAAAGGGTAAGCAATTCCCTTGGGGCCTGATTTGCACTACACAGTCATTCTCAATATGGGTACGATGGCATGAACATATTAATATTTATTAGGCATTTCAGGTTTCAATTATACCTAGAATTCTGGAACAAGATTCAGTGGCAGATCATTACTGTAGCCCTGAAGTTATGAAAATGATGACTGGAGAAAATTTAGTTATTTCTACGATCAAGACTGTAAGACATTTTCACTAGAATTGAAATTTTGGCTTTTGTAGTTCTGTAATAAAGAGTCATAGATTTGAATGGTTACCCATTAACATACACAGTATGTTCTAATATGTTAGAGTAAGGGACCCAAGAGAAAAGTACTGTATTGTAAGGTGTGAAAATTGTGCACATATGCTTTGCCCGAGGTAACATCTGTTAACTGAGGCTTATCAAATTAGAATCTCTGTTAAATGCATAGATATGTGCATGGATATTTAGACACATTATGCAAGTGAAACTCTCTTTCTCCACAACACTCTTAATGCATAAATAATTGCTTAGCATAACACACACTGCAACCAACAAAGCCAAGCAAATGCAGGGAGGCTGAAATAATAGCATTTACTGTAACAAATGCATAAAGGCAAATTCCTGCATTTGAAATTTTATAATACTAATTGTTTATGCTTAAAATATTGTAATAAAACTAGTTGTTCACCTCACGCTTAGTCCATGGGAGAATTAGGAGATCAACTTATGTATTGCTATATTAGTTTCTCAAGAGTCGTGTTGAGCAGAGTTGCCAAACTTCAGGTTCATCTTTCTGTGTAACTTTAACATTAAATCATATAAAGTATTTCTCTTCACTCAATGTAATAATAATAAATCAAACAGTTATGATTAGCATGTGTGTATATACGGACACAATTGTATGAAGTAGTAGAACAAAAGAATCACAGCTCTTTTCTACTCTTCTTATTATTTTCAGCACATTCTATCTAATGTTACATAGTTTAAAAATAATAGCTTATCTGAGACCACTTCAGACTGACAATTTTTACATCCGGTAATAATGCATTTCAGGAACTTATTCCACTATTTCGTTAAATTAACTTCATTCATGCTTTTGAGTATCTGCTTCTTAGATGCATAACAGAGACTATGGTACAGTTGTCAATTAATCAAGGCAAGCCTGTCTTTATACTTGACAACCAAGCCATGTTTGAATTTGGGTAACATGGAAAAGAAATGAATAACATCTGTAATACTCCCTATTCTATGAGTATGAAGGTCCTAGCCATAAACAGACTTAAGGTGACACTTTTTGGCAACAATAGTGCAACAGCAGCAGCAGCAGCAGCAGCAGCAGCAGCAACAACAACAACAACAACAACAGAAATGGTGCAAAAACAAGCAAAGAAGATCAAGAATTGGAATGTCCCTGGTTTAGGGTTGCAAGGATTCTGATTGAAATAACTAACAAGTTTTCATGCAAGATTAGCAAACCAGATGAATCAGGTTTTAGAAACACCAGAAACTGAGAAAGTAACCTTTCAAGGAGACTCACTGTCACCTCTGTTATATGTACTTTTGATGGCGCCACTAACAATAGCACTTAGACATATATCGCTTCACAGTGCTTTACAGACCACTCTAAGTGGTTTACAGAGTCAGCATATTACCCCCAACAATCTGGGTCCCTATTTTACCCACCTCTGAAGGATGTCAAGCTGAGTCAACCTTCAGCTGGTGAGATTTGAACTGCCAAATTGCTAGCAGTCAGCAGAAGTAGCCTGCAGTACTGCATTCTAACCACTGTGCCACCACTTTGAACAAAACGAACTGTAGCTATGCTTAAAAAGGGTTGAAACTTTCCCATTTGCTCTACATGGAAAAACAAAAGCTGAATTGAGCTCACTACTGAAATGCACTGAGGAGTTTAGCAGAAACATTGAAATGCAATTTGGCATTGACAAATGTGCAACAATTGCTGTTAAGGCAAGAAAAATAATTGAAGATGATGGATTTGAACTTGATAATGTAGAGGTGATAAAAGCAGTAACATCAGAAGAAGGGTACAAGTACTTAAGAGTTTTGGAAGGTTCTGGCCTGTTACACAACCAAGTCAAGGAAGCTACTTCAACAAAATACATAAAGTGAGTCCAGAGAATATTGAGATTAAAGCTGGTTGGACAAAATATGATAAAGCCAATTAACTCCTGGGCAGTGTCTGTAATATAATACTTAGCTGTAATAATTGATGGGTCTCAGCTAGAACATGATAACTTGGATCAAAAGACAAGAAAACTAATGTCAATGCACCATGATCTGCACCCCAAAAAATCATATTAATTGAGCGTACTTGCCTATATCTCAGGATGGAAGAGGACTCTTACAGGCGAAATAAATTATTGAAGAAGAAAGATGTGGCTTAAATGACCTCATAAAAAAAGCAAAAGAGCCACTGCTGAAAGAGATGAACAAGGGAAACAAGATCCTGGGGCACTTTTGGATCCAAACAGACAGATAGTTGGCCTACAACGTATCTGACATTACTGTTGAGGAAAAGAAAAAAGTTTGGTTCATTGATATTGCAATAGCAGGTGATGCACAAATTGAGGAGAAACCGCTAGAAAAAAAACCCCAAAATATTGTGAATTGCAAATTGAAATTGAGTAATTATGGAGGAAGGAATAGTACCAAAAGTAATAGGAGCCCTTGGAGCAATACCCAAAGGGTTGCCTAGATACATGGACGTTTTGAACTTATTAGATCTGAATATCCTGACTTTGCAAAAGAAAAATCACCCACCTTACTCGGAACTGCCTGTATATTCAAATGACTTGAACTGTTAGGTTTTTACCAGTCCCAGACTGTGAATTGAATTGAAGATTATTATTATTATTATTATTATTATTATTATTATTATTATTATTATTATTATTATTATTATTAACAACAACAACAACAACAACAACAATAATAATAAATAATTCGACTCATTGCCACATAGTTGGATCATAAAATGCTTAGAAACAACTGGCATTAGCAAAAACATTACATCCTTCACTGAAAAGGCGATGAAACAATGGAGAACTGAGTTGGCAGTAGGGAATGAGAACTACGGAATGGTTAATAGCAAGTGAGGAATTTTCCAGGGTGATTCACTTTCACCTCTTCTCTTCATCATCGCGAGAATCCCGCCATCAGTAATTTTATAAAAAATGAAATTAGGCTACCAAACAGCCAAAGAAGCTGAAAAAAATTCGCATTTATTATATATGGATGATTTGAAACTCCAATCACTGACAAACACAGTCCGAGTATTCAGCACTGATATTTCAATGCAGTTTGGCATGGAAAAATGTGCCAATGTATCCATAAAAAGGGGCAAAATCACTGCGTGTGAGGGAATTGAAATGCCCAATGGCCAACTAATTAAATGCAACGAAAATGAAGCCTACAAATACTTAGGCATTCTGCAGTTGGATAACATCAACCATGGAGAAGTAAAAACTATTGTCAGGAGAGAGTACACCAACAGAGTTAGGAAAATTTTGAAATCTAAATTAAATGGTGGAAATACAACCAAGGCCATAAATACCTGGGCAATACCAGTTATAAGATACACAGCTGGTATAGTTAACTGGACACAAGCTGATTTGGACATTTTGGACCGAAAAACCAGGAAACTAATGACAATGCACTACAGTTTACATCCACGCGGTGACACTGATAGATTATACCTGCCCCGAAAATCAGGTGGCAGAGGATTATTACAAGTGAAGCAAATAGTTGAAGAAGAAAAACATGCACTGGCTGATTATTAAAAAGAAAGTCAAGAACATCTATTAATAGAAGTAAAGAACAAAAATCTACTGAAGGCTCAATAGACAAAACAAGAATACAGAAAAGATGTGATAAAATCAAGAATGGAGAGTTGGCAGAACAAAGCATTGCATGGTCAATTTCTGGAAAAAATAAAAGATAAAGTGGACAGTGAAAAAACTTGGTTATGGTTAACAACAGGTACATTGAAGAAAGAAACAGAGTCACTAATCTTGGCTGCGCAAGAACAAGCTAGCCGAACAAATGCCATTAAGGCCAAAATCGAAAAATCCTCTGATGATGCCAAATGCAGACTCTGCAAAGAAGTTGATGAAACTGTTGACCACATACTCAGCTACTGTAAAAAAATCGCGCAGACTGATTATAAATTGCGGCACAATTCAGTAGTACAAATGATCCACTGGAATTTGTGCAAAAATTATAATATTAAAACAACAACAAACTGGTGGGAATATAAGCCTGAAAAAGTCACCAAAAATCAGATGGTCAAGATCCTATGGGATTTTCGTATACAAACAGACAAAATACTGGCGCATAACACACCAGACATCACACTGGTTGAGAAAAATAAGGTTACAATCATGGACATCGCAATACCAGGTGATAGCAGAGTCGACGGAAAGGAACATGAAAAAATCGTGAAATACCAGGACCTAAAAATTGAAATTCAACGATTATGGCACAAACCAGCAGTGGTAATTCCAGTGGTAATCAGCACACTGGGTGCTATTCCAAAAGCACTGGAATTACATTTAAAACAGTTAAAACTTGACAAAATCACCATCAGTCAAATGCAAAAAGCTGCACTGTTTGGATCTGCACGTATATTACGAAAATACGTTACGACGTCCTAGGCCCCTGGGTGGGGCCCGACTAGTAATCAATGCCAAATCCGGCGAAACAACTGGCCACTGTGATACAATTTAATAATAATAATAATAATAATAATAATAATAATAATAATAATAATAATAATAATAATAATAATAATAATAATAATAATAATAATAAAATAGAAAAAACTCATTTTTTTCTTGGAATTATGTGTACATTAACGTTTGAAAAGTGGCAGCATGAGATTAGAAGACCCAGTACATGATGACCTCTGATTCAGATTAACATTATTCTATGGGGTGAGATGGTTAGTATCTAAATTTAATAAAATAAATAAATAAATAAGCACTTCCCCTGGAGTCAGCTGGATTTGGGGAGAACGATTCAGGAGTTGGTTTTAAAATACCTTTATACTTGTATAATGTGAAATAACAAGGGCTGCTTTGCAAATTACTGTATGTTCTTCTGCTTTTGCTACTTCAGTGACACACTGTTTTCTGGAGGCCAGCATATTTACTGTCAAGGTTTTTCTGCCTTTTCTTTTCCCAGAGGGCTAGCTATGCTAGTCTGTCATAATAAAGCAAATAATACTACTGGCACAAGTAACACGGCTTGGCTGTTGTTTTTTTTAAATCTTCACTAGCTGTCAATATGATGAATGTGTTTAAGAGAAGAGCCTTGTAAAGTTCTCATCCCTTTGGTGATTTGGAATGCCATTAAAACTGATGATTCCACAGAGCTTTGAGAACAGATGTGAGATTTGGGGGGCATCTCCTTTTTGCTTTGTCATGCAAGTATTATTTATCCTGCTTTTATATTTGAATGTTTGCATTTTGGAAACCGCAGACAGTCATGTTTGGATTAAAGAGACATATAGTTGATGGCAAATAAGTATGTAAGTATGTGCAGGTACATACAAGCAGGAGAGAGAAACTCCACACTAAACATTTAAGGAATTATCTTAAACATTCATTCTCTCTTTTCTTTAAAAAAGTATTTTATTTTAGAAACATCTAGATGTAGACTTACATTTTATAAAAAAACAAGAGGCCTTGCTATGTTGTTTAAAACCTGTGTATTGCTTATTTCTTATAGATTTAACATCGTGTAGGTATGTGTATTGAAGATAGAAGTACCTATCTTCAATACACATGGAAAGATAGACAGAGGTGGGTTTCAAATCCCGGCGCTACTAGTTCGTTCGTGTTCACGCATGTGTGTCTCCTGCCACCGCTACTACCGGTTCGGCTGATCCGGGGCAAAACAAGAGCAGCCCACCTATGAAGATAGAGGTATATTTCTCTTAAGGCAGAATAAATGTGGAGAAATGAAAAATCATCTGTTTCAGAAAATGTGAACTGCCACTTCCAGAATTTCTCTTACAGACTGGAAGAAAAATATTGTGGATACAAATTAGTCTCTGCTCTTCCAGTTTCATTAGTCATGGATTTAAAAGCAAATCCTCAAGCTTTGCTTTAAAACCTACCAGAGATATGTTGCAGAGAAAGATAAGATATCCGGGGAGATGCTTACCCTGTTATTAAAGCCATGGAATTAGAGACTCTCAGCAAACTTGAGATTCCCTTCTTGGCCACTGCAATCATTCACTTCTGATCTTACATACTGGTGGCTTCCACTGGGTACCAAAAGGACTTTGCTTAAATCTCGTTATACCATGTTCAGAACCAAGCTTTGGAATCAGTAGTTCATTATGGTGAATTATGTTAGCCTTGTCTGCATATGAAAGTTAAGCAGGATTAAGCTGGGTTAGTACTTGGACAACAGACTTCAAGTGAATATTAGTATTGCTAAGCAGACTAGGAACTTGAAATATATCTAGCAAGAGGAAAACTGCATGGATGCTTTCATAAAGTCCTCAAAAACAGAGCCTATATTGCTGTATAAATTCAAAATTTATCATAGGCGACCAAGTAATGGATGCAGAATACTTTTTCTAGATAATAGACATATAATTTCAGGAAGTTCTTGGGTTCTTGGCGCTGTAAACCATTAGAATGCTCATTTTTAAAAATCTAAAGGTAGGAACACTGGACTATTTTTACTACCAAGAACAGTTGACCAATTTTCTGACCCCCTCATGTAGTCATTGATTGGGTGGGTGACCTATTGTATAGGCAAGCAGGGACTTCATGCCTTAGCTTCTTTCTGGAAGCAGCTTCCTTTTATCTGTGGGGTATAAACTGGCATCTTTCCTGGCATCAATCTCTGAGGACAAGCATCAAGAAGTACTTTGCTCCACTGAACCTCTGAAGCGTCCTGCTGGAAAACAGCTTATGGTGTTATATGCACTGTGATTTGGAGGCTACATAATGCTATAAGCAGAGTTGCATAGTTCAGATAACTTAAACTTTCAGTTTACCTGTCAGAGAGCTCTGAAGAGTTCTTCCTTATGAAGCTACTTCACAAAACAATACGATTCTTCATCCAGCACATAAGAAGAAGCCTTTTCTGACTCTTGATGCCAAAGTAGGCTTACAAGTGAGATGCAATTGTGCTGGATTTCACTGAATGTTAATTTATTTCAATTCCCTTGGTTCTCTTTATTTAAAGGTGAATGTTAAAACCTATTATATAAACAATAATTGGAATTGTTCCCCGCTGTGCGTTCATATATTCCAATTTGGAAATGCACCCTAAAAGCAATATTTACCTAAGTCTAATATTTGATTTGTAGATGGCTCTCAAAAGATAATTTCTGTGTCTTTAGTGTTCGTTCTGTGCATTGCTTACAAGAATAATCCTGAATCATCAAGTTGAAATTTTGTAGTTAGGATTGGAGGGATAAAATTGAATCTTTGTCCAGTCTAGTCTTTTCTGGCAAATTAAATTGGAAAATAACATATACTATATAGATGAAATGATAAATATATTATCTCATAAAGTTTACTTTTAAGGAGCAATTGGGAAGGGTGGGGAGGAAGCTAAAAATCCAATTTCTCTAACAGAATGGTAAGAACTTTCAAAATCATTGCTTAGAGATTAGTGCAAGTTTCATAGTTATGCACAAACTTTGATCTATTTTGTGGGGTGGGGGAGCTTGCATTTTCTATTAAGTATCTTTGGTTCATCTCCTTTTTCCACTGTGCCAATGACTCATGCAGTATAGCTCCCCATGTAGTACTGTGTTTTCCCGAAAATACAACCTGTCCTGAAACTAATGCCCTGCCACATTTTTTGCATGGGCAAAAATATAAGCCCACCCCTGAAAATAAGCCCCCTGGACACACACACCCCTTTGGCCAGGCAGAGCACCGCTCACTGACCTAGCGGTATCCTGAAGGCGCCAAGCCACGGGAGCCGGGGGGAAAGGAGCTCACATTGCTTGGCGCCTTTGGGATACCGCTAGATTGGGGAGTGGCGTTCTACCTGGTTGGAGGGAGGACTTGCTGGGTGGCTGCTCCCTTGCGAACTGGCTCCTGAAGAGCCGGGCATAGCCTCAGGGGCAAAGCAACCATGAGGTGACCACACTCAGGAGCAGCCGCCTGGCAAACCCCCTCTCCTTGAACACAGTGAAATTGTCCATAATCCAATCTCTTTCAAAGCATGCGCAGAGACGCCATTTAGCTTGCTGGTATTCATTACTTGACAAAATTAGTCCAACATAATTTGAAAGGAAACAAGTAACATTTTTAGAAGTATGGACCAAAAGAACAACTAAATACCGTGTTTTCCCGAAAATAAGACAGGATCTTATTTTCTTTTGCCCGACGAAATATGGCCTTGGGCTTATTATAGAGGGAGGACTTATTGTTTTGGGGTTGCCGGGCAGCTTCTCCCTTGCGAACTGGCTCCCGAAGAGCCGGCATAGCCTCAGGGGCAAAGCAACCATGAGGTGACCATGCTTACAAGCAGCTGCCCGACAAACCTCCTCTCCAACTGGGCAGAGTGCCATTCACTGACCTAGGCAGTATCCCTAAGGTGCCAAGTCACGTGGCGTTCTGCCCGCCCCCCAGCTCCCATGGCTTGGCACATTCAGGATACCCCCTAGGTCAGTGCATGGAGCTCTGCCGGGCTGGAAGACTCTCTGCCCGGAAGACTCTCTGTCCGGCAGCCGGCCCACAACCATAGAGCACTCCTAGAGCAGCCGCTGCTGGAAGACTTGGCAGCCGAGTTTTCGAGTTTGGAAGCTGGAGAAGAAGTTATGCTCGGAGCGCGGCAGGCACTCATGCAACCCCCTTCTCCAGCCGGACAGAGCTCCATGCGCTCCCGTATGGGCCAAGCCACGGGAGTTGGGGGGTGGGCAGAGCGCCATGTGGCTTGGTGCCTTAGGGATACCCCCTAGATCAGTGAATGGCACTCTGCTCGGATGGAGAGGGGGTTTGCCGGGTGGCTGCTTGTGAGCATGGTCACCTCATGGTTGCTTTGCCCCTGAGGCTATGCCCTGCTCTTCGGGAGCCAGTTCGCAAGGGAGAAGTTGCATGGCAACCCCAAAACAATAAGCCCTCCCTCTATAATAAGCCCAAGGCCATATTTCGTGGAGCAAAAGAAAATAAGACCTTCTTATTTTGGGGGAAACACAGTATTTAGTTACTCTTTTGATCCATACTTCTAAAAATGTTACTTGTTTCCTTTCAAACTATGTTGGACTAATTTTGTCAAGTGATGAATACCAGCAGGCTAAATGGCGTCTCTGTGCATGCTTTGAAAGAGATTGGATTATGGACAATCTCACTTTGTTCAAGGAGAGATAGAGGGATAGTGCAGCTCCTTAACTGTATTTTCTGTCTTAGGCTTGATTGAAATGTTCAGTTAGGGCAGAATTGAACACTCATTGGAACACTTGTCTTTTGAAATCTAATACTTTGCCAGCATATATCTCACACAAAATGAAAACAGGAATAGAATTACTAGACTGGAAGAGTCATTATTCATAAGGGAGAAGTCCATGGTTAGCACAGGGGCATCCCAACGCTAAAAAAATATGGGGGAGTGGGAAAGAACATAGAAAGAAAGAATATAGATTTTGCACTGTTGCGGAATCCTATATTGATCTAAACACTAGTCCTGTGTCCCTCACTGTCCCTCCCAGTTCCTTTTTGATTCATACAACAGTCACAATGAGATCTTTCTCTATTCTTAAATATACCTAGCTGGCTCTTCCTAATTTCATTTTGCTACTATTACTACTATTGCTACTACTAATATTCTTTATCTTTCTCTCTACATTTTTAAAAAAGTGGTAGAAATGATGCTTCATTGTCAGGAGATGGTACTAGCAGGCTGTGATGTTCTCTTCTTGCTTAGTATCTGACAATTGCCCAGTGTCATTTGGAGGCAGCCTCAGAACTGAAATTATAAAATAAATAAATAAATGTGGTCGCTAAGTCTTACTCTATAGGTATACCAATTGTGCATTGATATTATTTTCTATAGAGAGCAACAACCATGTCTTCACTAACTGGGAGAGAGCAATATAGTAGAGGACTTAATAGGTCGTGTCAAAAAACCCCAGAACAACCACAAAGAAACTGTTAGCCCCCTACACTTTTCTTAGGGAAAGTTGGCCACTGAGCCATCAGTAATGATTGTATGGAGCTCAGTCCCCATTTTCTTGACTATGACTTAATCTGTTTCTAGCAACTCATCTTCTATAGCCAAAGCCTCCCAGATGTTTGCTCAGAACTCCAGGCTAGCAGTCCCTCCTCTTTCCCCCCAAAAAGACAATTTACAGGAAGGACTGCATTTAGGTAGGGACAGATACCCCTAAAAGAAGGCTTATATTGTGCCTTTGATAGTGTTGGCCTTTATGGGTGGTACCTTTCCTCCATACTATATTGACTACATCTCCAATAATTGTTTTACCAACCCCCATCACTGCCACATCTATGAATTCATAGATTGACAGCAGAAGGAGAAATCAAATTTCTGTTTCATAAAGCATGTACCATAAGCTAACTCCCAGGATTAATCATTAGCATGAATCCCAGAGCAGGCTCTAATTAATCCCAAATCACCAGTTGACATCAAATGCAGAGAAATTTAACATGCTGGAGTTGTTTCCACCAAAAGGCAAGGGTGTATTCTAGCTTCTTTACTTTTTAATATGTACATCAATTCAATAATTCAGACTCTCTTATCTTCTAATCATCACTCTCCAATGTTTGAAGATTGTGCTATTCCAGCCTTAAAATATGCAGGCGATGTGTTAATTTTGTTTGTCTCTCAGGTGCAAACGAAAAGGACATTGAGGACATTGGCTTCCTTTTGCCTAAAAAAACTCCAACACCCTTGTAATAAATTATCAAAACTTTAAAGTGTTAGTGTTTGTATGACACAACAATGTAGGAGTCCTTGACCTACAATACAATACAATACAATACAATACAATACAATACAATACAATAGCAGAGTTGGAAGGGACCTTGGAGGTCTTCTAGTCCAACCCCTGCCTAGGCAGGAAACCCTATACCATTTCAGACAAATGGCAACATCCAACATCTTCTTAAAGACTTCCAGTGTTGGGGCATTCACAACTTCTGGAGGCAAGCTGTTCCACTGATTAATTGTTCTAACTGTCAGGAAATTTCTCCTCAGTTCTAAGTTGCTTCTCTCCTTGATTAGTTTCCACCCATTGCTTCTTGTTCTACCCTCAGGTGCCTTGGAGAATATTTTGACTCCCTCTTCTTTCTGGCAACCCCTGAGATATTGGAACACTGCTATCTACACTTACAACTGGTTACTTGACAACTGTTCAAACTTACAGTGAATTTTAAAAAAGCTACTTACAATTTGTCTGCAAAGTTATGACTGCCACAACCCACCCTGCTTGTCATGTTACCCTATCAGAGTTGAGGTGCTTGACAACCAGCTTCCGTTTATGATTAGTTGCTTTGATCATGTAACACCATTTGTGACATTTTTGCCAGTTACTGGCAAAGCACCCATTGGGTATGCTGGTTTCATTTAATAACCACGTGATTCTCTTAATGACCACAATGACTCACTTTACAACTGTTGTACAAATTGTCATAAAATTAAATTCAGTCACATGGTATCTCAAGTTACAACCACAATGACTTATGACCAAATTTCTGGATGCCATTGTAGCCCTAAATTGAGGACTACCTAAATGGCAAATTAACAGGACATTCAATATAGCACGTATATGCTTATAACTATTTCGGGGTGCTATTCCAGGCTTTCTTATCTTGGACCACGCATTTCTCTCATCATTCAAGTGGAGTCCAGTGTAGCCCCATTGCTGCCGTAAGATTCTTTCATTCAAAAGGGGTAGATGTTATTCATGCCTCTGCCAAGGTGTTTCTTACTAAGGTCATCTCACAGTTCTTTATGGTATTCTAATTTGCATTGTTACACAATTTAATATTTTGGATGTTATCCAGTCAAAATTTACAAGAGCAATATTCACAGTTCCAAAGTGCATCGAGAATGCCATTTTACAGTGAGAGATAGAGATGCCTCCTGTGGCTGAACTACGGCTCCATCTCCTTAATTTCTGGTTGAAATTTATTTTTTTCTCCTGTGGGTCTGACCCCACTGGTTTCCAGAGACCATTTTAAATCAACCTGGCTGACAAAAGCTAATGGCAGACTTCAGTCCTTAGGACTCTCCCTGGAAAGTCTCTGTGCATTAGGGCTTGAAAATGCCAGGAGCCACCTTAAACAACATATCTGGGATATGGATTTTCAAACCAGTTTAAGCCTAGTGTCTACATTGTATGAATTCCTTGCAAATGGGCATGTGCCATCATCTTATCTTTCTAGCCCAAAGGTTGTAAGAAAGGTTTGATTTGATTTATCATGCTAAAATCTTTCACTCCTCTCATGGGTTTGGGATTGACACCCATAATATGTGCTCTTCTGGAAAGTAAAACTGCTACAACCCCTCCCCCCAGTAATAACCATAGTAACCAGGTATCCCCAAAGTGGAAGTAGCCATCACAAGATGTTCTGCTATGGAGATTACAATTCTCTTTTTACAAGTTCCAAAGACTGTCTTGGAGCAAGCAAGCAGATATAGTATATTGGTTAAGGAATGGACTGGGGAGGTGCTGATTCAGATCTATCCTCAGGCATGGAAGGTCATGGCGGTTTGGGTTTGGGGATTTCTCAGTCCACCTACCTTGAAGAATTGTTGGGAAAATTTGAAAAAGGGAATTATCTATATACAGTCTTAAGCTTGTGGTGGGAAAGGTAGTATAAAACTTAAACAAGCCTGTTGACATTGCCAGATCAGCTTATGGATATTTACTTATTTATTTAAATTTATTGAACATCCAACTCCAGTGTACTCTGGATGGCCCACAGAACTAAAAAAAAAAGACATTAAAACAGCTGAAGATATTAAATCAACAAGCAGCTCAGACTAAAATTCATCCAGAAAACAAAACAAGGGTCCCTAATCAACTAACAAACATTAACTCCAGACCTGGGTCCAAAGCAAAGTTTTAACATCTTTCCAGAACTTCAGGAGACAGAGCCATGCCCTCATCTCTGCAGAGATGCTGTTCCAGAAGATGGAGGATGCAGCAGAGAAAGCAAATTTAATGGGTGGACCTGGAATGCACACCATATCCCTGTGCAACAGTGGTGGGTTGCAGGTGGTAAGCCTCGGTATGGGCGTACCGGTGCCTGCCGGGAGCACTGGGTACCGTTCCAGTACGGTGCTCCGGAGGGCCCACCTGCCCACCCTCCTTACCTGTATTTGAGCTCTTCGGCGTTTCCATGAATGTGCACGCCTACGCAATGTGCCGTCGAGCACCTGGAGCATCACTGAGGTGTCGTGGAGCATTGCAGGAGGTAAGGATGCATGTGCGCACTGCGCACATGTGCGTGTGTGCTGTGCACATTCATGTGGTAGATGCCAGGCCCCCTTTGCACCGGAATCTGGAACCCACCACTGCTGTGCAATCTCCTTGACCTGCAGAATGAATTTCATACACCCCCATGCACTCATCCTGACCTGCATGCGCCTCTCGAATTGACCCCAAAAAACACCAAGGCAGCATTTGAGGACCGATCGAAATGGTGATTTTGACTCCAGCTTGGCCACAGCAGACACATCTTGAGAATATTCTATATAAACACTTAAAGACATAAAACACACTACCATGTATCTCTGGATTCTAAAATTTGTACAATCCATTATTCTAGTCTACACCTCCCCATGTGTACATGTGTCAAAGCATTATCATTTTTGGCAAGGGAGATCCAAGTCATTGTTTACCAAAAGAGTCTATACTGTCAATACAGTCTACAGTCTCTTGCTATTTTGCAAACTGAAAATGGGATGGGGGATTTTTCAGACACTCAACAAGTTCATCCAGCCTTTAATGTTCAGGATGAGCACATGCTTTTTTAATTCAGTGAGCAGATTAGTTCACTTCAATAGGCCTAACGGATGCATACTTTTGTACTTTGATCTTCCCAACCTACAAGAGTTTCCTTGAGTCAATGACATCTGCCTCTCTTGTAGCAATTACATCAACTTGAAGGAATCCTGTAACTCTGAACTGACCTCCTTTCCCTAAGTTCAGAAAAATGGAGTGCTTTGATCTGAAGTGACACTTTTACTAAAAGTTGCATTGATCTTTATCTCAACCAACCATTCTCCTTTGATCTTTTAGCCACACAATTGCCATGCTTCTTAAAGCACTTAATATTAAAAGACTACTAGCCATTTATATTGAAGGGAGGAAGTTAGGTGATTGTAGAGTAATTCAAATGTTTTACAAGTCCTAACAGGAATCTGCTTATTCAGATTAAGATAAAGAAATCATCTTCTTGCATATCAACTTCCTAAATTTGACTGTCTGAACTATAGAGGAGACTTTTAGATTGATAGCATTTCCCAAAGAATAGATACCTGAGAAGAGACCTTGAACAAAGATGGACCTGAGTCTTTCAGCTTAGCTAAAGGTTAACCTTTAACCTTTAATTGGAATTAATTTTGAATAAGCACAAAAACCACAAGTGTGAATGCAGAGATAGCTCATCAAAGTTAGAAATAAGCAATATATTCTTAATGTTAGGGGAAGACTTTATTTTTATCTATGATTATGTATTGCCAAAGACAACAACCACACAACACAGGTTAATCTTCTCTGCCAAGTGTGAGTATTTATCCCTAGGATTCTCTGTTGGTATAGATCAGGGGTGTCCAAACTTGGCAACTTTAAGACTTGTGGACTTCAACTCCCAGAATTCCCCAGCCAGCAGAGCTGGCTGGGGAATTCTGGGAGTTGAAGTCCACAAGTCTTAAAGTTGCCAAGTTTGGACACCCCTGGTATAGATGTGTCTGTTGATTTTCAGCAGCTCTTCTTCCTCCCTCTGCTTTCCAACTTTTTTCAAAAATTTGGACGCCTTTTTGGAGTAGATCTTGAGGAGGGAGATTTATCAGAAATGGAAAATCATCCAAAATTGCTTGCTCATTATTTTACAGATGGATAACTTTCATTGGCAGTAGGGTCCTATTTAGAAGCAATCTGGTATATGCCTAGACAACATCCAAGCATTGTTTTTTAAGAAAGATATTTATTATACATTATTATACATTCTTACTGAAAATGTATTTACTGCAAAAGGTGCCTAATGTTTATGTAGCAAACCGCTACAAATTTCAGAGAAGGACTTTACCTTGAACTCTCACTACTGATTTCATTGGGGTTTAGGATTAGAGTATGCCTATAACTTCCAATACTGCTTCACCCCCAATTTCCAATATTGTGTACAAGTACTCCTTGACTTACAAACATTCATTTAGTAACCATTCGATGTTACAGCAGCATTGGAAAAAGTGACTTATATGGTCCTTATATCTATGATCATTGCAGTCACGTAATCAGACTTCAGGTACTTGGCAATGAGCATGTATTGAAAAGAATTGCAGTGTCCTAGGAGTCATGTGATCACCATTTGTGACCTTCCCAACTGGCTTCCGACAATTAGTGTCAAGGTGGGGGGAGCTAGATTTACTTAATGACCATGTGATTCAGTCAACAGCTGCAGTGATCTCCTTAACAGTCATGGCAAAAGTCATTTTAAAAAGGCATGATTCACTTAACTGCCTTGCTCAGCAATGGAAATTCTGATCCCAATTGTTGGTGCATAGTACATTTGATATATTAATGTGTATATTTATAACTGCATTCAAGGTTAAGTATCACGCATTGGTAAATGTAAGCTGGTAGACAAACAGGGTTATCTCCCTCTCCAGAGTATCTTCTGTTTAGAAAACTCATATATGATCAGACTTTGTGTGTTATTCTTATTACAGGTGGGGTATGGAGCTGAGATTGGTTTGTATATTCAGTCTCAAATCTTCAATTCCTTTGCAGTTTTGGTAGATATATTTAAATTATATCTTCTGACTATCTCTTAAACTAAATCCAGCATTCTATTGAATGCAGAATTCTGATACTGACTTGATCTGCATACTGATTGATGTGTTTTTAATCTCTCAACACATTTTTTAAAAATTAGCTGTGGAATGGAATCCTAATTATGCAGAGATTCTTTTCTCTTGCTCTCCCCCCAATGCCATGTGCACATGCAAATGTTTTATTGCAAGAATTTACTTGCATTAAAAAAAATAATTCTCTCATCATTGAGATTGTAGCTGTAGGTAGTTAAAACAGCACAACTATAAACAGTAGAGTGGTACCGATAAACCTGAAAGAATGCTTAGGTTGAGAGATTATAGGAGAATATAATTAGTGAGAAAAAGAAAATCGGTGCAATACTTAAAAGAGTCCTGTGGAAAACCAAAATAGTGACACTACAAATAATATTGCTTGAGTGCCACTTCTTTGTAGTTTAATTTTTATGCATAAAGTTCATAAATTTCTTGGCTTTCCAGCCTTCATCTCATGTAGCTACCCTGCAAAGTTTATGCCTCTTCTATTTTCTCTAAATAAATCAAGTTACATAATTTGGGACAATAAGTCAAAGCTCACATGAAGTCTAAAACACCACAGTTTTAATCTGAATATTTCACACAGATATTTCAGTGTGAAAGTCTCTTGTCATTTTTTTTGCCAAATATGCATTATGTTCTGTAACCCATATGTTGCAATATTATGAACCATTTAATAAATGGTGCAACATTTAAAAACAATTTAAATAGACCAATTATTGTTCTCTCCCAGCGGTGTTATTTCAGAAACTGTTCTTAAGGCAAACAGAAATGGCAGGATTTTCATCCAGTTTGATAATAAAATAACTGATATGTGACATTACTTTCAATTGGATAATGCTAGATTAATTGATCAATATTTAATTGTTTCAGCCTTGAGCACTGAGAGGTAAGTTAGGGGTTGGTAGTCATGATCTGTGGCTACCAAAAATGCTGAACTCACAATTTCTAGTTCCTGAATGGAACTATGGCTCTATTCCCTCTCAAATTTCTAATGGAAAAACAAAAAAGCCTTTAGAAAGCCATATCACCAAAACCTGGAAAAAAAGGAAAAAACATCATAAAATAAACTATTTTGCATGCTATTGTGAATCTTTGCTCTGTCTACAGGGGACAACTAAAAGTAATAGCAAAATTTCATCAATGACTGCAAAAAAATTACCAGTAATTGAAATTGCAGTAATTAAAAAAATTGCCTAGGGCTAGAGACACTGTTGAACTTATTGTAGTATGATGCACTCTTTTTAAAAAATAAAAATCTGTTTTATATTTTCCATGTATTATATAGTTTGCAATTCTTCCGTCAACCAAAACTGACTACCTACTGGCTGATTTAATAGTAGCCTGGAATAATTTGCAGGGACTTTAATATTCTGCTTGGATTCCTGAAAGTAATGACCTAATCTTTTCAGTTTTCCTGGAAGAATATATACCTATTTAAAAGGAACCTTTGGAGGCTGAGAAACGCAATACTAAAGAAAAAATGACTGATTAATGCAGTGCTGTTTCATTCAGTGATATATGAGGTTATGAAGAACAGTGAGAATGTGCAGTGTGGCTCTAAAAGTTATTAGATATCCAATCAAATACAATCAATTATTGATCCAATCACAAATCCATTTATTGGGCTCCTCTATGATTTGGCACATTGCTGCTATTACTGAAAAAAAACAATCAGCTTTCATGTGTGAAATACATAGACCAATTGTAATTGCATGCACAGAGAAACTAGCTGTATATAACAATATCAGTGAAAACATAATACTTTGTTTGGAAGTAGTGGAAGTTATTGATTGGGGCTGTAGGTCAAGTTTAGTGTTTTATAGAATTCTTTCTCATAAATAAAAGGGAGTATCCACCATGAAGATTGATATCATACAGCTAAGAGATGGATATCATTCAGTATAACCCAGTATTCTTCAATATCTTTATAAATGACTTAGATGAGGGAATAGAAGGGGAACTTACCAAATTTGTGGATGATACTAAGCTGGCAGGAATAGCCAATACCCTAGAAGATAGGCTCAAGATCCAGATGAATCTTGACAGACTTGAACACTGGGCCTATCTAACAAAATAAAATTCAATGTAGAGAAAAGTAAAGTCCTACACTTAGGTAAGAAAAACCAAAAGTACACATATAAACTGGGTGAAACCAGGCTTAATAGCAGTGACTGTGAGAGGGATCTTGGAGTCTTAGTGGACAACCTGCTAAATATGAGCCAGTAGTGTGCAGCGGCAGCCAAAAAAGCCAATGCAAATCTAAATCGCATTAACAAAAGGATGCAATTAAGATCAAGTGAGGTACTAATACCACTCTATAAAGCACTAGTAAGACCACATCTAGAGTACTGCATCCAGTTTTGGTCACCACAGTATAAAAAAAATGTTGAGAGTCTAGAGTGGAGAGAAGAGCAACCAAGATGATTAGGGGAATGGAGACTAAAACATAGAATGAATGGTTGCAGGAACTGGGCCTGGCTAGTCTAGTGAAGAGAAGGGCCAGTGGATACATGATAGCAATGTTCCAATATTTGAGGGGCTGCCACAGAGAGGAGGGAGTCAACCTATTTCCCAAAGCACCTAAAGGCCAGACAAGAAATAAAGGAAACTGATCAATGAGAGATAGAATCTAGAAATAAGGAGAAATTTTCTGACAGTAAGAACAATCAACCAATGGAACAGCTTGCCTTCAGAAGTTGTGGGAGCTTCATCACTGGAAGCTTTCAAGAAGAGACTGGACTGCCATCTGTCAGAAATGGTATAGGGTCCCCTGGTTGGGTAGGTGGGGAGTTGGACTAAATGACCTACAAAGTGCCTTCCAACTCTGTTAATCTGTTTAAAAAGTATTTCTTCTAAATAGTCAACCTATGTCTTTAATAAGGCTGAAGGATGAATTATAGGTTGCAGACAGATGCAAGTAATGAAGTTAGAAGAACTAGAGACTTGTGCAAAGACAAGTAAAAAAAGGGGATTTTTTTGGTGAAAGAATGTATACTGTTTCCCCCTTCCATAGCACCACCTGCAAACCATTCTTCGGGACTCTAGTTCTTCATTCAACCTGGTCCATTTGGTATGTGATTGAGAAAAAGAGACATTGCAAGAATAACTACTTAGTATAACTTCATCTGTTCATGTTAATAAAAAACTAATGGGCTGAGGAGGGTGGGAAGATAGACATTAAATACAGGATCCATAAAGTGACCTCAAATTGCAGGATTTCCCAACATATTTTGAATATTACTCTAATTCATATTCTTTAGTGCAAATCAAACATTCTCAAATGGGGACATAGAACTTGAAATTGAAAGTGACTTTTCCCCCACTGATTTCACTATTTTCACAAATATAATAGTCATCCTGACTCAAGTTCTAGATAAGCTTTTTCTGAAGATGAAATAAGATAGGAGACAGATTAAGGAATTTAGGGAAACTTTCTCTGAATCTTTCACTATACAGGTAGATCTTGATTTAGGACCACAATTGGGACCTGAATTATGGATGCTAAGTGACACAGTTATTAAGTGAGTCATATGCCTGTACACCACTTTATGACCATTTTTACTATGGTTGTTAGGTGAATCTTGTAGTCATTAAGCAAATCTGGTTACCCTCCTTGACTTCTTTTGTTGGAAGCTGGTTGGGAGGGTCTTAAATCACAATCATGTTTCAACTAGGTAGTTGTAAATATGAGTCAAGCTTCTGAATTGTGACCATGTGACTGTAAGGACAGTACAATGTTTATAACTTGAAGGATGGGTCATAAATCACTTTTTTCAGTGCCATCATAAATATAAACCATTGTTAAATGGCATGATAATAAGTTAATCCATCCTGCTGTCATTCTTCCTCTCCCATTCTGACATATTAGCAAAGTTGCATCTGGCTGTGAGGGTGCAATATTCCCGAGCCTATATTTAAGAGAAAGGATTCCTACTCAGCAAGAAATGAAGACAAGGCTATATATTTTTATCTGCAAACAGTGAGCTATCAAATATCCTGGAGGGAAACGTGTATATACTATACATTCTCTAGCATTTCTGGGCCACCAGTGGCCATGTAGAGATTAAGTTTATGGACAAACAGTACAGTCGTTTTTATTTATCTGTAGTCACATTACACATAACATGGCATACTAGATGGGGCTATCATATGATTTCCACCAGCAATGGCTGTTGTCATCGAAGTTTCTTGCCACTCTTCTTTTGAAATGATAGGGTCACTAAGAGAAACCAAAATTAGGATCTACAATCTCAAAGTACTGTAGGCTTTTTCTACGGGGACAAAACTGAGAATTGACTTCTGTGAAGGAATTTCTATGCCGTCTAAATACAATGGACAGAAATGTATTCTTGTGCATTTTTGGATTCTTCACTTTTGGGTAAGGTTTTGTTGTATTCCTCCTTTTTAAATATATATCCAGTACATTTATATTACCTTCTCCCTCCACTCCTGATAATATTAAAGATACAGGCTTAACCATGGTAACTGGGGTGGAAATGTTCATCCCTAAACAATGTGGTTGTAAAAGACAATGTCATAGGATTGCATTGCTTAGCTGCAGCCATTATTAAGGAGGACCTCATATGACTGCTACATGGGAAGAAGTGGGAATCCAAAAGGTTTTGCTTATGATGCTGAAACCACATCTCGGGCAAGCAAGCTGCTGCTCACTTTAGAGGTATGGGCACATGGGTGGGTTCCATGGATAGGCAGCCTGGAGTGTGAGATCCCCATGTTGCCCCAGGTTTCTCTGGAGAAAAAGGACCAAGAGCAACTTGTGATCTCCTGCTGGTTTCTCCATTGACTTTGCTGGTGGGAAGCTGGCTGGGAAGGTTGCAAATGGGAATCTTGTGAACATGAGACACTGAACCTGCTATAATTTAAACTGGTTGCTAAGCACCCAAATTGCAATCATATGACTGCAGGGATGCTGTGATGGGCATGACTCTGAAGCCTGTTCCTTATTCCCTTTCATTCAATGCCATCATAATTTTGAATGATTTCTGAATAAATGATTGTTCTACAAGGGGTATCTGTATAAATCAGATCCATTTTGGGTCTATAATTTTGTGTTGCTGCTGAGAATCTGCCTAGGAAAGGATGCAACTCTATAGGCAAACCTTGATTAATTTGAATGATTGATAACTATATCTTAATAGAAATGTAGGCTTATTATTGTTTAGTATTGAGGTTCATGATACAATGGAATGATTTCCTTTGATATGAACTGCAAAACTTGAGTTTTGACTCAGTTCAGGCTAAACCGAATAAGAAATCAAGTAAGTTGTATATAATTTGATGTTAAACTGACCATACTAATTAAATAAAAATGACTGTATAAGCTTCTTAAATTGTTAATATTTAACTTTAAAACAAGAAGAGGATTGCTAGAAAGAAAAAGAAGGTTCCATACAGCAGAGTAGCAGAGGTTGAACCAACTTTCTGAGGCTTGGAAGATTCAGCTCATTAATGAGATTGCAGAATAAAAGGGCACATAGCAGTTTACAATAGTCACCATTTTATTTAGATCTGTCATGTTAAAGCATATAAAAGTAACAAGTTGTTTGGATTACATTCTGTAACATATTTTCTACTACATTATTTGATATAACCCCTCTGCAAGGTTGTTGAGCCTTCTGGGCTGGGCTTTCCTTAGTTGATTGACCTTTGGGAATTCTGTGCTATTTCAAAAACCAAGTATTTGATATTTCCTCCCGTCTCTGGCTATCACTTGCAGCTTTATGGGTTTCATTTTGCTTTAGGTCTTAATTCTCTAACATGAAGGATTGGCCCTATTCCCAAGTACCACTATATTTAGAATCCGTGTTGCCCTTCTCCTGGCCAATGTATGAAGAAAGAGCTTGCATTCCATGGAAGAAGACAAGTAGTTTCCTTACCTGTCAGACTCCATGGAGCTCCTTTATGGCTGCAACTCATTACCTTCCCTTTCTCACATCGTGAATGTAGATCAAGGGGACTTTGCCCACATTAGTCAATCCTGCATGTTCTGCCTAGGGCTAGAACAATTTCTGGCTTGTAAGAATTTCATACAAATCAACATACTATGTTAAATATATTATTCTTTGGCTCTTAAAAAATATTCAGAACACCCCTGCATAATTTGAAATCTTGTACATATTATTTCCATGAATGCTTCTTATCATTGTGGAAAAACAAGATAGCCAGAAGAGGTCTAGAAAGGAAGGAAGGAAGGAAGGAAGGAAAGAAGGAAGGAAGGAAGGAAGGAAGGAAGGAAGGAAGGAAGGAAGGAAGGAAGGAAGGAGTTGCATGATTTTATGAACAATCCAATCAGGCCAATTCAAATCTTGTATGTCAATGATAGCAGACTTATATCTTTTCTTACTGCTGAAGAGTCCTCAGGTAAACAAACAAATAAGGAAACCAACCAACCAAAGAAAAAAAATTAAAAAAAACAGTACCAAAAAGAGAGGACCTAAGTTGTTAAGAAGATGAAATATGTTGGCCATAAAACAGTCTCAGGGGTTCAAGTCCAGGATCAGATTACTTTGAAAAATTTGAATGACATTTGTCCATACTGAGATGAGCAAAAATGATATTGGAAGATAAAAACAAAAGAATGAGAATGCCTACAGAGATTCTCAGCCATCCAGGTCATGGTTGTCCCAAAGGTGCTTTTTGAAGAAGCAACTGGACTTTCTTTGTTTTTCTTTTAAGACATTTCACTTCTTACTTCAGAATTAAAGAAGCATCTTGTATAAGAAGCAAAACATCTTCAAGGAAAAACAAAGGAAGTCCAGTTGCTTCTTTAAAAAACACCTTTGGGACAAAAAAAGAAAAGAAAAGCAGAACTTCATCCACTGATTTTTCAGTCTTTCAGAGACTGAAATAGTTTCTTACAAACCTATGCTATTACTCTTTCTTTATCCCATAGGAACCATAGAGATGGTTAAAAGTGAGAGTTTCTGTAATATGTGGTCCTCATTTAACCACCACTTGTTCAACTAATAGCCAAGTGGTAATTACATTCAGTCTTTGAAGTTCTGACTGAGACAGCATACTGCAGTCATGTGGTACACAAGCAAGTCAATGAGAAAGTTGATAGGAAGTCAGAAATTGCAATCATGTGACATCCTGCTTAACAGTGTGGCCTTTCTTAACGATAGTAACTGGGTAGTGCTGGGACATACAATTGTTAAGCAGTATGGTCACATGACATTGTGCTTTATGACTACATCACCTAATGGAGGAAATTTTCATCCCAATTACCATTGTTAAGTGAGGACTACCTGCATAATCTCTTTCATAGCATAAATACTTCAGTTTTTTTCCTCTCACTAATACATTTAATGCTATTTATCCCCATGGAATCTAATTCTGATTTTATGGATTTTAATGAGAAGAAACAGGCCTGGAAAAGTGGTAAATTCAATGCATAATTATGGATTGAACTGTGGCTCTATAGGGAGAAGATGTCAAAACATATTCAGTTTTTTGCTGTAAAAAATGGAACTTATCCAGCCATTTTGGCCATTGTGGGTGTTGGTGGTAGATTTTATTTGACTTGGATAATGAATTAAAAAACATAAAACAAGCTTTTGTTACTTGGTTGGCTATGAAATATTCCTTTCTAATGAAGATAGCTCTCTCAATCATACGATTTTTGCCTTCTTTTCAAAATTAAATGGAATTGGGCTTTTAGTATTTTCTAATAGTTATCCTGCAGGCTCTTAAATTGTGTATGCATTTTTTCTTTTTTTTTCTCGCCCATATATGAATGGTGTGTGTGCATACATGTGCATGTACATGTCTGCCTCTCTGCTCATCTATTATGCCTGCATTTGTGGGAAGCAATTATAACTTTATGACCAAGGGTCAGATCATACACATGCATACTGTGGGAGACAAATGTTCTACCCATGCTTTATGTTCTGAAAGGTTTATTGGGCAGAGCAGATGAATGAGAACAGCCTGATGATCTTGAAGCATAATGAGATAGAAAATAGAAACCACACCGTTATATTTTCCATGGTGTGAAAAACCCATGGGCACAATAAAGGACATTATTTATATCAGAGGTGTTGGTATCGCTAGAATAAGATGAGCTTGGAGCTTTTGTAGAAATGAAGAGTTTATAGAGTCAGATGACAGTAAGATCATACCATTGTATTATCCGATGTTACATTCTGACTGTAATAATAACAGCACGATTTACAATATTTTCTTTATCCTTCCTATGCTACAGCTTTGGTAACTTTGATGATTTTGGTGGGGCTCTTCTGCATTCTTGTGCCCGAAAACCCAGAGATCATTCTAGCTGTGCATGTCGAAGAAAAGACACTTGGTTGCCTCTAGCTCCAAATGTTTTAGTTTCTCATTAAAAGGAATATTGTCATCAGCTGAGCAATACATAACCTTGTTTCATGCATGTTTCTGTTTAAAGGTATCTTATTTAATGCATCCATTTATTAGAAATAATTTAAAAAGTCATGGAAAAAATTAAACAAAGATCAAGCATTTAAAGTTTTATAAAAACATTCATAAAAATCTTCCTTCAGATGGAGCTGTAGGATGTGTGATGGGGCAATTGGGTACTGTAGGGTTAAACCTCTTGACCTTGGCCTGTCCCAACAAAACCAATAGAGAATTTGGTGGAAGAGGAAGACATTGATGAGGGTAGCATGTTGACATCTGGCAGTTCTGCCTGAGGACTCTGGCTGTTGTGATTTGTTGATGGTGTCTCCCAACCTCGCTTGAAAAAATGCATCAGCTTTGTCTGCTTGGTTATTTGCCTCAAGTCTTTGGGTAAGAGATGAACACAGTGGAAATTAGGAACTTAAGTTTGAGGCTGCATTCAAACATAGGGTCACATTTTTCCATGTCATTGATTCCCCCCCCCCCCAGGCCAAATTCCATTCTAATATTTTGGTCGATGTAAGAGGGACAATTCTTGGATTGTGATTCAGTGATTCAGTGATTCAGTAATCACTGTCCTCATCATCAATGACTCTAATGCTGTCAGCCCTTCCAGGTAAACCAGACAAGAAAAGGGATTAGATGAACTAATTCTACTGTATTGTAAGGCTGTATTAACAGAATCTTGCAAGTCTGATGGTAGAAACCACTTCCTTTTTCCACCTTTAGCTGCTTGATCCACTAGGGCAAGTCCTTCCTAAGTTTCTTCCTCTGACCATTATGCCATGGGGTGGGGGGACTTCTGCTGATTGTTTCTTAAGCAGCATCTCCTCCCCTTTTCCCCCAAGGTCATTTCCACATTCTATGACATGCCTTATTTTGATATCTCATTCAGATCTTTCTTGTGAGTTCCAGGCTGTCCCAGGCTGTGCCAACATAACCAATAAGGTTGTGTATGGTGGCTGACTTCCAATAGTCCATCATGGTGGTTTCCTGGTAAGGGCCAAGAGCATTGCAAACTTTCCAGTAAAGCTCCCTTGTGTAGTGCACCTCAAAAGCTTTCATTATGCCCTGATTGAGGGGTTGAATGAGTAGCATAATGTTTGGGGGTATAAAAAGAACTTCCATATTAGGGTGGGCATTTTTGAATTTGAACAATGGGCTGGGACTTCATCCAACATTTATCCAAAACAAGAGGTTTTGCCCTGCAGAATAGCATATTCAACTTCTGCATGAGAAGCTAGTAGAATGAGTCGCAGAATATTTCTGATGTCAGCCACATTTTTTCGTTCAATCTCCAATGGCATATTGTTCAAGTTTTTCCATTTAAGTGTTTGTGGATTTGGGGCTCTGTATGCCATTAAGAGTTTGACTTAAAGTTGAACTTGGCATTGGCACCCAGTAACAAGGTTGCCCGGTCTTTGAATGATTTAAAGCCAGGGGCTTTGGAGGCCATTTCTGTTGTGTAGGTTCATTTGCCAACGTGCTTGTAAAACAAATCAGTTTCATCAGCATTGAAAACTTGCTTTTCCACATAATGCTTTCCCTGCATAACACTTACAGGATATTTTTAAAATTCTTGCACATCCTCCTGATCTGCGGAATCTGCCTCATCTGCAAGTTTAACATTTTTCATGCTGTATCACCTTTTGAAATGCGTGAGCCAGCCAGCAATAGCCTGTCCCTGGATAACATGACCATAAACTACTTTGACTTTCAGACTCAGAATAATGTTGTCTGCCACACTTTTTAAAAAATTCACCATCATTTCAGGAATCTGCTAATGTAGCCACTTTTCTATCTTTTTCCATAGTTTCATCATGCACTATAGATGTTACTTTAGCAAATTGTTACTTTAGCGATATAGTTTACTTGAACTTCAGTAAGGCTTTTGATAAGGTAGACCATAACCTACTACTAGATACAGTAGAAGAATGTGGGTTAGACAGCATCACCACCAGATGGATTCGTAACTGGCTGACCAACCGCACTCAACGTGTAGTTCTCAATGGAACTGCATCTTCATGGAGGGAAGTATGCAGTGGAGTACTTCAAGGCTCTGTTTTAGGCCCAGTACTCTTCAACATCTTCATCAATGATTTGGATGAGGGAATAAATGGGGAACTCATCAAATTTGCAGATGACACCAAGCTGGCAGGAATAGCCAACACTCCAGAAGATAGGCTTAAGATACAGAAGGATCTTGACAAACTTGAACATTGGGCACTATCTAATAAAATGAAATTCAATGGTGAAAAGAGTAAGGTTCTACATTTAGGCAACAAAAATGGAATGCACAGGTACAATATAGGTAATACCTTGCTCAGTAGTAGTACCTGTGAAAGGGATCTTGGAGTCCTAGTGGACAACCATCTAAATATGAGCCAGCAGTGTGCAGCAGCTGCCAAAAAAGCCAACACAGTCCTAGGCTGCATCAACAGAGGGATAGAATCAAGATCACGTGAAGTGTTAATACCACTTTATAATGCCTTGGTAAGGCCACACTTGGAATACTGCATTCAGTTCTGGTCGCCATGATGTAAAAAAGATGTGGAGACTCTAGAAAGAGTGCAGAGAAGAGCAACAAAGATGATTAGGGGACTGGAGACTAAAACATATGAAGAACGGTTGCAGGAACTGTGTATGCTCAGCTTAAGAGAAAGAAGGACTAGGGGAGACATGATAGCAATGTTCCAATATCTCAGGGGTTGCCACAAAGAAGAGGGAGTCAAACTATTCTCCAAGGCACCTGAGGGAGAACAAGAAGCAATGGGTGGAAACTAATCAAGGAGAGGAGCAACTTAGAACTGAGGAGAAATTTCCTGACAGTTAGAACAATTAATCAGTGGAACAGCTTGCCTCCAGGAGTTGTGAATGCCCCAACACTGGAAGTCTTTAAGAAGATGTTGGATAGCTATTTGTCTGAAACGGTATAGGGTTTCCTGCCTAGGCAGGGGGTTGGACTAGAAGACCTCCAAGGTCCCTTCCAACTCTACTATTGTATTATTGTAAATTCCAGAGCAGCCTTACATGCTGTTCAGCAAATTGCCTCTTTCTTTTTCTGGATGTACCATATTGTTGATTCATTAACATAGAACTCACGGTCAACAGCATTATAATTCATGCTTATCTACCTCACATATTTTTTTCTGTAAGGCATATCACAGTCTTGTGCTTAGGAACACTAGGCCGGGGCACATTTTTAACAAGTAAGATCATCAATATGAGCGAAGGCCTTGCTTGAACTCAGTTAGGAACATTGGTTGCATTGGGTGACTCCAAGAGTATTGATTTGTGTGTTATAAATAAATGTTAACAAATAGATAAAATTCACAAGTCAAGAATATGCAAATAATGAAGATTGACTGTAATGGACTGTGGGAATGACCTTGGGGAAAGAGGGAAAGAGATACTGTCTAGGAAATTGACAAGACAGGGAGTAACCCGCAATGGCTTAAAAGTCAGAGGAAGAAATTTAGGAAGTAACTTTACGATAAAGTAGATTTAGCTCATCTAGTCATGTTTCTCATCTGGTTTAACCAGGAAGACTAATATTGACTGTAGCTGATCTCAAGAGACCACCTCGCCTAGTAGTCTTATTTCTGACAATGCCATGGCTACAAATATGTTATTATCTGTCACCTTTTTTTAGCATACGTAGACTTGATTGTTTTAAAAACAAGTTCTCCTAAAATGTTTAATTGAAATATGTTGTTGAAATTTAATTGCTATATGTTGTAGTAATGTTAATCCATTAGCTTTAATTTTACTTTAGATTCAGACATGATTGATTTTATTAGCATGTGAAATCTTTTGAGTACCTGTTGGTGGAAAAGAAGCCTACTTGTATAAATACATGCATAATTGATTACTGTTCTCATTTTTATACTAAATAATAACAGTAATCATCAATCTCTCCATATTTATATAGCTTCCATTCCAAGGTGTACAATCAGGTAAACCATAAAAATAATATTTCTTTATCTGAGTGTTATATATTACTAATTAAATCATTAGAAATAATATATTTTTAGAAACTGATTTAAATAATTTCAGCGATTGTAGGCACTTTTTTTTTGAATGTCTATGTCCTAGAAATTTTACTTAAAGTCAGATTCTGATGCTAAAAAAGAAAAAGCACATTCCTTTTAAATCAAAACATTTTTAATGCTCAGAACCGAGCAATTACAATTACATATAGTGATTGTTGAGCAGCATGGCCTTGGAAATCTAAATTAGAAATAAACAAATCGAGAACAAAGTGTTCAACATTTAGCTGATTTCTTGTAACATAAGTAATTTGATAATTTACTTCCAATATTGTAATTATTATTTTTTGAGATTTAGATTTGATTTAGTATTCCTAATAACCCATAATCATTATCGTTAGGGATGTAACCCTAGGCTTGGCTTGGCAATGTATATTAAGCTATGATTGTGTTACTGTTACTTTAAATGTTAGAGAAATGTAATTGGCTTGTTACCTCAAGCAGCTATAAGAGGGAGCTAGAATGGCTGTTAGCTCTCTCTGTTTGTTTAGCTTAATTACTTAACAATTATTGTTCCAATCTAATAATATTTTAAAGATAGGAAGTGTACGAGCTACCCTATGGCAAGTTGGGCAGCCAATAAATAAATGTAATAAATAATAAATAGGTAAAGAAAATTATTGATAAACTGGAAATGTATCCTTGT
Organism: Natrix helvetica; assembly: GCF_964273705.1. Lineage (NCBI taxonomy): Eukaryota > Metazoa > Chordata > Lepidosauria > Squamata > Natricidae > Natrix > Natrix helvetica. The sequence continues at coordinate 185,401,418 of NC_138548.1, forward strand.
TTTCAGATACAAAAGCTAGGCTTTTAGGGAATTGTGATTGATTGTTCAAGCTTCCCAGGCAACACCATGGACTGTTCAGTCTTATTTCAACATTACATGACAAATCCAGCAGCAATGTGCACCTGTTTTATCTTGATCTTCTTCTTAGTGGGATTCAGAATATATAATTCAAAATGGGCAGGGGACAGAATCTGATAATCGACAGAAGAGAAACTGTTAAATATCAAAGAAAACTGATCAAGGAAACGTATGGATCCTGAAGTACAGTCATTTCAATCTCTGCTTTCCAACATGACAATCAGAGTCTTTTCATAAACAGTTTTCCTACATACTATAATTTTACAATATTAAATATTAAAATATCAGCAGTAATATTGCTGTTACTTAAAGCATTATTATCATCATCATCATCCCCATCATCATTTTAGCCATTATCTTCCCACTGCAGGATGAAGGCCTCTTCCACATGTTTCCAACCAAAACAATCCTGAGCCTTCTTTTACCAATTGGGCAGGTAATACTTGCTGATGTCATCAATCCATCTTGTTTTAGGTCTATTTTGTGGATGCTTTTAATCAAGTGGGATCCATTCTATGACTGCCTTGGTCAACCTGCCTTCAGTTCTTCTTGCTATTTCCATTTCAATTCTTTTATCGAAATGATATCGTATTTTCTCCTCATCCCAGCAATCCCCCACTTGACCAGTTTGTCTTCAGCCAATGGAGAGCTGCATAGGTGTTTTGAGATAAGTTTCAATTTTTAAAAAAGAAGATAAACTAAAATTACAGTAGCAAAAATGTACAACAATACAACAATAAATGTATTGTTGTTGGACAATACAGGATAAATGTTGTCTCTATAGTTATAACAGCAAATGAGGAACCAGGAATTTATAGAACTATCAATCAGATATCAATACCAGGTAATATTCATGTATTATTCAGCAATCTTATTAATAATTGGGGTAGAAATTAAATGCATAGTATAGAATGGAAGAATACACAGCTTAGTAAAAATAATTGGGGAAAAGATTATTGAATAATAGTCGATTAGAAATTGAATGGCTGTCAACAATGTAATGTGGCTCCTAATTGCAAATACAGATTAGTCTGAAAAATTTCTGAATCACAGGAAATAATGTTTCGATTTTATTGGTAATGGTCAAGATAAGAACAATTAGAACAGGTTCAGAGAAGACAGGTGAAAGGGAGCAGGGGATTAGAAAAATAAATCCTGTAAAAGTGATGAGGAAATGAGGAGAGAACTCTTCCAGTTTCTGAAAGGATGCGTCACGGGTGGGGGTGGGGTGGGGGAAAGAAGGCCTGGTCTGTGTTCTCCTAGAGACGAAGACATGGAATAATAAATGTAACTTGCAGAAGGGCAGATGTTGGTTGAATGGTTAAAAAAAACATTTGCAATAGTAAGAGCAGGACAGCAATGGAGACAAGCACCTTGAGAGATTTAAGAATTCCCCTTTCCTGGGTGTGTCAAAGAAAGGTTGGGCTGCCATTTGTTGGAGATGCTTTAGTTTGGATTCCTGCATAGACCAAGATGTTCCACCAATTACCCAAATCACCCTTCTCTGACTCATAGGGAAAGAATTCCATAAAGACTGCAATACTAGGGATTTCATTTAACCCTCTCTACTTCAGCATCAGCTCCAATCCCCCCCTCCTTTTTTGCCCTTTTATCTTTCTAAACTCTAAGCCTTTTCCCTCAGGTAAGTGAGCTATGAGACAAGGAGGAGTGGGATGAATTGAAATCTGTACATTGTACCAGAAATGATTGGGATCAGGAACCTCTTAGCTGTACAAATGCTGTTTTGGAAAAATAGACAATATTTATTTCAACCCCCTGATTCTTATGTTAGTCACTAAAACATACATGTAGTTCATTTGCACACATTTATTCTCAGAAGATGCTTTAAATAAATTGGAACTGACATTCAGAAAGATTTTGTTGTCCCCATTACATTTTCTGAACTTTCTGAAATGTGATAAGCCCAGACACTGTATGCCTAAAAGAAACTTATGAGAAAATATTTTTCAAAACATTTTCCAATAATTTGACAGATTATATTCTACGTTTTGGAGGTTAATTGCAATTGTAGATTGCTAGCCTCACAGATGCATACTTACCTGGGAATTAATCCTATTAATTTCAGTGAGATCTATTTGTAAGTAAACATTCAAAATAGATGGTTGTGATTTTGGGGGAAAAAAGAATATCTAGTCTGTTGAGAAGTATCTGTTGCTGCCCAAATTTGTCTTAACTAAGGAAAATATATGATCATTCTTAATATTTATATGTACATAATCTGCAGTGATTTGGTAGGATGGCTCATATATGTTAACTCTGAATTGTCATACAAGAATATGATTTTTTAAATGTGTTTGCGTAGGATATTTCAGCTAGTGTTTACAATCCCCGGCAGAGCTCTTTTAACTAATTTAGAGTATTTGTATCTATAGCAGTGAGCCCCTCTTTATTATAGTAAACTAGTGCACCTTTTACTAGATGTGTATCCAGTATGTGATTTTTTTTTCAGATCAGAGCATTGGTGATACATGATCTTATACAATATATTTTTGGTTACAATTAGTGTTGTTTCTTTATGAATCAAAGAGGGAAAATAATGGGAAGGTGCAAAAGGGAAAGAAACCTTTTCACAGAGGAAAAGATGAGAGTAGCAGTGCACTCCGTAAAATTAAAATGTAATTAAAACTTGTACATCTAAAATTACATTTCATACGACATGTTGCCTGTGTATGCAGTTTTTATTTGATGTGCAAAAGAAATCCAATTGCTGGCTTTTCTGAGATTTAGGGCCTGATCACTCAGTTCATGTTTCGGTTTGATGTAATTAAAATGCCTATCAGGCACTCAGGACCCTTTCAAGAACCTGCTTTCACTGAGGCAAGTGCAGTCTCCGTCTGTAAATGAATGAGGGCTGAACTGGCAGCCTCGCCTTCATTTTGGAAATTCCTGCAGCCAGCAAGTTCCGTCTGTGTCTTCCATGCGGCCTCTTCTCCATTTCATCCCTGTGGGGACTTCATCTGATGCGCGGTTTTCTTTTCCTCCGACATATATACGGAAGCTACAAGCTGGTGGCTAGCAGACTGTGTCTGTCTGGAAATAGACTGTGAGTTCACGGATGTTAATGCATGCTTTGGGAGAATAATGAAGCTGCAGTTATTTAAGGATATGCCTTTGTGGCATTTCAACACAGAAGCTGGTAATGTTTTTACTCCCTTTATTTCACCATGAGCTTTGAGTGCATCCCTTTGGAAACACCTGCAATATGCTGCTTTACTGGAGTCCTTCCTGTTGTAAGACTCTGCAAATAGCATCCATTGGTTCAGACTCTTTTTGTAAAGCAAGGAGTGGATGCATATTTTTATTACATGGAGTCTTTTTTATTATTCGAAGGGCTTGGTAGATTTTTGCAGGCATTGTGGATCATTGTTGTTTTGTTGTGGGGTTATTTTTGGTTTGGTTTAAATGGGATGCATGTTCAGATGTGGAACAAAAGGAAAGACCTTTTTAAGGTAACAATTTTAATTAGGGTGTGTGTTCTTTTGCAGGCTCTCCAGCTTTTTCTTTCTAACGTGACATCATCCTTGGGGTTGATTTGGTCACAAACAAACGGTAAGGTATGTCATACTTTTCACCAGTTCACATTCATGCTGGGATATGGGTTCTTGATTTGCAGGTGACCTTTTGCACCTGATTTTTCATTCTTTCTGTGGGGCAGTTCTATGCTTTTTTTGGATGTTCTGGTATAGTCCTGGAGTGCCTTTAAGAGTCATTAGTGATAGCTGCATTCTGAAAAGCCATTCTAGGTATAATAACAAATGTAATTATTTCAGTTCTTGGAACTGTGATGAAATGAAAACCATGCTTTACTGAATCACTAATCAAAACCACCAGATAGAATAGAATGAAACTCCTCTTTTTGTTTTTTGCTTATGTTCTGAGTCACCAAAAAGAAATTAAGGGGTACAATATTTTTTTTATAAATATTAAGGTGATTCGTATCAATGAATACATAAGATATTACATATCATATGTATTCATATGTATGATTCTGTTCAGCAAAATTTCCAGAAAAAACATTTTTTTATTTGCTTTGACAGAAAGATCTCTATATCCATGTCATTGAATGCTATATATTGGTTTTATAAATATACAGTTACATGAGAAACAACACATAACTACTTTTTGTTAATTTTCATTCTTGAAGTCATTCCATAAAGGTTTGTATTTAAATGTTTGTATTAAAGCTGCAGAACTTTTTTTCCTGGGCATCCACAGGGGACACACGTTCATCAAGATTTCATTCATTTTGCAACCATTTGAATGATAGATTTTAAAAAGGATAGATTGCAAATGTTTTTGGGTGGGTTTCATTAGGCTGGACTATTGTTGTTTATTAAAGCCATGTCACCTGGATACAATTGCTGGAGTATCAAAGTTAGCTATAGCTTTCTGTTACAAGGCAAACTAACATTTACAGTAGACCATGCCTGTTATGGCATTCAAACTGCATGCATGCTTTCAGTTTGTGTATATTGTGTATTCTTTAACTCCATCCTGAATTCTGGGCACCATGCTATATCTTCCAGAAAACAAACAAACAAACAAATAAAAAGCAAATAGATTTCAATATTAAGTTCTACTTCTTGTATTGCCTTTCAGTGTTTTTTCTACTTAGCCCCATCACCCATTGCTTTCAAAGTATGTAGACTTATTAAGCTGCCTTCTATTGTATCACAGACTACTGGTCCCTGTTCTTAGTCATAATGTAGGATCTCTGCCAGAGTCCTTTCAAGGCTGCTGGTCAAAAGGGCCCATTTGACATATGTTCACCCACTTTGTTGCTCTCAAACCTGGTGTGGGATCAGATGAATATTATAAGGGCCAGTCTGAGTGAAGCTGTATTGAGCAGAGAGTCAATTTTCTCAAGCTTCCAATTACCAATATAAGCAACAATGTCTTGCACTGAGACACTTGGCAAAGGAAGTGCAAAAAGGATATAGTCTTTTTCCCCAGCATCTGTGCGAGTAGTTAAACAGATATAAAAACAAATGCTGGAAGCAAGGGGAAACAAACTTTTAATGCAATAATAAGGCAAGATGAGCTACCTTTTGGAAGCTTAGAAAATAACCCATTGTAATTTTGCTTATATAGCCCATTCTCTTTAATGGAATTTCTCCTTGGGTAATGATGGTCAAGATTGAAAAATGTCTGCCCAGTTAGAATATATTCAAACTGGGTATGGGGTGGGGGTGGGGTTGAGAGGAGATGCAAACCATTACATTATATTCTACTGCAGTCACAAAAGTAGGATAAAATGAAAAGAAAAATGAAAAAAATAACTGAATCAATTGCATATTCAGAGCCAGTCTCATATGCTCATTGTGGACTGGCTGGATATTTGAATACCAATTCTAAGTAGGTATAACTGGAAAGAAACATAAAACTATATTCTACAGTTATTGTTACTGTTCTAATATTTAAATTGTTTGAATATCAATTATTATATTGCAGAGGAGAAATGTTCCAAATGAGATTTTTCAGTGTTGTCTAATTTCTATTCCTGGATCAATTTGCTGTTTTTTAAACAATAAAAGGAGTCATATAATTTAAGAAAGGAAATATAGCACAAATATATTTGCTGGCCAGAATTAGGAGAATTGTTTGATAGGTGATATATCGATATTAGTATTCATAATTAGTATATAAAATACTCAGTAGAATCCATTAGTTCATCACTGTTCAAAGACCCATACATACTATAAAGGATAGAGAAAAGGAAGGCAAAAGCAGAAGACAAAACTATTCATCTTACATGACGTAACTGTAGAGAATGCCTTAACAAGAGAGATGTTCAACAGAAGTCTAAAACAGCAGGAGCACCACATATGTCCATGGAAAGACTGTTCTAGATTGAAAATGACACAGTAGAGAAAAGCTGCCATAAGTCTTTGTGAAGTGGCCTCCTGTGGTTCTTCACACATGCAGAAGGTCCCTGACTGACTGTCACTGATGAAATATAATGGGGAAGGAGGCCCCTTGGGTATCTAAAGTCCAGGGACGTGCTGTCATTGGAGGCAGGGGAGGCAGAGCCTCCCCTCTCATCATGAAATAATAATATATAAAATAATAATATCCACGAGGGAGTTTCATATATATAAAAGGAAGAGGAGCTCAGGCGGGCGAAAGGAAGCGCTTTAGTCAGTGAGGTGTTGATAGAGAGGAGGAGAGATTCTATCCTCTCCCCTGACACCTCACTGACTAAAGCACTTTCTTTCGCCCGCGGAAGAGCTCAGGCGGGCGAAAGAAAGCGCTTTAGTCAGTGGGGTGTCGGGGGAGAGGAGGAGAGATTCTATCCTCTCCCCTGACACCCCACTGACTAAAGCGCTTTCTTTTGCCTGCCTGAGCTCTTCCGTGGGCGAAAGAAAGCGCTTTAGTCAGTGGGGTGTCGGGGGAGAGGAGGAGAGATTCTATCCTCTCCCCTGACACCCCACTGACTAAAGCGCTTTCTTTCGCCCGCAGCACAGCTCAGGCTGGTGGACGCTCAGAGCCCCTGGATCCCATGCTCTCTCACAGCTCCTGTCGTCCCATCTGGCAGGCGCCACCCGCCCGGGAAGCAGAAAGAAGAAAATGCCATTGGACAGGGCAAAAATAACTCCTCCTTTGCCCTGGAAATCAGCTACATGGAATTAAACACTATAATCCAACTTATCTCTCTCTGTGTGTGTGTGTGTGTGTGTGTGTGTGTGTGTGTGTGTTTGAGAGGGGGGAGGGGGGAGAGAGGGAGGAAGGAGGGGAAGGTAAAAGAAAAAGAAAAAGAAGAAAGAAAACTTATTTAAATAAGTTTAAAGCTGTTGCTTTAAATCGGAACTGAGCATGCCTGGCTATGGAATTCTGGGAGTTGAAGTCCACAAGTCTAAAAAAATTGCTGCCTCACTAGCCATAAGCTTCACCGCACATCACTGCTAAAGTCCCCAATTGCTTATGATTTTACAGGTCAAAACAAAATCTTGAATGTAGTTCAATAGCGAAAGGTTGATGTCTTATACTAATTAACCAACAACATAGGAGATGATCTAATCATGCAAATGCTGCAATTAAGAACTTATACAGTATATTTAAGTTGTGGCATTTTCATGACTGGGTCATCCCTTCCATATTGTCATCCCCCCCCCCCCACTTCTCCATCCTGCAGATGCCCATGCTGCTAACAATGCTGTCCAGGCTACAAAGCACAAATGTGGGATTATTTTATTATCTGAGGAATTCAAAGTGCCTTTTTCTTCATGTTAGAACATTTTCTGGAATCAAACTTAAAAACTCTTGATCCAGGAAAGTTCTGGCCAGTTTGGGACCTGCTGTAGATATTGTTCTCCTTCCCTTTGAGCTTCCAGCTGACACAAGGAGTGTCTGTGGGAAACCTAAAGCAGGATTTATTGATAACTTTTTCCTTTGTCCCAGGAATTTTGAATATCACCTAACCCAGTGAAGAGAGCTAAAAAAGTACTATTTCAAAAATCAAAATACAAGAACATAGGGTTCAATCTATTGACGTTTATTTAACTATATTAATTAATTTCCCTAACCAGTATAAATTCTAACTGATTTGTTCTTTACCCACTATTTGGTGCCAAAACTGTCCAACCAATTATATTTTTCCTTATATGAATTAATTCAACTTTTAAATTTAATATGACAAACTTTAATGGAGAAACCAAGTTACTGTATGTATAATACATTTAATATGTTCCTATAGAAATGGTTTGGGTTTTTTCCTCCTAACATGTCATCAGGATTTTTGGAAATATTACATCAATGAATCCTTTGGTTGCAGTCTAAAGGGAAGTTTACTTCCCTTTAGACTGCAACCAAAGGATTCATTGATGTAATATTTCCAAAAAGGGAAAACTGTTGCTCTGTAATCCCTGATCAATAGCCAGAGTTTGTCAACAATCTCTGGGAGTGGCTTGCAGAGAGAAGCACTTCTTCAGCAGCAGGATGTATTGCTCTTAAATCCAAGCATGGTTTCTTTACAATAGCTAGCAGTTCTCCAACCTGAAATATTTTTCTTCAAGAAATATTAGGAGAGCAACTATCAGAATTTCCGGACATCTGATTGAATGGCAATGGAGATGGCTGATCTGAGTGACTTTAGTTTGTCGCTCATGTACAAGATAACAGGAATAAGAATAAACATGAATAAGAACACAGGAAATGGGGACAAATAAATGGGAACAGTAGGACAGGGACATTAGGCATGCTGGTACATTTATACAAGACCCTACTTTCAAGAGTAACATATATTATTGTTTAATTAATAAAGTTAAGAGTTCGCCTAAATGTTCTATTTGTTCTAGGATTTTTCCCATAAAAAGTACTGCAATATTTCTTTTGTGATGTGTTGATAGGTTAGGGAGCATTAACGCTGCAGACCATGAATGGGGAATGTTCATAGATTTCTCATCAGTTTGTCTAGCTCTGGCAGCAGTTATTTATCTTGATTTTTTCAAAAGTTTAATCTGATTTATCTGCAAGGAACAAGCTCAATGGCAGTTCCTAAAGAAATTCATTAAAACAGATCCAACCTGGTGTGTTAAGGACCATTGTTTTCTATCGATCTTGATGATATCAGCCAGGCTTTTTCAGTAATGCTGGCAAAGAGAGCAAAAAAATCCCTGTTCTTGAAAAACAAGAACAAATACAAATGATGATGTCATGCCATTCACTGCAGATCGCACAGAGCTCACTATTTTTAAATGTAAACACTGCTTTATTTTAAATAGTGAAGTGTTTGGAGCATTACAAAGTATGCGATTCTATTGGGGGGGGGAGATTATAAGTATGGAAGATTTCAGAAGAACCTGCTGATGTTGCAGGGAAAAAAAAGATAAATCTATTTGTCCTCTTCCATACTGGTAACCTAGGCAAAAATAAAGTTTGGCATTTAGAATGTAACAGTGGTTATTGCATAAAAAATGAAACAGCTTGTTATTGCAGCATTAAATTCTGCCTTCTAGTTGCTAAGACAGAGATGAGCTGTGAATTATAATGAGTCTGTACATATTTGAAGTCATTTTATTGTTACTGTCCAATATACATTTGAGCTTTATTAAATATTCAAGGTAGATAAGCTCATTTAGCTGGATCATGCAAATTTGACAAGTAATGCACTATTCCTATTATTAGTCAGGAAACTGGGATAGAGAAGTAGTCCCTGGCCACGCCTTTATACTAAGATATTTGTAGAAGATCATTTATCTCTACCCACATCTTTTTAATTTTCTTAGTGTAGCATTGAATTATGCTACTTTACAACATCCCATAGGAGCTTTTAGATAATCTTGGCTTTTCAGAAAGAAGCTTTAGGCTGTAAATGACAGTAAGAACAGAAAGCTTCTACTAAGTTCATCTTCTGTTTGAAATGCAAGAATTAATGGCAAGTTTTGTTTTGCCAGAGAAAGGTTTGAAATGCTTGCTGAACATATAAAGAAATTGACAAATGTTTTGTAATTGTTTTCATTAAAAATATTCTTTCTTGACTAGTAAATCGTGCAAAAATCTCATCTCATTAAAAATGCCAGTAATAGAACTGTGTTGTCCATTTCCTCTTGATTGTCATTACCCAAATTTATCTATTCCAATTCTGCACATGCAGAGTTTGGAAGAGAGACAATGTGACTATGTATGCATACTATGTAAAACTGCATTCCTATACCTACGTTCTCAGTGAACTCAGCAGGAGTTATTTTTTGAGCATCGATAATACTGTACTAGGTAATACAGCCTTTTAAACTCAGGCTGCTCATATTATTATTAATTTACATGGTGTTTCATGCCCCAGAGCATTTGAGATGTACATTTGATTTTTCAGATGCAGGTGGTGCAGAGATAGTAACAGGTTTCAAAACGAGGTTACTAAAGAAGCGGCAAGTGTTCACCCAATCACCTACAGGACTGAGGGAAAAGATGACCGCAAGTCATACTGCACTGGCATAATATTCAGCCAGTCACCATAGGCTGCACCTTTTGCTCTGCACAGCTGCCTCTTCTGATGAATCTGATGAAGGATGGATTTTGATGAATTTAGCAGGGAATTTGGGGCATGCCTTTCAATAATTTAACCCTCTCACACAGTTTGCATGTACTTTGTCTTGTACTGGTCCTACTTAGCAACTGAAGTAGTTGGTGTTGAAGAAATGGCTCAGTTCTTTTCTTTCTGGTCTCCTCATCAAGTCTGGCTTTGATAGGAAATGACAGAAGGCAGGACAAATATTTTGTAATACACTGTGGTCCTTTGTGTACATAGCAATGCTCTCCTCCAAATTATGGTCTGATTAGAAATTAATCACAACTATTCACTTTTATGAGAGAAAGCAATTAAATGCAGGTGCCAAATTCATTTGGGTTGTTGCTGAAACTATTCTGTCCCTTTATTAAGTCTAGTTTCTAAGATGCAAGTATCTGGCCTTGAGACTTTATCCCATTTAATTTGTCTTGGAGACATCAAGCAGAGAAATGAAAAACGAATTCTTTCTATTTACTTCTAGAACGTCCTTTGTTTCATAGGCTGTGCTCCAGATGAGCCTATAAATCCCCATCTTGGCTGTGCTACTTCAGGTTAGTTAGGAATCCACATGACTATCTACTGGTAGTCCTACAAATAAAAACCTCTGCAATACAAATATGGAAAACAAATTTGCAGAAAACAAATTGTCCCCAAAGAGGCAGGGATTGTTTTGGACTGAGGAAATGTCAAACAAATGCATTTACAGTGAAAATTCAAACATGGTCCTACAGCAATATTTGTGTATTGTTCTGTCAAATAGAAGTCCTTGTGTCATGCTCAATTGGAATATAACTGAAATGGTGCGTGCATACTGCCCAAGACTAAAAAGCATTCACTTGGTGGTTAAAAATGTCCATACCTTGCTAAGCAAAGTTTACCTTTAGGTATACTTCTTTTCTTCTAATTGCTTTAGAGCAAGTGCAGATCAATCAGAGTGTTGATTCATTGGTTGTGACAGGAATTGACTGACTGGCTTGTCACCTGAGCTGTGCCATGGAGTGATTGGTTAATAATCACTCAGCTGGCTTTCATGCCTAAGGCAGAACTAGAGTTCAGAGTCTCCTGGTTTCTAGCCTGGTGCTTTAAACACTAGACCAAACTGGCTCTCTCCGTGTTTAAATGCATGGTTTGCTTTTTCCTAAGCCATTTAATTCCTTATAATACAAAACATCTGATTATCTTAAAGTCCACGTTTGTGCTCACTCTGGACTCTTAGGCCTGCAGACTTCTTGAGAGACCCTTTTTTCATTCCTCTCAGGGCCTTTATTCTAAGTGATGACAATCAGCACAGAAAGCAATAATGTACAACAGCAACAATAACATAGATTTATTAAGTGATGGCTTGAATACAATTATTTCATTAGTGCATTTCTAAATTCCAGCACCACTAATTAGAAGCACACATCATTGACCAACATGTTATCCTTGGTAATATAACCAAAGAGCTTATCTAAATTAGTAGTGAAATAACTACCAAACGTTATCATGCAGTTCCTTGATTCCAGAATGATAGTCCAATGTTGAAAAGGAAAGAAATAGCTCGCAAAAGCAGCAAACAGCATAGTGCACCCTTACATGCTACTGTCTGCTCTTTAAAGTAGGTCAGACTAAGAAAGTCATGCATGCTGCTGCTGCTGCTGTTATTATTATTATTATGTTAAACTTTGGTGAGATTCACAGCCTTTGGGGCTGGTTGGTAGCCTAACAGCTCGAGTCCTAAACAAGGACCTAGGAACTGTTAAGGTAACGTCGGAGGATATAAGCTTTCCAAGTAGGGTGGTTTTTTGTAGAGTCAGAATGTTCAAGTCAGGTAAATTTAGAATTTTAAAATAGCTAGGTAGCCCTTTAGGTATTGCTCCAAGGGCTCCAATTACAATTGGGACAACACATGATTTCTTTTTCCACAGTTGTTCAACCTCAATTTGCAAGTCCCAGTATTTTGTGATTTTTTTTCTTGCTGTGCATACTTGTAAGTGCCTTTAGCCAGAAACAATGTAGCTCATCTGGTCCAGGTGCACTCCAGTTCTTCACTTTTCTTGACTGCCTTTGCACCATTTCTTTTGTTATTTTCACATCTTCCATTTTATGCAATTTAATAGAATCCTCAACCTGCTTGATCCATGTTGCATTTCTGTTGTGCTTCTTGTTGTTTTCCCACAAATACTTCCAGAATTTCAGAGCTTTCTCTTTATCAGGCTTTTCATTTGTTGTTACTCCATCTCCACTTTCTAAACTCGTATAAAACTGGTGCTGATTTGCTCTGAGATGTGCGCTTTCCTTAAACTGAGTTACTCGATTTTCATACCGTTTAATCTTTTCAGCAATGGCAACAATCCTCTGCTTCAGCTCTTCAATTACTACCACAATCTCCTTATTCTCCAAATTGTATCTTGCTTCCAGGCTGCTTTTGACCTGTTTGTTCTTTAGCTGACCTTGCCTTAAGTTCTGCAAGTTGCTCAAGTCTCCACGAATTTTTTTGATCTTCAATTTCAACCGAATTTTCCACTTAGGCTTCCCCTTCTTGTATCTTTGGTTCCTTTGTATTTTCAAACCCAATTCTTTGGTGGTTATGAAGGCTGCTGCATACATCAGCTGGTTTGTTTCAGCTAATGTAGTGGTTTGAATGGTTTGCACAGCCCATTGACCTTTTTTAGTACATTTATCAATTCTTTCCGGTTCACTTGGTTCAGCTTTGGCAAATGTGTTCTTTCAGCATCTTCCATTTGATGCTTTATTTTCTCAGCTAATTGAGCACTATCTGTTGGTGCTTGCTCTTCAGTGCTTCCTTATTCTTTATCTTCATCCATTTCAATAGCCTCTTCCTTCCTTTCTTCCTCAGTTTGCTTTTGAGTCTGCAAATCATTCTTGATGTTACTCTTCTTTGTTGCCATACTCAGACCATTAGTTGCTTTCTCTTCGATTCCTGTTAATTCTGCTGTAGTGAAAAATTTGTGGCTCAGAATTACACGTCATTGGTCCATTAGCCTTTGTTCACTGATTTTTTATTTATTTATTTATTTATTTATTTATTTCTTGGATTTCTAAACCGCCCCCTCTCCCAAAAAGGGACTCGCCCCCTCTCCCAAAAAGGGATATCACAGTCCGTGTGGTTCACCTTCCAAATCTGATACATTCATTTTTGAAATCCACGTTTTTCTGGCTCAGACTTATAGTAAGCTTCCATAATAGAGATGTTTTCTTCCCTAGTCCATATTTTTCGCTTTTTCGCTTTTTCTTCCAGTAGCTTGTCAGTTCCATGCCCTGGTTGCCTAGCAGAGGGAGCTGAGCCCTGTAGCTCATTTTCCGCAGAATGCCCAGGAGCCATAGCATCCAACAGAACCCTTGTTAATCCGGGTGATGGTTCAGCCGGCATAAATTTCATTTTTCTCGTATTCACCATGTTTGAATGGGTTGTGGAATAAATTTTGTCTGGCCCTTCTACTGAGACCTGTCTGATATACTTGCACCTGTTCAGCATAGCCCTTAGGATCACTAGAGCGCACAAGCCCCTCCACCACGACAAAGTAAAGCTCCTCGGAGGGGTTGTTGTTGTTGTTATTATTATTAATAATAATAACAACAACAACAACAACAACAACAACTCAGTCAGCCAGATGTTCAGACTGGGTTTGGCATTTTTGTCTGCCTATTGAATCTTTACCAAGGACCTAGGATAGGCAAATATGGATATTTGACGGTGTTACAGATATTGTCGCAAGATGGAAGCAGTTCCAAGTAAAGCCACCTTCTGCAATTGACTGATGGCAAATTTGTCAATGCCTGTGGTATTCAAGTAGTGCTCCAGTTGTTTTGGGACTGCACCCAAGTCACCTATTATTATTGGTACTACCCTTGCTTGGCTTTGTCATAGTAGTTCTATTTCTATTTGTAGGTCTTTGTATTTTGTTATCTTCTCCAGTTCTTTCTGTTCTATTCCGCTGTCTCCAGGCACTGCCACATCCACTATCCAGATTTTGTTATCTTTTTATTGACAACTGTTAAGTCTGAGTGTTATGTGGCAGGTGCCTGTCTGCCTAGTTTCTGAAGTCCCAGAGCAATTTAGCTTCTTCATTTTCTATGACTTTTTCTCTTTTCTTTTTTATTTTTCTCTGTTCTTGTTTACAGCAAATGGTATTTCTTTCAGATCTTCCAATGCACCATTGTTGCTATTTTGTCGTGCTGCTGCTTGTAGTCAGTTTGTGCAGTCTTCTTCCAGCAGTTTACCAGGTGGTTCCCTGTTTCTTCAGCTTCTTTGCATAGGCGGCACTTACTGTCTGTTGCTGTCTTTTCAATTCTGGCTTTGTATACATTTGTCCTTAAGGCTTGGTGTTGTGCAGCTAGAATTAGTCCCTCAATCTCTTTCTTTAACTTTCCTGCTCTTAGCCATTGCCAGGTCTTGGTATTATCTGCTTTCCATGCTATTTTTTTTAATGTACTGGTCATGTGGTGCTTTGTCTTCCCATGCCTCCATTCTGTTTTCATTTGGTCTTTCTTGTAGACCAGTTTGGCCTCTCCAGTAGTCAGCAAGCCTTTCTGGCATACTAACTTAATATTATTATTATTGGTTAATCTTTGGTGAGATTCACAGCCTTTGGGGCTGGTTGGTAGCTCAACAGCTTGAGTCCTAACCAAGGACCTAGGAACTGTTAAGGTAATGTCGGAGGATATAAGCTGTTCCACGTAGGGTGGTTTTTTGTAGATCAGAATGTGCAATTTGCAGGTCCTGGTACTTTGTGATTTTTTTTCTTGCTGCTTATCTTCAATTTGCACATCACCAGGTATTGCAATGTCAATGAACCAAACTTTTTTTTGAACTATTTTTATATCAAGTGTGTTGTGGGCCAAGTGCCTGTCAGTCTGAATTCTGAAATCCCACAAGATCTTGACTTTTTCATTCTTTAGAACCTTCTCAACATGATGTTCCCAGTGGTTTTTGCTGTACTCAAATCCAAACTTCTGGCATAGTTTCCAGTGAATGTTTTTAGCAACACGGTCATGGTGTTGTAGGTAGTCAGTTTGTGAAATTTTGCTGCACTCACTGATCAAATGGTCAACTGTCTCATCTTTCTCATTACAGAGGCGGCATTTGCTTTTGGTGGTAACATGCTGAATTTTTGCCTTCATGCAATTTGTGGCTAAGGCTTGTTCTTGAGCTGCCAAAATAAAGCCTTCTGTTTCTTTTTTCAGTACTCCTGATCTTAAGAAGTTCCAGGTTAGCTTTTGGTCAGCTTTGCCTTCAATACTTTTCAAGTATTGGCCATGCATAGTTTTGCTTTTCCAATTTTCAGCTCGCTTCTCAATTACTTCTTTCTTGTATTATTATTAGTAGTATTAGTATTAGTATTATATTGCAAGTCTGAATGTATTCTCCTCTTTCTCCCTTTATTTTTGTAATAACTTGTCTGAAATACTTTCTCAGATTACAATCATGCCCAGGACTCAGATTTCTTTTATTGTCCTGGTTGCATCACTTCCTCCTATTCTTCTATAGTTATTCCTTCGGTCCATGATAGCTACACACATATACAACTTAGGGTACTCTGCTCTTTGCCTCTTACTTTATAACCTAAAGGAGTTGACAACCTGGATTTTGATCAGTTGATTTTTATAAGACTTGTCATGGAATATTGTTACAGTTTAAACGGAAGAAGTCTAGCTCTTCTTAGGCAGTTTTTGGTCAGGAAAATTCATGGCTGATTCTTTATATTTTTATTCATCATTCATAGAGTACTTCAATTTTTGTCTCATTATTGTTTTAGCCCGCCCTAGCCTGCTGTGCCGTATTCATGCATCTATGTGTCCAAATGGACTGTATCTATTTGGACAAGGTCCTAGGTTTTGGGATGTCCAACTCTACTGTTCCTGATTTCTTTCTTCTTGTGCTTGTTTCCTTGTGTATAAGGCAGGGGTCAAATGCCTATATCGTCCTTCAAGCATCTTCTGGCTCCTTCCATCAAGGCCCTGCCATTGTCCAAAGACAAAAATATGTGAGATGATAAATTCTACCTTTAAAAAAGAGCTTTGAACTGACTTGAACCAGTTCTTAAAGAGAAATCAATCTGTCTTGTTGAAAACATGTTCACTAGAATAGACTTTGGACCATTGTAAAGTTTTGCTCTTAATCTCAGTAACTTTAAGAGGTGTGTGAACGTGAACTCCCCAAATTTACAACAGACATGGTTCAGTTTGAGGAATAATGCTGTAAACCATGGATATGTTACTTTCCTATTGATGTATTTTTATTCACACAATAAAAGCAGTTACACCTGGAAAATTACATTTGGCTTATAATTGCAGTTGTGATAAGAGAGTAGCAAAAATGATATTGAGGTCTGTTTTTGTCTTGGTTATTTTTACCTCCTGGGGCAGCAGATGTGATCAGCACTGAGACAATGATGAACAACTCAAATATCTGCTAGTATTGGAGTTGTACATAAGACGAAGGTGGCAGGCTAACACATGGAAGTGGTGTTTGTCAGCCAGGGCAAATACAGGGATGCCTGGTAGTCTCAATTAGTGAGGGCTAAACTTTTGCCCACTTCCACTTATTCTATTTATGTCCTGACTTTGTATTCAAACAGGTACTCAAGGTGGCTAGCAATGATTAAAAACAATAATGCAACTATAAACAGCTTATTTATGGAACAAAGAAGTTTATATCTCTGTCTCTCTATGAATATATTTCTTCCATCTGACCAGAGATGATATACAGTAGATACTTTTATGGCACCATTATGGTTTAGGTTTAGGTTTATTTGGATTTATATGCTGCCCTTCTCCAAAGGACTCAGGGCGGTGTACAACATTAAAAAACACACATCACAAAAGTTAAAAAAAGATTAAACCCAATTCAAAAAAGACCAAACCGATTTTTTTTTAAAAAAAGAAACAGTACATTTAAATAAATTAAAATTAACATTAATATTAACAGGCCAGGCCGGCTTGCTGGAAAAGCCAACTTTTTAGGGCGCATCAGAAGGACCGGAGGTCAGGGATTATGCAAAGCTCCGGGGGCAGCTCATTCCAGAGGGAAGGCGCTCCCACAGAGAAGGCTCTCCCCCTGAGGGTCACCAGCCGACACTGTCTGGCCGACGGCACCCTGAGGAGGCCAACTCTGTGGGATCGTACTGGACGGTGGGAGTCTATTGGTGGCAGTAGGTGGTCTCGCAGGTACCCTGGGCCTAAGCCATGGAGTGCTTTAAAGGTCATAATTAATACCTTGAATCGCACCCGGAAAACAACCGGCAACCAGTGCAGGCCGCCTAAAAGGGGTGTGACATGGGAGCACCTAGGTACCCCCATGACAACCCGCGCGGCCGCATTCTGGACCAGCTGAAGCCTCCGGGTGCTCTTCAAGGGCAGCCCCATGTAGAGAGCATTGCAGTAGTTCAGGCGAGAAAAGACGAGGGCATGAGTGATTGTGCACAAAGCATCCCGATCCAAAAAGGGGCGCAACTGGCGTACCAGGCGAACCTGGTAAAAGGCCCCCCTGGTCACGGCCATCAGGTGTTCTTCTAAACTAAGCCGCGTATCCAGGAGGACTCCCAGATTGCGAGCCTTCTCTGAGGGGGCTAAAATTTCTCCCCCTATCATCAAAGATGGAACAAGATGTACAAATCAGGATGCCGGGAACCACAGCCACTCAGTCTTGGAGGGATTGAGCTTGAGTCTGTTCCTCCCCATCCAGATCCGCACAGCCTCCAGGCATTGGGACATTTGTCTGCATGAGAGCTATGGTTTACAAACTTAATTGATTTCAGATTGGCCCCAAAATATAATATTCCAGCATTTTTTAGATGTGAACTGAGAATTATGAAAACCTTGACAGAAAACAGAGGTGGGAGATTATCTTTAAATTAAATCCACTTCATTTATGTTGCTAATTACTTTTCAAAGCTTCTGAAATAAATATAAAGTACTTAATGCTTTGGGCATAGTTTGCTGTGATGTGCTGTGGTGTTTATGGGATGGGCATTAGGAAGTTGCATGTTCCTTCTTGTGACCTGTGTTTTGGAAGGAAAATGTGCATTTCTACCAACTGTATGTCACCAGCTGCAGATGCTCACAGAGAAAGGCTACACTGCCAAGCAATTGGCAGTAAAGTAATTGGGCAAAACGTCTTTGTATTCAAAGTGTGTTCAATTACAAAAGGGGCTTACTTGAAGACTGTGAAATAAATCCCCGTGGAGCTAAGGCATACTGTCAGAACCTTCCCAGTGGTGGGATTCAAATAATTTAACAACCAGTTCTCTGCCTTAATGACCGACTGGGTGGTCATGTGACTGGGTGGCCAACTTGATTGGTCTCACCCTTAGAAAATTTCTCCTTAGTCCACCTCACAATAAAATAGAACTGTTCCAATATTTAGAATAGAATAGAATAAAAGAATTGGAAGGGACCTTGGAGATCTTCTAGTCTAGCCGCTTGCTTAGGCAGGAAACCCTACACCACTTCAGACAAATGCTTATCCAATCTCTTCTTAAAATTTTCCAGTGTTGGAGCATTTGCAACTTCTGAGACAAGTTGAGCCACTGATTAATTGTTCTGTCAAGAAATTTGAGGGGCTCCTACAAAAATGAGGGGATCAATCTGTTTTCCAAAGCACCAAAAGACATGACAAGAAACAATGGATGGAAACTAACCAAAGAGAGAAGCAACCTAGGACTAAGAAGAAATTTCCTAAGGGTGAGACCAATCAAACAATGGAATAGCTTGCCTTCAGAAGTTGTGGGTACTCCATCAAACACAAGCAACAGAGTTACAAGATACTTTGAAATATTTACAGTTTAATACTGTAAGCTAATTCTTAAATGCTGAAAATGCAGGATCAAAAAGTAAACCTAAAAGTGCTGCTTTGGCATATAATAGTCCTATAACAAAGATAGATCATACCAGTTTAGATCTGCTGACTTTATCATGTGAATGAACTGTTACAATGGGGAAACTCTTAAATATTGATTTTCAAACATTTTCAGGATGTATTATAGTAGTTTGGGTTGGTCTGTTGTGTTCTAGTCCTGACTGGCCATTCTATTTCTTGCACATTTTACAGGTTGCTTGCCTCCCCAATTGGTGGCTAGTTTAATATTTTTTCCCTTTTGTTTAGGCCACAGTCAGATGGTTGTATTAAAATGCAATCTGGCTGTCCTTGTGATGACAGAAAAATATGCTGGCAGAAAACCTGTTGTTCCAACTCCCAAGTTTTATTATTTTTGGTAATAATGCCAGTGAGTTGTCCTGGGACAAATTAAGGGCAGCAATTGGTAGATTCTCTTGGTTTTGCTTCTTTAATGTATGGTGATGTGGCATGTCCTTTTAGCCATATGTCAAGTTATCCAACTAGCAAGACTTTTGAGAGAGTGCTAACCCCATATCCAAAAATACAAGCTTGGCTGACAGTTGCAGGCATGAAGAAGGGATGAAGCAGAAGGGAGTGATTAATCCATAACAAGCTCTGTCCTCAACTCTTCTGCAGGGCAATGACACTGCTAGCAATGAGTGGCCATAGTAGATGCCCCCAGAAATAACCTACAAAGTAGATAGGATGACAGCCAACAGAACATGTCTCTCTTTCTTGTTTTCAATCAAACTTCTGTGCAATTATATTTAATATAATATAATATAAACTAAAGAGTTTAAAAATCAAGTCTAGCAATCTTTTAAAAAGGTGCTAACCCATGTACATGAGTACCTGATAAGAGCTTCTTCAGAAAGTGCAGTCAAGCATTACAGAGATGTTTGCTACTGCTCGGGCTCTTTCTTCTCCTACTCCGGTCCACACTATGCCGTGGGATCAACTTCTCACATAACTCAAGACCCACTACGAGCCTGCTCCGTCCCGTTTCGCGCGGTGACAATTTTTCCACTGCTGTGTACAAATTGAAGGACAATCTATTCGTCACTACGTGGCTGCCCTCAGGGCTGCTGCTATTAACTGCGAATTCATAGATCTCGATGAGGCACTGCCTCATCGAGTTCATCTATGGCCTCAGGGATCTAAAACTACACCAACGCATCCTCTCACGCTCTGAGCTGACACTCAAAATTGCAGTGGACAAAGCCTGCGCATCGGAGATGGCTGACCAGTCCACGCCGGACTTCCGCCGTTTCCCTCAATCTACTGCCCCGGTGTTTCCAGCCTCGACAGTCCACAACCAGCAAGCCTCTGACAATTTCAAGTCAGAATTGGACTTGGCCATTGATCGCTTGCAGTCCCTGTCTCCAAAGGACGGCTGCAGTTGTTTGAGCTGCGGAGGCCGCCACCTCCGTACCTCCTGCCGATTCCGCTCTGCTGTTTGCTGCAAATGCGGCAAGAAGGGTCATTTGGCCTCTGTCAGTTTGCCGTTCTGCTGCCTCCGACCGTTGCACGTCTCAACTACCTGTGGTTTCCCGCCGTCCATCTGCACATTCTACTACTTGCCGCCAAAACTGCCTCTCTGTTGGAGACTCCGATGAGGCGTGCCCTGAGTGGATCATCGGCTCGGCCTCTTCGTTTGTGGGAGGCTGAGGTAAGTTGCACCTGTGCATCCTCCTTGAAGGCAAACCCTGCTCCATGGAACTCGACACGGGATCCGCAGGATCCATCATGTCCTGGGACACCATTCACTCACTGCTGCCCCAACTATGCCGGCGCCACCTAGCACCCGCAAACTGCCATCTCAGGGACTATCAGGGGAACCCCATACCCTTACTTGGCTGCGGCCATTTCTTAATACATTATGGCATGTTTCAAGGGCATTTGCCTCTTCTGGTAGTCCAGACCCCCTTTACTGGGTCTAGATTGGTTTAGGGCTCTCGGGCTCTCTATCTCAGGCATTCACTCAACCCGCTGTTCCTCGGATTCTGGGGATGACCTCACTGCCCTCCTCTCTGAATTTGACGATGTATTTAGCCCCTCTTTGGGTTGCTACACAGGCACACCCATTTCCTTAAACCTGGACACTACGGTGGCTCCCATTCGCCTTAATGCTTGGCGGTTACCTCTCGCTTTAAAAGCGAAGGTTGACGCTGAGCACGACAAGCTCCTTGCCCAGGGAATATTGGAAACTGTAGATTTCTCCCGTTGGGAGACCCCTATAGTGGTCCCCTTGAAGTCTGACGGATCCATAAGGATCTGTGCGGACTTTAAATCCACTTTGAATAAGGCCTTGCAAGCCCACCCTTACCCGGTGCCCGTGGTGCAACATGTTTTGCACTCCTTAGGCCACGGCAAGGTTTTCACCAAATTAGACCTCGCGCAGGCGTACCAACAGTTGCCTGTCGACGATGCCACAGCGGCTGCCCAGACAATTGTTACGCACCGTGGGGCTTTTAAATGCCGGCGCTTACAGTTCAGCATCAGTGTGGCCCCAGGAATTTTCCAAGGCCTGATGGAACGTTTGCTCCATGGCATTCCTGGGGTCACTCCATATTTTGATGACGTCCTGATCGCTTCTGATAACTGATCAGGACTCGCCAAGATGCTCCGGGCCGTTTTGCTGCGTTTCCACGCAGCTGGCCTACGATTAAAAAAGTCCAAATGTCAGCTGGGGGTGCCTGCCGTCAATTTTTTGGGCTATAGGATAGACAAGCGCGGCATCCACCCCTCCCCTTCCAAGGTGGACGCTATACTCTCCGCCCCCACTCCAACTACTAAAGTTGAATTGCAGGAATTCCTAGGCCTCCTCAACTTTTATGCCTCGTTCATTCCCCATAAGGCCTCTCTGGCGGAGCTGCTCCGCAGGTTGCTGGACAGCTCCGCTCCGTGGACCTGGATGAGCCACAAGGCGCATGCGCTCGCGGCTGTCAAGCGCTCTTTAACTTCTCCCCCTGTCTTGCACAATACGATGAGCGCCTGCCCTTGGTTCTTGCCTGTGACGCCTCCCCCTTCAGCGTTGGGGCTGTCCTTAGTCACGCCTGCCCTGACAGATCAGAGATTCCCATCACTTTTTACTCCCGCACCTTATCCAAGTTGGAGCGCAACTACAGCCAGTTGGATAAGGAGGCGCTGGCCGCCATTGCAGAAGTAAAATGCTTCCACCACTACTTATACGGCTGTCCTTTCTCTCTTGTCACGGACCACAAGCCCCTCCTGGGCATCCTTGCTGGTGACCGCCCTACACCCCCCCCATTCTCTCCCCCAGGATGTCCCAGTGGGCAGATTTCCTGGCTGCTTACTCCTACACCTTAATTCATAAACCTGGTCGCCATATGGGCCACCTGGACGCTTTGAGCCGCTGCCCACTGCCCATCGACGTCTCCGATCCTGCCCCCACTCATTCTATCTGCCTTATTGAGGACCTGCACCTACCCATGTCCGCCTCGGACATTGCTCAGTCCTCTCTCACTGACCCCGTCCTCTCTTATGTCCTCAACGTGATCCATTAGGGCTGGCCCTTTTGTTCCCGGGAGGCCCAATTTCTTCCCTATTTTCGCCCCCACACAGAGCTGTCAGTCCTCCAGGACTGTATTCTGTGGGGCAACCATATCATCATTCCTGCCTCCCTTCGCCACACTGTACTCACTCACCTACATGAAGGGAACCTGGGCATTGTCAGAATGAAAAGTCTGGGCCGTGGCTACATCTGGTGGCCCTCCATGGATGCTGACATCGCTGCCTGGGTGCCTCTCTGTCCAGGGACTGGGAACAACCCATGGGCCCATGGAGTCGCATACATGTCGACTTCATGGGTCCTATGGCTGGTCGCACATTCTTCATTGAGGTTGACGTCTGATCTAAATGGGTTGAGCTCTTTCCTATGCCCAGCACTACCTCTGGGGCCACCATTCAGGTTTTGGACTCTCTGTTCACTACCCACGGTTTTCCTGACGTCCTCGTATCGGACAATGGGCCTCAGTTTACCTCTGCAGAATTCCAATACTACGTAACTAACCTAAGCATTCGTCATGCCCCGGTTGCTCCTTTCCACCCAGCGGGGAACGGCTTGGCGGAATGCGCTGTCTGTTCCGCCAAAGAAGCCCTCAGCCGAATGTCTTCCCTTCCCTGGTCTACCAGACTCTCCACATACCTTAGGTCGCAATACACAACTCCGTGCCCAGCTACGGGCAAAAGCCCTGCTGAATTATTAAGTAAGGAAACTGCACACTACTTTGGACCATCTCCACCCGCTCTACACCTCTGTCCCTTTTCGCCATCCTGACCCCCCTAGGGCTTTTCGGGTGGGGGAGGAGGTTTTCGCCCGAAATTTTGCGGGTGACCCAAAATGGTTACCCGGTCACATTGCGGAGATAATGGGGCCCTGTTCCTACAGGGTCCTCCTCGACGATGGGAGACATTGGCGACGGCATGTAGATCAACTATGGTGGCACACCGTGGAGAGGTCGAGGGGCGACCCAGGCTCTCCAGGAAGAACAGACCCTGCCAACGCCGCCTGCCGGCCAGACAACCACAAAAACTCTAGCTTCGAATCCGCACCACCCGTTACGTTCTCGTCGGCAGCCTTACCTTTGAATGCTGGCGCCATGTTTGGGGTTGGGCCTTCAGCATGACTCTCGCTGCCTATTTGCCATTGCGACGAGCCTGGCACTCCTCCTCCTTCGGTGACAGCCACACCTTTGGAAAGAAGATCCCAGCCCGTGCGCAGACACCCTGGATATCTCCGAGACTACGCATGTTCAGTCCAGGGGAAAGGATGTTGTGTTCCACCGGGTTCGGCCAGCAGATGGCATTGCGTGAAACGCCTCTGATTGGCCCAGGCGCGCCTGCCTGCCGGCGGGAGAAAAGTCAAATTCCCATTGATTCACCAAATGACAGCTACAAGTATAAATAGCTGTCAGATGTGGCTGTTGTGTCTTTTGTTCCTGTCAGCACAGTTCAGTTAATAAAAGGTTATTGCATTACAACCACCATAGTTATTGACGCCTCAAGCTATAAAAGGTTTGATCCTGACTGGCTCAAGGTTGATTCAGCCTTCCATCCTTCTGAGGTGGGCAAAATGAGGAGCCAGTTTGTTAAGGGCAATATGCTGACTCTGTAAACCGCTTAGAGAGGGCTGTAAAAGCACTGTGAAGTAGTATATAAGTCTAAGTGCTATTGTTATTAAAGTGGGAAGCTCTCGTGCCTGACCAGACCATGTCATGGTTAGAAGAATAAGGAAAGGATTACTTTAAACGAGAATAGCAAAAGACTACCTTACACTGCCATAGCTGTATCCTAGTGATGAGATAAAGCCAGAGGCATGCATGTGAGATTGGTGGTATTGAAATTTGATAAATAAAATAAATAAAGCATTACAATAACTTATCATATAAAAACTGAACATATTTGTGCTGCGGTTAGAGGGACATGAGGCTGAGTCTTTAATCATTGTTTTTCCTGAACACAATGATACCTTGAAGTAATAGTGGCTGTATAATGTCATCCTTGCTATTGATTGGTTAATAATGAGAATCAGACTGATACTAGTGCAAGAATATATTTTTCTGAATATGTGCTTTCTTTCACTCTATTTTTGTGTTCCCCCAATTAAAGAGGGAGGGAAGTCTCCTTTGTGCCAGGCAATACATGATTTCTTTTACTTCTTTGACTACAGGTAAATGCTGTTTTTTTTATAGTTTGTACAGTATACCATAGTATATCTTCTAGTTTTAGAACAATTAACTTTTCCTTTTTATCCTAATTAATTGTGATTTTCTTTTCTATTTGTTGATCTATGTGCAAATAAGAAATGATCAATTGATAAAGAGGAAGAAAATACTTCTTTAGTAGAAAGTCAACGTTTTCACTAAAAAAATCTTCCTGGTTTCAGATCAACTTTGGCTACGAAGAGTAACCATTATTGTTGCAATTACTATCCTTGGTTATTAATCTGAAGAAGTTGTGTATAGCTGAGTTTGTGGTATAGGATTATTTAGAGCTGAAGTTAAAGCACGATCACTTAAATACATGTTCAACCTAATTAAAAGAGACAATTAAGATGGAATGTGTTTCTGATGTTATTCACTAGAGCCACATTGTTAGACAAAACTTGAGAACAAAAATTGTTAATTGGTTTATATGTTGAACTTCAATCAGGAGGGAACCATTTATAAGACAGATACCAAGCTGATACCATACCAGTTCCTAACTCTCCAGATGTCTACAATATTATTATATTAAACTGCTGCAGGCATCTTATCTCTTGAAACTGCTGACAACTGTGATTTTAAAAGGGTTTATACTTTGTGCATTATAACTTTTAAAACAAGTTACTAGAGTGCCTATCTTTTTTTCCCTGCTGGTTATTTTTCACATAATAAAGTAGTAGATTCAGATGAGTTCCAGAAGAAACTTGTATGTTTGTTTTTTCTGGAGATTTGGACAGCAGTTGAACTAAGGCCTTATTTGTTGCCTGAAATGAGTAATTAGGCTCTGGGTTAAGTTGCTTCTTATGTGGTTTCCCCCTATTTGTTAGCCTGGAGGGCACCTTGGAACCCTGGGAGATTAATAACAGAAGAGATGCCTATTGGAGGATGGCAGAGAGCAAATTCCAGCGAATGTGTATAAGAATAGCAATAAGAACAGTGATATGCATTTATTACACATCACCAAAACTGCTGCAGTTGGGTGAGTCTGTGCAAGGGGAACATTTGTTATCTGACCTTGCAATGTCTGGAAGACATGGTCTTTCAGACTGCTAACCCAGCCATCTGTCTTTTAGATCCATGTCCTTCTTGGTTAGTAAAGGTTCCTTGAGAAGGGACACCCAGCTTCATCCATGCAGCAGTGAATGCATACTTGATTGAAAGGATGGTTTCTCCTGTCTTGAAAGATGTAGTAGAATTTTCCTTCCTCAAGAAGCCATATCTGGATACTATGTGCTTTCTGATCTCCAGCTTCCCCCTTTTTTTAGGAAAGAATGTTGAAATGATTATTGGATTAATGCTTCAGAGAGCCCCAGAGGAAGCAGATTTCAGTCAGGATTTAGGGATATTTTATTGATAATCTTTGGCAGAACCAGAATGGCGGTGGTGTGACTTTCCTGCTTCTCCTTGAGCTCTCAGAATCTTTCAGTGTCATCAATCATGATTTATGACATATTTCTGGACCAAATGGGAGGATTAGTTGTGAAGTCATAGTTTTGCAATCATTTTCTTTCTTTTCCCAGGGCTAATTCCAATTGGTGTTGATAGGGAGGGATGTCAAAACTGAGGCCCCTGACTTGTGAACCCCTGTCCCATAAGCCATGGGGTTCAGTGTTCTCATTTCTTCTATTTAATATCTACATGAACCTTGCGGGGGGTGTGTGTTATCATCTATTAACCCACGCTCAAATATCAATATATTGAAGATATTCAATTGTATATCTTAGTTTATATTTATTTCTGAGGAACATACAACTAAATGAACAATCATTTTATGTCAGGGTAAGAAAAAAAAAGCCACTGTGCAAATGTCTTTTCAAGTTCTTGCAACATTGCTGATATAAAGTTAAACAAGGACCATAGGAGACATGAAGAAGTATTTAAAAAAGCATATTTTTACTGATATTAATTCATTTATTTATTAAAAAAATATGTGTAGCCAGCCATCTTATATATGATCAACAGTGGGTAACAAAAGTGAACTGCTGACTTCCAGCAGTTTCCCCCCTGTAGTTTGCTGCATTATCTCTGCTATTTCCTTGATACTACTGTAGATATCACCCTTGTATGAGTTCCTGTGTTAATATGGAAGACAATCCAGAAGACATGCATCTGGATGTGTATATTGATTTGAATGTGCAGGAATGCACAGGTATCAGAGATAAATAGATAGCCAGCCTACATAAATAAACCTAAAAAACAATCATGGCTATAAGTCTGCTTACTTGTTACAATTTTCAGGAGTAAAATGTGATTTTTCCTGCTCTCTACTTCAACCTTTACTCCCTGTCAGATTGTCAATGTATAAAAATATTGAGGGTTCAATATTGTAAATGAATAAAACTACTCGTGAAACATATTACCGGCTAGCAAGACCTTTGGCATTAGATACTCCTTAAAAGACATTCAAATGTGCTGTTTAAACAATCTATTTAAGAAAGCACTGTAGAACTATGTGAGCAGTTTACATTTTTATATTGCCCATTATATTTATTCGTCCATGAAAAATACATTGAAAAAAAGTAGGTGTATCTCAACTCAGATTTAAAAATGTTTTCTTTTAGGAGGGACCTCACAAGGTCCTAATTTTACTACCAGTAGCTGTATTTTTTTTAAAAATCACACAGAAGAGAAATGGTGATGGGTGGGACAATGTTGAATTTGTTTGATCCTTGACCTCTTTGTCTTTTGCTCATTGCTCACATGGCCCACTTCCAACCAGCCATAGCCCAATAGTGGGCTGCAGCCCAGAAGCTGGGGATCTCTGATCTAGGCTGCACCAATCCCGATCATCAATCACTACACAGCATCCAAGAAATAGAACATCCAATAAAAATAACTTTTGCTGTCACTTAGTGGTCAACAAGTTGAACAATTGAGTGGTTGACTGATGGTTTCGAGGAATAGTGCTTGATAGGGTGGAAATTGGGAAGCAGGAAAGAGGGGAAAATGCTGTGTCTGGAATAACCAGAGTGTTTTGCATGACAATTGGTGGAGACAGCATACACATGCTGTATGACGTTGGGTGGGGCTGACATTTCAGGTGAGGGAACCAGCAGTCATGGTTTTTAGAATTTTACCCATTAAAGCAATATGGTAGAATTAGTGCACAGCTCCATTCTGTATTTGTGGTAAGGGTGAGCTATGGGAACTGTAAGATATAGGATGGCATAATTTCCTGCCAGCTCTGGGATGGAAACAGGACATCGCAAAATTGGAGATGTGGAGGTGGACTCAGTTTGCTTATCCAAACACCGTCAACTTAATCATAACCTGTTTGAATGCTAAATTCCTTATTCTGTCTTAGCCAGGTGGCAAAACCATTATTAATTATTGATATTAATCAAGTCCAATGAGTTGCTTTCAGTTTGGTGAGGTGTCAAATGTCTTCAAAGTGTATAATAAGGTGTTCAATTTATTTTAAATGTTTTCTCCTTTCTAGAATTTACTTATTTCTTCCCAGAATTCCAGTTATATCTTTGGAGTCCTAGCTATTATAATGCAAAAATCCTGAAGGCAAATAATTGGATTTAAAAAAAATATATTTATTTATTTCCCCACTTTATTATTTTACAAATAAGTCAAGGCAGCGAACATATCCAATACTCCTCCCTCCTTCTATTTTCCCCACAACAACAATCCTGTGAGGTGGGCTGGGCTGTGGAAGAATGACTGGCCCAAATTCACCCAACCAACTTTTATGCTTAAGGTGAGTCTAGAATTCACAGCCTCCCTGTTTCAGTGTGTGTGTGTGTGTGCAAGAGAGAGAGAGAGGGAGGGAGGGAGGGAGGGAGGGAGGGAGGGAGAGAGAGAGAGAGAGAGAGAGAGAGAGAGAGAGAGAGAGAGAGAGGGAGAGAGATATTTCATTTAAAAAGGTAGCAAATGGTAAAATGGGTTTTTTCCCTGCCTGAGATGTTGGGAAGCCTTTGCAAGTGAAAATAGCCATCACTGTGTTTTCTTCCTTTTTGTAGACACTGATCTGGTTCACCACCAGATGCTAAACCATGCTTCGGCTTCTTTTGCTTTTAGTTAGCATGATGTGGGGATCGTGATATTATGATTTGTAAACAATGTATTGTATGTTGAATAAATTGGCATTTGTTTGCATAATATCCTAAATATTAAATGTGAAAATTACATTGCATAATGGGATTAAATATAGGGTATGCATCGTTCTGTTGCCCCACCTGATTTCCAGTGGCTATGGGCAGTTTACAAATGGTTAAAAACATTTAAAATGAGAAAACAACACAAAACGAACACAAAGAAAGATGGCAAAGATAGCAAACCCAGATGGGAAGAAAGAAAAAGATAAGGGTGCTTCAATCACCTGCCTGAGTGAAGAATAGGAGGAAATAGGGATTTATCTTTTAAGTAAACATGATTAGAACTGAGCTGTCAGTCCACTCTCTTGCAATCTAATACTATTTTCCAGATGTCTCTAGTTGCTTGTTTCTTGATTAAAAAAGGAGTGAAAGTTTAGTTGAGCATAACAAGAACACAGATTGTCTTAAAGGATGTGGAAAAAATAACCTATTTAAACGTTCTGAAAAACGAATGACTGGATAAATGGATGAATGGATGAATGAATGAATGATTACAGAAGGAAGCTAGCTAAAATCATGTATGACTAGGACCATTTTTGTTAGGAATTTTAAAGACTCACTAGGCTGGTTGTAGATGAGGAATGCTCAGCTCTGCAGACTTTACTTATTCAGTGAGAACACACTGAAAAATAAAGGCTTTTTATTCATTTATACACAATATTTACATGCTTAGATCCCATTCCCAGAGGCTCTAGATAGATAACAAAATATGATTTCAAAACTCTTAGACTCCAAAATGCATTTAAAACCCAAACTCATGTAGAAAAGTGTCACATAATGCTGACTTTATCTGCATATTATGTACTCCCTTCTTACTGTAACAGCTGGAGGTTAAATGATTTTACTAATTTCCTCAAGCACAGTGAAACAGATCAGTTTCATTGGAGGAGAGTTTCAGAGAGTGAGGCAACAATGAACTACCTCCAAAGAGGCTGATGACAACAGGGCTTCGAAATAGTCGACCCTATAAAATCTGACTGGACAGGTAGCTGAATGCCAGAAGATACAGGGCACAATGTGTGTAGGACAGAAATTTAAAAATGACAACCAAAACTCAAAACTAAAAGCTGTCTGGCAATTAATGGTGCTCTGAAGCAGAGGGGATCAGGTAGTATTATCAGGGCAGTAATGGTATCCTCTTTTTTTCACTACCGGTTCGGTAGAGGGAGCGTGCTACTGATGGAGTTGTATGTAGTATATTATCGATCACTTGCTAAGGATGAAACATAACTGAGCCAAAACAAGAACCCAACTGTAAATCCTTGAATATTTAATTGAGGGTAGTCAGAGGTTTAAGACAGTTAAAAAAGCTAGAAGAGTGATTGCATAATACATTACCAGTAAAGCTGTGTTTTATGCTTCTCCATGGACTTCTCTTCAGAGAAAATAAATTAACATGAATATGTGAAAAATCAGAATTGGGAAAAGCAAATGAGCTCCAACTAGGATGCAGTTTATTATGGAAAGTCAGCCAAGAGTAGGAATACTTAATTTGAAGTGGCATAATTGTGCCTCTCCACATCATACAAATCCCAGTGAAGGTGGTTTTAAAAACCCACTTACTTGGATAATTGGCCCACTGTAGTTTTTCTGCAAAGAGACACTAAGAGCTCTTTGGCACTGACTTTTTTTGTTTTTAAATGATTATCTTTTTCAGCGAGGGAGAGCATGCACAGCAGTTTCTGGAATTCTTGATAAATAACAGGGCCCATATTTTCTTCTGGATAATAAAGTAATCACAACCACTTTGGTAAGGCACCAAGATAGAAACTAGGAGACTGTGAGTTCTAGTCTCCTAGTTCTTGGACATGAAGCCAGCTGGGTAATATTGGGCCAGTCACTTTATCTGAGCCCTAGGAAGGAGGCAATGGCAAACTACTTCTGAAAAACCTTGCCAAGAAAACTGCAGAGACCAGTCCAGTCAATGTCCAAGAATTGGACACGATTGGACAGATTAGAAAAAAGTAATATGTTGCACTTGTGTTTATGTGGGTGCACTTCCTTCCGGGCTCTAATCCAGATGTGTTCATACATATTGCCTCTTGTGTTGATGTTTCTCCTCTCCCCTCATGGTGTTTGCTTCTGTAATAGATGTGCACTGGGAAGCTCATACTGGGCTCCAGATGCTCCACTTAGAGTCACATGACCAGGAGAGATACATAGAAGAAAGCAACTGACAGCGTTTCCAGGTGTTGTCAACTGCCTATCCCATAAGGCTGCCTTTGGCAAATATGGAGAGGCAATATTTTTCTCTTTCCAGCCCACTTTTAGATTTGATTTTTCATTTGCCGATTTCTCCAACTTTCCAAATTTGGATCATGTTGGTTTTGGGTGGAAGACAGAAAGATGGATGAAGAGGCAGAATGCACAGTTCCTTTACATAATTTATGTAAAGGTCAACTCCCTCTGACCTGAGCCCAGGTTTTCTTCTGACATTCAGTCATATTGATTAACTTCTCTGATTTCAGTGATCCAGTGAAAAAATGGATCCAGGTTTCATTTAAAATGGGATTGATAAGCAATCATAGCATAAACTATTACTCTAGTGGAAGGCTGTGAAATTCAGAGTTCATTGGAGTTGGATGACTTCCTCCCTTTTCCAGCACCTTAAAGCTACAGGACATGAAATCAACTTTGAAGGAGCCAGGTTAATCTCCAAAACAGAACACCTCAACAAGAGAATAATTATGGAAGCCATCGAAATAGAGAAACACCCCCACAACATGAATAAACGTGATGATACCTCCCGGCTACCAAACATCTGGAAACCAGCCCTAGCCAATAAACAAACATCACCCACCACCCAAGCCGTTACAATACAAAACAACAATGCACACACAGCCAGCACCAATCAGCACCAATCTACCAATCATGATACAACCACACAACCAATCATTCCACTTACTGAAACAAAGCCAGCACCCCATCCCCTCCCACCAAGATTTACAGAAAGACGGCAGCTCCGTTCCCATTTTAAGCCCAAGCCCGAAGATGGCAGGTGAGATCTTGCTGAAACGTTGCAAAGACAATCTCAATCCTACACGGGAAAAGACCCGAATACAACAAAACCAGCATATATATATATATATATATATATATATATATATATGTATGTATGTATGTATGTATGTATGTATGTATGTATGTATGTATTTATTTATTTATTTTACTGTGCTTCTAGACCGCCCCCTCTCCCAAAAGGGACTCGGGGCGGTGTACAGTCCATGTAAAGAATTTATCAAAATACAATAAATAGAATTAAATATGTACAGTTAAATATGGAGGAGGTTAAAAATGGAATTAAAAAGAACTGTACAGAGCCAGTATATATATAGTACATATATGTATGTATGTATGTATGTATGTATGTATGTATGTATGTATGTATGTATGTATGTATATGTATTTGTGTTACTTGTTGTTCTGATTTATTTATCAGTACAAATACAACACACACACACACACACACGTATGTATGTATGTATGTATGTATGTATGTATGTATGTATATGTCTTAGGTTGTTCGGGTTTTCTCCCGCGTAGAATTGGAAGTATCTTCATGACGTTTCGATGAAGTGTCATTCATCATCTTCAGGCTGGTGCTTCCGGCTTGGTGCTTCCAGGAGCAATAATGTGAGATCTCAGCCGGTTCCTCTTTTTAACTGCAGAAAGCACATATATATATTAAACAGAATACATATATATATTAAACAGAACACATATATATATTTAACAGAAAACACACAAACAGACACACACACACACATATACATACATACATACATACATACATACATACATACACACACACACACACATACATACACACACACACTGTGTATGTGTGTGTGTGTGTGTGTGTGTGTGTGTGTGTGTGTGTGTGTATGTATTTGTGTTACAACCCCTGGTATGCCTAAATATGGGAGGAAGGTCACTACTCCCTCTTTGTTGTATTTGTGTATAAAAATATGGTTTTCTGCCTGGATGGTTTTCTGTAATGAGCCTGACTAGCACCCTACTCTCTGGAGACCCCTCGATTCCCTCCTCAACCCCGCCCAGACCCCACAGGCACTGCCCCCACGTACGTGATGTCAACTTAGCCACACACCCAGGCCACACCCAGTCAGTTGCAACCACTTTGGCCAAACCCCTCCCCCCATCCCCCAGAAAACAATCACAATGCTGATCCAGCACTCAATGAAATCGAGTTTGACACCCCTGGTCTAGTTCTTTGTGTACATCAAATTTAGATCTCAACAAATAGCAATACTTTG